>NC_059475.1:7974436-8296936 GCF_018139145.2 Gymnogyps californianus
GGTGGTTTGAATGCTTTTAAAGCTTCATTAGAAAACAAACATTGCTAGAATATTTGTATTCAAACATCTACAGCATACTATAGTAAATTCAGTCCTTAGCATGGATGAACAATTTCAAATATAATTTTAAAAAACACTTGTTTTAAAATAACATTTGAATTTAAATAAAACTTACACGTATTAACTTATACATATTCAGCACCTGAAGCTGCAGTAAAAACAGTGTCTCTCCTTACCCTTCTACAGATACATCAGTATGAGTTATGCTTACGTATACTTCACAAAAGGAGTTTTAAGATTTAAAAATTCATATATCCATTACTGTTTGTATTTTTTGTCCTGTTCAGTAAGTAGCCTCAATCTCAGATTTCCAAAGGAGAAAATGTTTCCATTGGAATCTTTAACAGTTTTGACTGCATAAAGTATAAACTATCAATTATTTTCCCACCAAACAAGCCAGGTTCATAGGGTAAAGTCAGAAGGAAGAGAAAGGAGGGAAATGTTTTTGTGGATTGTGATCTATAGACCAAATGGAAAATATTCAGCCATTTTGCTCCTTCAAGGTACATCAAAGAATCTCCTATTTAAGGTGTGAAAATGTCAGTTACATCCTCCACCTCTGAAAATGAGCAGAGCTCCGAGCGTGATTCATGTCCCACCCTTGCTCTTTTCTCTTTCAGGGGCTGATACTCTGCTTTCAACTCCCCTCTAGCTAATGCCATTTAATACTCTCAGAACCATCAGGCTAAATTCAAATTTTCTGCTCCTTAGAGGCTGTTGATATGCACCACCGCACATTCCAATTGCAAATACACATGAATGCTCCCGTGTATTGTAAGTTATTTTCTACATACAAATTCTACTAAATTGTAAGTTAGGAGGCACTACTTGAATTCTCTTAGGTCTTTAGAAAGCTTTCAGATGTACCATGAGTAATAACATGTAATGAATATGGACTGATATTTCTTTTCTGTAGTTACACTGAGTTGGCAATTTACATTTTCTAAATAGATAGATGACTTATAGCCAGTTTTCCCAGTCTTCTGGCAATTACTTCTTAGAAACCCCTGACAGGCTGAAACCTCCAGAATCACAGCTGTTATTCTTCGTTTGATCCCTCTTTTTAAATTAAAACCAGTAGCTTTATCAGCAGATGAGAATTTTTTCCCCCTGGAAATACTTACAAAAATGCACATAAATTGAACATGCCAACTTATCTCATTTTAGGGTTGGAGCATCTTCTGGGTTAATGACCAGTGTTCCACTTCTGTGACAGAACTAATTGGGGTAAGGAGGCCATAAATACCTACAAAATCCCCACAAATTCTCTTCCTTTGGGGTAGTCTGAAGATTTATAGTAGTAGAGTGAGATGTGATTGGAGGGGAAGGAGAAAAAAAAAATGAAGTGTTAACAGGCTTGTCTGATCATTCTGTCTCAGTTTCCAGGCACAGAACAGATTTTTCCAGTATCTGAAGTGACTTTTCCTTCCTCTCAAAGACCAACTAAAATGCAGGAAAGCAGCTGAGGAAGAGCAAGCGCATGAGGGAGAGCGCAAGAGAGTGAGCGAGAGCGAGCGCGCGAGCGAGCGAAAGTGTGAGAAAGAAGACACAGTATCTCTATCCTTTGAACACAGACTAGCTGATCTAAAAAGCTGTATTCAAAATGATAGCCTCAAGTCCACATCAACAGTTGCTCAAAACATGCTTTGACAACAGTTTTTTACAGCTGAACACAAATGAAACATCCTTCAAGAGAGAGGAGAAGTCTGCACTCGGCTGGAGCTCAGCATGCCTTTCTAGCAATCTAGCTTTATTTCCCATTGATCGCCAGTTGGAAAAATCAGTTATCAATGGATTACAGGGAGGAATAATTAAGATTTGTCTTCCATGACTAGGTCAGAATACATATGCCATTCACTTGTTACGGTTAAAACAACTCAGTTCCTTGATGTGGCATCCCTTAATATTTCAGAACAAACATTCTAAATCCATGTGTATACCTGCAAAATGAAAGAACTTCTAAATGTCGCTGGAGACAAAAGGATAACAGACTGACATTATGGATTCGGGAAGCAAAAGAGGGGGAAAAAAGATCACTACGATTTGCCAGTACATATAACGTAAAGGCATTTCACACGGTTCTCCATTTCAGAATACCAAGCTCTCTCTTCCCCAGACCTGGATTCTACGTTCTCCAGATCTCTCCAGCAGCAATGTAGCAAGCAGAGTTCAGGTAAATCTGCCCCAAATAAATTTGAAAGATGCCTATACTTTGTAATCATTGGATGCCTGCAGAATACAAGCTCTCTGAGCCCGAGACATACATATGAGAGAAGCTGAACACAATCTTAATCTCAGCAGCTAACCTTCCACCTCACACAGCTGCTCACCTTGCAGCAAGTCTCAAATCCACCTCACACTACCCAAAGCCTTTATGTGCCCTGTCTTCTTCTGTGTATTATATGCTGCTACACTAAAAAAATTACTTTGAAATGTCTTTAAGAGATGATTCCTAACCTGAATTAAGATCATCTTTCCCAATTAGCTGATAACGCAGAATTTAGAGTTTTAGGTTTTTTAGCTACACAATGGCAGGCTGATTTAACCTGCTAGCTAAAGGCTATGACTTAAATTACAGAAATTAGTAGCTTAAGTCAAGAATGTGAGATACAGAGCTAGATCACAGTTTTCTAGCCAGCAGATGTTCACAGGCCTGATGGCCAAGTGAACAGTCAATAGAGATGAGATGAAGGGGGAAATTTCTAACGTCTGTATAGGTTTGCCCCATTCTTCGGTTCAACCCCTGCAATTCCCCCTTCCTCTCCTACTTTCACCTTTAAAGCAAGCCTGACATCAAAAATGTAAGTTACAAGCTTATAATAAACCCTTCTTATAGGTGTGCATAAATCAGCATCTAAGTACTTCAGCTGACAATTGAGGATGCCAAGTAGCATAACGATTATCACTATCACTGAAGTTCAGGTTCCTGGTAGAGCCTCAAAGGACTGTGGCTGTTGTTACCATGAGAATTTAAAATAAGCACTACCCAAGACTCCACAGAGATATCAGGCATCATAATTAAACAACATGTTGAAAAAACAAGGAAGAGTCTCCTTAGTACAAAACTGGACAGCAATTTTTCCTGCATATGCTTGGCACAGGGGTGGAATGAGATCAAAACTGGCTTGAAATTTCATTATCACAACTTTACAAGCAAAAGAAAACAATGCCTAGATTTCTAGATCAGAAATAACACTTAAAGCACCTGCTGCCTTGAACCTTGTGCTGTATGAGTGTTAAATGCTACCATACTAATCTATTAGCACAGCAGACATAAATACCTCAACAGCACACAATATAATGGAGCTTCCCTAATACATACTAAGATGCCACTGCAGTTAATCCACAAGCACAGAATGGATATTAAGTCCACAATTTTTTAATTGCATTCAGCAGGTAAAATAGAAATAATTACAACTCCTTTTGTCTTATTTCACACACATGGCTAAATATAGCCTATTTATCCACAAAAAAAATGAGGCAATTGTTTCAGGGTGGTTCACAGCTAAGTTTGATACTGTTCTGCAGGGCAATGCAACAAAGCAGCTTCATGCATTTTCAACAGTAACGATTCCTGCTGTGGGTCAAGTAATAAACAGCAAAGAAAGTTTAAATTGAGACTTACCATGGGGCACCGTATATTCGGAATCCTTTAACTGTTACCTCTGAATCTTGTAAGTAAATACTATTTGTCAGGAGTGACTGAACATTGTCAAAGTCCTCTGGTTTCAATTTGGACACAGAGGGAAAGCGGTAGTAATCTTGTTTAACAAGGTCTGCCATGAATTCCTTATCAAATGTCAGTTCATGATTCCCAGCAATCACTATTTTATATTCATATGGTAGGTTTCCTGAAATAACAAAAAAGAGGACTTAATTAGCACATTTTCCTCCCACACCAGCATTGCTGGCACAATAAGTAGACAGCTAGCAGTAACAGAATGAAATACCCAAGATCTGTGTGCATCTTCATGTTGAGCAGAAGTTATTAATACTGCTTCTCTTCCATTGAATGAAACTGTGTTAAAATGTAAAGTAACTTCACACAAAGCAATATCATAATAAAAAGCGTATACTGCAGAGTTAAACAAAACAAGCTGGTAGGCACCAAACCAGCTCCAAAAGTGGCATAAACCACCACTGCTCCCTTGCTTTCAACTGATGACATACTGATTTAGATCAGCCTAAGATGTGACACTGAGTCCCACCACTTAATTCATGGGACTGGGTCAGAGTCAGCAGTCCTGAGTCCCAATCCACGGGAGTGACCTGCAGTGAGATATCTCAAGTGTCTGAGTGGGTAGGTAGACCAGAGACTGCAGTATGCCTCACAAGTATGTCGTGAGGGTACCAGGCACGGGGTACTGAATTAGGCTGGTTGTGCTGTTGTTTTTTAAATGATGCCGTTATTTGGATTAATTTGTGTTCAAGTGACATTTATTCCAGACCTAGCCTGTTCTCCAAAGCTTCAATTCACTTGCAACGGACTTTCACTTTATTATTATTATTCAGCTTATGGTAGTATCCCATTTCTGTAAGAAGTACACATGCAGAAGAAACCATGAAACTCAGGCAAGTAAGACAAAAGGTAGGAAAAAATAATGTGGTTAATTCACTTACTGTGAGGGTCAGAGATAAAGAATGCAGGCTTGATCACCCCAATTCAGGGCAACTAGTCCCACTGTTTGGAAGGAGGCATGGATCAGGCCCACGGAGCCAGATTTTTTGGAGTTCAGAGACAGATTTTCAAGCACTTGGTACCAACAATCAGTGCCAGATCTTCCAAATAAAAATACTGGGTGCTGAGCTCCCTTAAAAATATGGTCCCATACTGTGGCGTCTTCACAGAAGCTAGGTTCTTTTACAAAACCTGTCCCACTGTGTCTTGTCAAAAGTCACACGTAAGTTTGCATCAAAGCTAACTTCTGCTGCCTTCACCATAAGCCTGATTTCCTAGTCTTAGACCAAATCATTCATTTTGGTGCTTCTTCCTAATAATCATTTAGAAAAGGCTGGGTTTGTTGTTTTGGGGTTTTTTGGGTTTTTTTCACAAAGGCAACAAAATGTATGTGGAAATCTATGGGTCCATCTTCCAGTTCTGGTACTCTGTCCTGGTTTCGGCTGGGATAGAGTTAATTTTCTTCCTAGTAGCCAGCACAGTGCTGTGTTTTGGATTTAGTGTGAGAATAATATTGATAACACTCTGATGTTTTAGTTGTTGCTCAGTAGCACTTATCCTGAGTTAAGGACTTTTCAGTTTCCCGTGCTCTGCCAGCAAGCAGGTGTGCAAGAAGCTGGGAGGGAGCACAGCCAGGACAGCTGACCCGAACTAGCCAAAGGGATATTCCATACCATAGAATGTCATGCCCAGTATATAAACAGGGGGGAGTTGGCCAGGAGGGGGGATCACTGCTCTGGCATCAGTCAGCAGGTGGTGAGCAACTGCATTGTGCATCACTTGCCTCTTCTTGGGTTTTATTTCTCTTTTTGTTATATTCCTTTTCATTACAATTATTATTATTGTTATATTTTTTATTATTATTGTTATATTTTATTTTATTTTAGTTATTAAACAGTTCTTATCTCATCCCATGAGTTTTACCTTTTTTTCCCCAATTCTCCTCCCCATCCCACTGGGAGGGGGGAGGAGTGAGGGAACGGCTGCACGGTGCTTAGCTGCTGGCTGAGGTTAAACTACGACATACTCCCAACATCTGCCCCAAGGAACACAGAATCAGATGCTATGTATTTCTCGTGAATACAGTTCACCTAAATAGATGTGGCTTTGCTAGTTTAAAACTTGTCTTTCAACTTTCAAACTGTTTGGGTTTGTGGGGGGTTTTTTTGAGGTAAATTTCAAAGTAAAGCTGTAAGTATTTACAACAAGATTAACTTCCCCTAAATAAAGACTTACAGGGAACCAGTCAAAACCCTCTGCTTTTCAATATTTACAGCACGGAAACAGGAATTACACAAGATATGTATATAAACATTATCTTTGCAAAATTAGTTAATTCTGGATAGAAAACCAAAAAGCTACAAATCCTCTGAAAAAAACAAGCAGACATCTTCATAGACACCTCACATCTGAACAAAATGCAGATCGTACATATTCATAACTCTCTGTGGTGCTGCATTAGATTAAAAGCTGGGGGAGAAGCAATAAATAGTCCTCTACAGTTTATGCCTCACTCCTTTCCCTCTTCCCTCCCCTTCCCCAGCTCTGCTACATGCTGCTCTGCAATTCATTTTTATTTAAAAACTCGATGTGGCCAGGTACCTACAATTCCTGCTCTCTGTGACTCCTGGGCAGAAGGTAAAATTGCTATTTTCTCCTCTCTCAGGAAACATAAAAGATACCACCGGCATGAAATTTTCTATACTTGTCATAACTATCAATCCCCCAAAACAAGCCAGATGTGATAAAATTCTCCGGGAAGTAGGATGGAGAAGTTAAATTCAGGTTTCTGCCAAGTTATCAACATTTGCCAGTTTTAGCAGAGAAAACTTCTCATCTTACTGGATAAATGTCCAAGTTTTACACTTTCTCCCATTTATTTTGATAGACTTGAAAATCAGTGTATTTTGCTGATACTATGTTCAGTTAAATCTGGAACACTTTTGCTTGAAGTCAATGGTTTTTTATCTTGGCACCTTGAAAAAGAGGGCTTACTTTGAAGACACACAGTACATGAAAAGACAAACCAACGGTGGCATCAGTGATCATTAAAACATAAATGTAACATATACATGTTATATAAGGACCTGAAATCAGTAGGGAAAACCAAAGAGTATTTACTGCAATTGGTGTCAAGGCAGCTGTTGACTTTATTAAGACCAAGGAGAGGATCCGCTTGGTCAGTTCTTGAGAGCCGGGGGGACCTGGGAGAGAACAGCCTCTCCCCGGTGCCGCCGGGGAGCTCAGGACATGGCCCCACCAATGAAACCTAAGGACCAACACCAGGACTGAGGAATACAGCAAAACAGGCCCCGGAGGAGAAACCCCCCGAGGACCAAAGTTCGTCAACATCTACCCGTAAGCTCTAGCTCAGCAGTACTGCACACCCACAGCCTGTGAGCCGGAGAGTGATTAGTGCTTGCTGTGGATGTAATGGCTGCAGACTCGGGTCCCCCTTCCAGCAACAAGACGAGATGTGCTTCCCTCCATATTTGTACATACTTTAATATTTACCACAGGATGGGCACCAAAGTCTGACCAGGCTCCCCACCTACTTCCTTGACTTTATAACCAGTCACATTTTGCCCTCCTTTTCCAGAGCTGGCTCGGGAACTAGTGATGAGCAACACCACTCATCAAAATGCAAACACATCAAAAGCCAAGCCCAAGCAAAGGGGAGCAGCAAGAGGAAGTCTCACCCGCTTCTTTCCTCTTCCCTGAGGAAAGACTATATAGCACTAATCACGGTAATAAATTACCTGCAATCAGATTAGCTATTTATTCATCACATTCAGGTTTTTCCTTCCTCAAACCCCTGTGGCAATGTACAACATTCACTCTCTCTGATACAACTTATGAAATATTTTGGCGTGTTTTCTTTTGGCAGTTCTGCCCTTTGTCTATAATCTGCTGACCTTCTGTGTTTAATACGGAAGCATAAACAGTCACACACAAAATCTCCTACTCCATGGTATTTTAGTTTCATCCCGACCAGATTAATCTCTGCATATCTACATCCGAGCTGTCTGTGCAGAGAGAGACGCTGCAGCACAATACAGAGGTTGAAAGCCATTTCCTCATCTTCCTTCACTAAATTTTTGTTAGCTACATTTGGTCTTTATTAGTCTAATTTCCTAACTCTCAAATTTTCCATCATGCATCAGTAATATTATTCATTTTAATTTATACTGTTGATCTGGAAAACAGAAGAATCGTTTTCCAAACTAGGAAAAGTTTGATGTGTTTGCCGGGACAAGCACTTCAGAAACCCCAATTATCAACTCTTAGGGTAATAGCTGAGTTTAAATTAAAAATACTTAAATGTTTAACAGGTGAGATCAAAACCCTAAAATTACAGCTACTAAAAATGACTAGGGCACCAAGTCTGTGAAGCAGAGTCACCTATACTGGAGTATTTGAAATCTTAATATATTTATGTGTATATACACACACAGGTGCATGTGTATCTTCAATATATATTTGTATTATTTTGGCTAAGACATTTTTCAACATCTGCCCTCAACAGCAGAGAAGCAAGGGCACAATATAATAATTGATTAAGAAAATATTGCAATTAGACAAGTTGTTCTCTTCTGGAAGACAAAAGGTCAGTATCGCTCTTGCTTAAATAAAAGCAAAGATAATTAACTGCAAATAACTTGTAAAAACTAAATTGTTTATAGTAAATACATTAATCTGGGAGTCTTAGAAGATTTCTGTGACGTCTCATTTAACAAGTCAACCCTCAAGCTACAGTCCAACATACCTCTGTCCCCCAAGCATTCATCCTCACTCCTGTGCCACCATGCCTCTTTGCCAACACACAGATTTGGTGGCCACAGAGCACAGCGGATCAGGAAACTGATCCAGCTGAAAACTGATGCAGCAAAAAAGGAATGAGGCTCTCCATACGCTGGTAAGGCAGGACTCTTTTGCTGGCTGCAACCACTTACATCACTTTAAAGTGTTAGCTGAACAACAGACTGACTTTTAATACACCTATTACACAGGATGAGGGAGGAAGCGGGGGGGTGCGGTGTTGGGGGGGAGTTTAACCTATGTAAGTAGGTGTTCCAGTGGTTTAAGTTCACCTTAAGTACTTGATCCTAGGAGTCCCTAATCTGTTGAACAACCATTCCCGTTTTAATGGCATGCTTCACACAAGTACAGTTTAGTCACACAACCCAAGTTCTGCAGAGCTGCCAGACATGAAAAGGAGTCTGACTGGCAATGAATGTTAACTACTGAGTCCCTATAAAAATAGAAAATCACATTATTTTTTGACTACTGTTACCTATAAAACCCACAGGGAAGTAGGGGAGTAAGAAATAATGTGATACTAGCTGTCTGTATAGTGGCAGAAACCTGTATTTACACACAAATGCTACACAAGTGCTTTTGATGTGAAGGTCTGAATATGTATACACATGCATTAACTATTCAAACCACACAATACTTCCATGAAAATGTGAAGCATTTTCATGCCCATTTTGTAGTCTCATAGACCCTTTGGCCATATGTTGAGAAATGGGCTGAGAAACCTTGAAGTACAAATTGTAGTCCCTTCAAAAAGAGGGAAAATCTGTACAAGTGAGATGCCTGTGCAAGTGAATCATATCCAATTTATGGTATATCATATATGCGTCAAAAGTGCAAAACTGGTCATGGAGCATTCACCTATAACCAACCACATATATATCCAGAGATAAACACTGAAGGAGCAGATTTTGTGTCGTCCCTATGGACTTTCAGTCCCCACAGCAGCACGGGTTGCTATCAGTTGCCTGGCCACAGCTTCCCAAGCTGCCCACCGATGGGCAGCAGGCGAGGGCAACCACCAGAACCTGCTACTGTACAGCAGCTCTGTAACTCTTCATAGAGGTTTCTCATGGAAAGCCCGCTGCATCTCAGGGCCGTGGTTACTCTCTCTTCCCAGCATTTATGGCACAATTGCAACACACACGGGCCCCTTTCAGCTTTTTAAAAGACAGACAAAATATCCCAAAGGCTCTAATTTCTCCTTCGGCAGCAACAAATGAGTTAGACTGTGTAAGTACAGTTATATAGACTTGAGCTTTCAAATGATAAATTGGACTTCTCTCACCAACAATCAACTGCAGGTACTGCGATCCAAAACTGGGTAGGAAAAAACAAACATCTTTTCTAGGATGAGACTGACCAACTGACTGGGAAAATATTCTGGCTGTTTTAATCAAACAGCCTTCACAAAAAGTCCTCAATGGAATAGCTAAAATGGATGTCAACCAACATACTGGCTGAAAACGTAACCCATGAATTTCTATGCATTTTACCTCTCTGTGTCTGTAGAAATCTACAGAATGAAACAAGAACAAAAAAGCAGGCAAATAAAAGACAGAACATGCACAAAACCAGAACATGCTTCTAAAGAAGTACAAAGAACTGAAGTACAAGATCTCTCAAAATCTTCTTGACGAAAAGTATTCCACCAGTTTTTTAAACTATCATTGGTTCAGATGCCTCTTTTTTTTTTTTCCCTCCAAAAGAAAATTTTGGAGAAGGAAAACTAAACGCAAAACACACATGGGCAACACAGCAAGAGGAGTAGATGAATGAAAGCTTAACTGTTTTGCCTTTATGCAAAGAAAACATTAGACCACAGCACAGGGGGAAGCAAAGGCTGAGACCCTTGAATTCCTGTGATAAATCTAAAGCTTGTACATTAAAGCTCCCCTTTGTTGAAAATGCTGTTAGACACAACAAAACAGAAATGTTAGGTAAGTGCAAGCTCTGCCTCTGACCTTTCACTCTGTAACCGTCAGGCTTCATTAATTTTCACAAGGCCTGACAGCTCTAGCGTTAATACTCACACTTGCGGATCGAGCCACACAGCAGGTTCAGACTGCTACCTTCTCCTCTGAAACTCATGCATTAGGATTTCTTCCATGCTGGCAATGGAAAACCAAGTCTAAGAAACATTAAACACAAAAAACTACGTTACAATAATGCCAAGGTTGAGTCATAAACCCATGAAAGCAAGGAAGTATTGAGTGAATCTTGCCTCAGCACCTGTAACTCAGCTATGTAGTGCCAAGGTATTGCAGCAAATACGGTCATCTCTGAGCAACCACAGATACAGGTGCTACTTAACCTATACGGGCACTTAGGAGAAGTCTGATACTGCAGAATCAGTGGTACCTAATACCAAGTGCTTCCACTTGTTCTCTCTCCCATAGGTAAAGGTAGGGAATTTTGCACAACGCTGGGCTGTAACATCGCCAAGTGCAGTATGAACCCTGCAACAGGGCCATATACGCTGCAGAACCTAGTTGACTATGGGTCTGATTTAAAGATGCTCTGCATTGGTAAGAATTCCTTGCTTTTATGTATTTATGTCTCAACCATAACATTATTCTAATGTAACTGTTTGTGATTAATATCCTTCTCCTCTCCGTTAAAAGAAAAAATGTAGCACAACACAAGCGACAATCTTTTGTTTCGCTTCAGTGTTCCACGGCTTCCTTAGCATTATTCTGACATAACCTGTGTTGGGTTTTGATCTCAAAGTTGTTTTGAATTTCACTGGGCTACTGTTATTGAAACATTTTTTCTTGAAACATGGAAAGCTTCACTAAAGTCTTATCAATTAATACATGACATTTATTTGTTTTGAAACAGACAGAATCTGAAGTTCTTGTTTAGTCTAACCTCAAAACCGAAAAAGCCTCCAGATTTTGCAGCTCACAGCACTGCCAACTTTAGGTGTAAAAAGTCCCCCAAATTGACTTTAAAATTATGAAATCTGAAACAGCAGCAGCACAGATTGCTTGGTAGTCCCTGGAAAGGCCTTCTTTTCAGGCTTGTAATTATGTAACCTAAACGATGGAGCTTTCAAGGGGGGGAGCGGGGGGGCAGAATCACCTAACTTAAAATCAAAAAAGCTGACAGCTATGAAGTTTCCCTTTACATTTAGCAAATTCTGAAAACACCACTCTCCCTGGAAATCACAACAGCCTTATTTTTCCCTTTCACTTTTAAAAATGCTTCTTGCAGAACTGGTAGCTCCTGCTACTCTGCTTTCCCATAGCAAAGCAATAGATAAAGGACTACCACAACTGCATTGGTGTTATGGGCACACTTTCAAAAAGATCCTTTAAGTGAAATAGCGTTCACTTGGGAAAATATATGAGGTTTTCAGGCAAGAACATCTTTTGTCTGGCAGAGCTGAAGGGTGTTCCTCTAAACAGAATTACCCCATATTTACACTTATAATGAGATTTGTATCTAACCCCCTGTAGTTTAAGGTCTATAGTGCACGTATACCACAGATACATAGAAATACGTTATATTTTGTCCAACAGAATTTTACATTTTCTCTTGCGATCAAGAATCTTAACGTAGCAGGGCTGACAAGTTTTAGACCAATTTCAGCTCGGCATGGTTTCAAATGGCTCAGACCTTGAACTCTGAATACCAAGGCTGAGAATGGGAACATAAACGTCACAGTGCCAGTGGTGCTAAGTAGAAATGTTCTCCTTGAACATGATTAAGAGTAAACTGAAAAGGAACATTTTTGGTTACTATTACATTAGGCAAAAATATAGAAATGAACCCTAATACTAGCTAAATCTAATAAGAAAAAGCCATCTCTATTTCAAAATTTTCAAAGCATTCTCTATAAATGCATCACAGATCAATTTACATGGTACTTTCGCCAATAAGCAAAACGAAATCACAGGTTCCAATTGGCTTAACTCATATTGGAAAGTGCGAAAGCAAATGCTAGAAAATGCAATTACTGCAAACAAACTCCATTTTCTCCACTCAGGAGGGAATTTCAGGGAACGTTTTATTGCCCTCAAATAATATTTCTAAAGGCATCAATACACAATTCTATTTTCTTTTTGGAGTCCCCCCACACTATATAACCTAATCCTCTATAAAGAAACTCACCAGATTTTGAAATAATATATTGGTTGTTGATATTACCTTGTGCACGCACATACTGTATCAATTTAAATGATTTTTCTCCATGAATCTTAAGAATATAAAAAACAACAGTCACTGTCTGACACAAACAGATCTGGACCTACTTCCCGTAACATACCCTTTGTCTCTGTAATTTACAATTCCAATTAAGTCTTTTTTTTCTAAAATAAATGAATAAGCCATCAAAAAAGAGGTCATCTTGAGAAACAATTATACAGAAAGTAATTAAGCTAATCATAATTATCACAGACAATGTCTTGGTATTTTCATGTACATCTATTTTCACACTGCAAAAGGCCAGCAAATGCTAAGGACAAGATTTTTCCAGACAAAGTAAAATCTTTATTTAAAAGAGAAACAAGTCTGGGTATCAATTCTTCACTACTTACTGAAGGAAATGAGAACTAGGAATGCAGGGGACAGATCTAAATTCTGCCCCAAATTTTTCTGCCTTATTGACAGTGACCTTTATGTGAGCAGCAGAACTTCCTTTTCTGTCCACAGGACTGAAAAACACACCTCCATCAGGATACTTCCAACATCTACCTACCTATCTTAAGATACAACAAATAAATAAAACAATCAGGAAACACATATAATCACCAAAAACATTCTCCTGTTTCTCTCCTGTCTGAACTTGTTCCCATTATTTTTTTTCTCATTTTTAAATGAAAGTCTTTGAGGCTTACAAACGCACAAAGCAGTAGGCACATGCCTCCCTCTATCCTGCAGCCTGGTAAAGCCTAGTCAATATTTCTGAAAAAAATCCCTCCAAATGCCTCCTTTTTTCTGTATCCCAGGAAGGTGGTCAGAGCATTTCTTTTGAGAGGAAAAATCTCAAATACACGAACAAGAAACTTCTGATAACTATTTTAATTTTCTTTCTACAATACCGTATATTTTACATAACTTCTCAATTTTTATACAAGGAACTGAAATCCTTCCTTTCAAAACTATGATTTTTGAGTACATTGTTGGTAAACTACAAAACATACTGGGGCTCAGACTTAACTGACTACCAATAATAACACAACGTGGATAAATTCCCATAATGATAAGGGAAAAAATAAGAAGCAGGGACAGCAAGAATAATCACAAGGAAAATAAACTGAAAGGAAAAAGAAGAAATAAGATAAAATATTTTTTAAATATCCCAAAGGTTTTAAAAACATGGACTGCTGTCTAAAAGCAGGACAACAGCTTTTTAATAATTCTGAGAATGTAACATTCTCCAGTGTGCTAAAGCAATTAGCTGCTTTTGAAATTTTACCCTGTGATCCTGTTTTGTGCTTTTACTTATAAACGTTTAATTATAATAAGCAAGTTTGATATTCAAAGGTGTTTTTAAACATATTTTCGGATGGTGATGCTGATGTTTGTTGGGAATTGTTTCTTTTTTTTCTAAGTTGGAAGAGGAGAAATCGAAAAAGTGAACTAAACTCCTCTTCTAGAAGCAGCCCGATATCCATGTGACAGCACTACGTACTGTATTTCCGAACTACCTCCACAGTCCTTTCCTGAAATTTCTACAGAGGATAAAAAACAAAGAGAAAGTACACAGAGAACGCAAACAGAAATTACAGTCAACTAAAAATATTCAGGCAGGTCTTTATGAACCTCCAGTATTATTTTCTGAATCCCATGTTTAAATTTATTTAAATTTATTTATCTATTTAAATTCTGAATAAAACTAAACATTCCATTATAGTCTTTCAAGATCAATCTCCTGAGCCCTGTAAGGAAATACCTTTTAATAACCCAGCCCACAGAGATGTTTCTTAGCTACTAAAGGAGACAACCAAATCACTCCAGTTGTATCATGTTGTTATAAGGAACTGAATTCTTCTTACGCAATGTTGGTTTTTTCCCTAGCCATCTAGAATTGCCTGAGCAGAATGGCGCACAGCCTCAGATACCTTCCTTTTAAGTTTAAGCACATAAAGTAACTCCAAACACTAAAAAAAGAGAGACAGAAGGAAACTTTAAGCCTGACAGAAGGAAACTTTAAGGTCTAGAGCGATAACTATGCGAATTGGTGCCAGTGATTTCTGAGTTCCAAATCTCACCCCTGCTACTATTTCTTGCCACCTCCTCTCTTCTCCTGGCTTTGCAGAATTTCAATTACCAAATTATTTACGTTACAGCATCCTAGGACCTCATGACAGACAGTTCAGACTGGAGTTTTTTAAAAATCCAAGGCACCGCTCTCTGAATTTCAGTGGGCAAATCTATGCACTGAAATACCTCCCAATTGTCCTTCCAAAGAAGGATGGACAGAACAGATGAATGAAAAACAGTATATGTAATGTAAACTCCATTCTGCAATATAACGCGTTTGTGTGCTTTACTTGTGACAATTCAGGTGAAACTCTTACCTTTCCTATCCTTGTTACTACAAGTACATAGGCCTTCTGCTGCAGCTGTCTCTGCTCCTTAATAAAATAAGGATAATACTAAGCACCTAACCTACTTAGGTAGTGAAATGTTTTTAAATCAAGTTAAATGGATATGTGAGATTTATGGTACTTGTATCTGTGCATTTGAATTTACAGTAACGTTTTCACAAGGTGCCGCAAAATCTGTATGATGCAGCATCTGTAGTTTCCTTTTGTGTACGGAAGTACACCGAGGATTCTGGCACATGAATAAATATTTCTCTGTAATTAAACGCTTTAATTAACTTTTTGGGCATGCAGCATTTGCAATTTTTCATCTAGTGTGCTTTCTGCAGAGTAGGGTCTCTCTTGACTTACCCATTTTAGCCATCATTTCACGACTTTAAAAAAAAAGAAAAAAAAAGGAATGAAAAAACTGCCGTAAAAAGGCATGATATGCAGACCTTAAGTTTTGCTGAATAAAGCGACAAGTATAGTTAATCAGAGCTGGTCATTAAGACAGAGCTCTAAGAGAACAGCTACTTTAGTCACTTACACAAAGGTAACAATTTATTTCTTATTTATACTCCTTTCTGCTAAGGTTTTGCCCTTTCACCTCAAAGGCAAGCATCATTGTTTTTACAGCTGGCTTCACGGAAGCATTTGTTTATGAATGGCTATATTGCTTCCACTGTAACTGTACACACATCCTCTCTAGTAACTCACTCAAATGCCAGGACCCATTTTAACATATATAGCCAGAGCTGTCAGTCACCAGAGCAGCGGCTCTTCCTTCCCTCTGTCCCCAGGGCAGCCCAGGTGACTGCCGCAGCAGGGCATCCCCTCAGCCATCCTTGCTCAGACAATCCCTCCCCGCCTTTCACACTCCAACTAATGGCACGGGATTATAATTTACAGCCAGGAGACTGCAAACGGTGAATGGTTTTCCCTACAGTGCTAGTCTGGGAATTACTTCGCATGGGGTTTTATGAGGGGATGTTCGTCTGGGACCTTTATTCTCAGGACCACTGGTATTGCTACAGCCACGTTATTTTATTCCCAGCGACCACCGAAGCTTGCAGCAGGGGCAGAGGAGAGCAGAAGGAAAGAACTCCGTCCCCACAATGCTCAGGAGGCATCTGCACAAAAATGCAGGAAACCTCACGGTTGCCTTGCAGTTTTTCCGCTCACCTCAGTAGCGAACGCAAATGCCAAATGCTGCTTAGGGAGTGGGAAGCCTTAGGAGTAATGTATGGGGGAGAGCAGCTCAGGTAAAAGTAAGGAAATGTGGGTAACTTTTTGTCATTTGCAGCTCTGTTTCAAACTAAAACTCTCCGCGTTTCTGTCGCTGGTCACATAAAAAAAAAAATCTAATGGCAACATTCATGAGAAAATGAGCTATTGCACTCTGATACCCAGCCCGGCCTGTAATGCTAAAGATTCTGGTTCATTAGAAAAGATGCACATAATTCTGAGGTCTTCAAGGTTCACTTATCAACAGTTACAGGAAATTCGAAGTACAGAGTGTTCCTGAGCTCTCATTTCTTAATTTTATTAACTTGGGAAGAAATGAAGCTCTGGAAAAAGCAGGTAAATCTCCACTACTTTACATCCCCGTGCTCTCATTTGACTCTCTCTTCTTTCAAGCCACTGTCCCTCCCCTAGTTTGACGTTATTTTGCTCTCTTCTGTGTTGGCTTTGCATCTTCTTGCCTCTCTCCTTACATTGCTGTCTCCTGTGGTGCTGCTTTGTTCCTTCTCTACTAAATGTACCATCAATAGTAAGTGAGGGTTTGGTAACCGTCACCTCACAGCTGGGGTGCAGGATGAGAGAAGAGAGACCAGAACAGCTCAGTGAAGTAAGGCACTGAAGTGACCTGAGCCTCGAAGCGATCTCAAGTCCTGAGAAACTCGGTTCCCAAAGCTGGGGAAGGGCCACCACGAACCAGTCCCCACATGAGCCAAATCCTGAGACCAGCCCAGCGCCACGGGACGTGGCAGCAGAGAGGGTCCTCCCAGCCTTGCACCAGGGTTTACTGAGAGAAGATGCTGCCTGTGGGTCTTGTAACCACCCTACGGAGCAAGCACCGTTACTCACGCTGTCATGTTCAGGATGACAAAGCAGGACAAAGAAAACACAAATTCCTTTAGCTCTGGGAGAAGGGGTTCTCTTCTCCTTTTTCTCCCCACCAGTGGTACCAGACAGAGTGCCCATGAATATAACACCCGTCCTCTGAAATCAATATACTCCCTAAATACAGTCAATAAAGATTTCAAGCTCTTCTAATAGGCGCGACGGGGGTGGATGGGAGAGGTGGACTTGCACAGGTCTGTCTTCTTTTGCAGCCCTTTTGTGCCAAGACACATCGTTCCCGATACATAAAATGCATGCAGAATTTGTCCGAGCTCAAATACTCAGCTTCAGCCCACTGCAACAAGAGGGTTAATTAACAAGCTATGCAGGCTGGTTATAGTCAGCAAGAAGCAACAATCTATTTTTCTTTAACAAAAAAAGAAGTCAGTAATTCTTGGAACATTTATTAACCCCCCAGTATAGGCAATTACTGTAAGATAAAGGTCTGCCGGTCTTGCATTAACATAAATTGCTGCATGTTGCTTTTCTACAGCATATAATGTCCACAACAGTGTGAATACATGCTAACATTTGACTTTTAAGCTTGATTCAGCCCCTCCAATCTAACATTTTTAGCCCATCTTCACTCTCAGTGGCTGTTTGGCCACAAAAAAAAAAAAATTATTTTATACAAGGCAAAAAAAGCAGTACGGCATTTCACTGAGATACTGTTTTGTAGCTCAGTTTAAGGCAATCTCACGCATTTCCTAACATGCAGAACTGAAAAGAGGAAGGGGGGTGGGAAGCACAAAACCCAAAGATCATTCCTGCTGTCTGCTAGGTTCTGCAGTCACATACAACATAAAAAAAACCAGTGGTGATTAAAAAAAAAAAAAAAAGGCTTTGTAATAGACAGGACACTGCCAACCAGCTTTAAATTGAATTACACAGCCTGCTAATCTTTATGATGAAATAAAATTTCTTTGAACACTACACATTATACTAAAATCTGCAGTGCTTTCTCCCCCCAGCCCCAACCTCTCTCTGCTCAAAGCAACTCCTCCACCCCGAAACCATTGTTCTTTCTAAGCAGGAATGTGATGCTCTACTAACAGAAAGACTTCTTATTTTAATTAGATATTGTTAATATGGTGTGCATGATGTGAAAATTTAGGAGAGAGGTATTTTTGCACTTTGTATTTTTGATGCAACATTAAATTTCTAAGTGACAAAATAAATTGATGGTGTACAAAGAATACATACTTTGACTGCTTTCCATTGAAATCATTCTCATGATATGTGGCTGCAGCAGCAATGCTGGAGGAAGAATCTGATGACAATGTCTATAAAACTTTCTATTTGGGTAGCATTACTTGTTTCATGCCTGGTCAATACAACAATCATAAATCTCTGTTCTGTTTTAAAGTGGATTTGCGGGAAAAGGAGAATTGAAAGGAAGAATTATTTTGGTTATTTTATAAATTTGTTTTGGTTATGGTTTGTTATTTGAAACCTGATCATCCCCCCGCTTTAAGACAACAGCAGTTCAGGGAAGCAGATCCAAGAAATGACTGAGCAATTATTGTGATTGAAAGTCCTGTCCAAGAATTGTGCAATACTTTCCAGTGCTCCCTGGCTCCTTTCTTTCATTGAAAATTACCAAATGAATATGTTAGGTTTAAACATATAAAGAGCTACTCAATCCAGAACATTATTCTTTTTGAAAGCACATTTTACCTGAGCCATGTTTTCTAATGGCTGCCGAACACCACCTTCGTGTTTGGTTTGACTGACCATGGCAGGTACTACACAACTTGTATAGAGAATTTTACACTGCATCTCTAGCAAGTTAGTGACTACAGTTTGAAAAAAAAAAAACCCTCAAAATTTCTCTGTATGCCATTAACAGATAGTAAAAATAGTTTATTGTGAAATTTGTTTATGAAAAGTTGCCAGGAATAACAAAAGCAAAACAAGAAATAATTGATCGGATATAAATAAACTTACACTGCTCCTCGTGCACAAATTCCACTTTAGTCAGTGGAAATTTTACTATCTTGACACTCATTTCTATGCAATTTCTTCTATTTTACCCTTTAAGTTATACTTCTAGGGTTCTGTTTTCCACCAAGCATCTAGTATCTGACCCAGAGCAGAGGATAAATATGAAGAAGCAGCTATAATAACCATAGCACGAAAGTAGAATTTTGCATATTTTTTTCACTTTTGTTTTCACATTTCACTGTAGATTGCTACATCAGGAAAACATTATTCAGCTTATTACCAAAAATCCATATGGCTGTATTTTCCCACGATTTTATAAATACAATAAAATGCAACATTCAAATTATTTTTTATTCCTCTGAGAAGAAAAAAATTAAAATTAGTATTAATATATCTAAAAAAGGTGTATGCAGATAAAAGCTGAGCACTGATGATTAATTTAGTCAAGCCATATGGGAATTTAAAACTAAGTACAAATGTGAATTTAACTGTGACATTAAACACAGTTCAAGTTAGAACAAAAGCAAAGGAAATATCCTTAAATAGTGATGCTGCAATAAAACCTAAATAAACTTGGAAGAAGGTTTTAAAAAGTTTACCATAAAGACAGAGTGAAATACATAACCCAAAGAACAAAACAAGTAAAAAAACCCCACCAAATAAAAAAAAAAATGGAAGACTCTAGATTTCATCTTCTAAATCTGGGGGGTTTTAAATGAAATTGCATCAACACCTTCCAAACTCATGATATTCAGCATCTGTTAGCAACTAGAATTAATAAGCAAGTAGACACAATAAAACTATCTGTACAAGCTTGCTAGTGCACCTTCAGGTCTCTGTTACTCTCCAGTTCAGAGCATCTCTGAAACAGGCAGCCAACGTGGTCTGGATCCTGCAAATCACACGGAACTCCTAACGGTATCAGAGGGATAGCAGAATGCCAACACCAATAGAAGAGTCAACTGTCTTCAGCAACCAGCTCAACCTCTTATTAAAATAAGTGTATCCCATTCCAGTGTCTGAAGCCTAAAGAAGCTGCTCACCAGAGCCACTTGCAGAAGACATAGCTGTTTTCAAAATTAGACTAATAGATTTTCCAGGGAGTTGCTTCCCCTCTCTCCCAGAACAGCTGTGCAAAACTCATACATACTTAAAGGATTAAAGCTACCTCAGCATTTTCTTTCACTTGCAATGAATGCAATTTTTTTCAAGTGCTAAGAGTTTTGTTCATCAAAATCGTATTTTATGTTTAGTCAATTATTCATTCTAGCTATAACAAGTAGAGCAATACAGGGTTCAAAATATGCTCCAGATGGTAAAAACACAAATCAGAAGTAAATCAATTTATAAAAATAGGAAGAGATTTGTTTTTATTGCCATAATTCTACTTTAAAATATTCATAAGTTTCCTTCTGGTTCTAAATTAATTCAGAATACTCTGAGCTAATATCCCTCTGAATTTGGAGAAATTTAGAGCTTACCGGTTTGTTTTTATAAAAAAGGGTTATGTCAGATGCTAAAATAAGTCATATCAGAAATATACTTTTACTGAGCTAAAGTTCTCAAGAACAAATACTTCGTCACAATGGAACTTTTCAGTGTACACTAGCAAAAGGAACACTCTCACACAAAACTCTAAATGCAATATGCCTGGAAAGGAGATGAAGCCTAGATAAAATGAGGGAATAACTGAGCCACACCAGAGAGACTGAAAAAGGATACAAGAGGAATTTGACCCTGAATTTTTAAACAGTGATAAGAAAAAGAGCTTGATCTTACTATTCTACTATTTTGTTACAGTTCATTTTTTTTCAAATTAAGTTATACTATCTTCAAGATCAAACACTATCTTGGCAGGTGTCTGGCTTACAGTTTTAAACATCATTTCAAGTTTCTACTGTACTAATGCAGAAATCTAAGTGTAGACTTGAACCAAGTGTTTGTCCACACCTCCGAGAACAACACCGCATTTCCAGTGCTCTTCCCGTTTTGTCATCTATTCCATGTAACAGCCAGCAATTCCAAGCTGAAGCTGCTATTTTCAACAACTAAACATTCACAGAAAAATGAACTTTAAAAGAACTGACACTACGTTTCTGAGGACCACATCCATGTATGCAGAGTGTAACAAGAAAACTTCCATGTTAAAATAGTATAATCATTCTTTTCTTCTCACTTTAAGTAACATGATGGAAGAACTACACCACAGGAAAAAAAGCTCAATTTTTATTTTAGCTCTATCAACAATGTTTATACTAAAGGCAAGCATATATTACAGGTAAAGAAATATTTGTTCCAGTACAAATGCATATGTATTTGGCCACTAAAACATTCACGAAGTTCCTCAAGTCATTATCCCACAGAAATTAAAAGAAACACATATTCAAAACAAAAGCAAGACATGAAAGAAAAAACATGAAACAGTCAAGTTGCTAAATCCCAGAACAACTCGGAAAAAACCTAGCCAAATTCTACTCTCAGCTCCATAGACATTAACCAGCAGTAATTTCACCTACTGGATTTATTCATTCTACCAGTGCAGAATTTTGCCTAGTTTGTCCAGTAATATGCCTTATATTAGAAATCTTGCACGAAAAAAACCCCTCAAAACCAAAAATTAACACCGTAAGAGACAACCACTACACAAAAAAGAACAAAACTGGCAATTTGAGAAAAATTACTAAACCAGATGCAAATTATTCACACAAGTAAGGATATGCACAATCAGGCCCATACTAATTGAGCACAATAAACATATCGTCACTCATTAAAGATCTATGTGCCTGAATTTATCTTTGCTTTCTCAATCACTTCCCATCACACAGGAAAGGAAATACTGCACTATGAAGACAGAGTTATAATTAGATATTCCTGTATTTCATTTCACATATATGACTGAATGAGAATGGATGGGAAAAATATGAACAGTGATGATAATAATAGTATGTTGAAATATTCAGTTAAAAATATATTGGGCATAGAATAACGTCTTAATTCTTCCTCAACACATAACGCTGTGTTTACTGCAAGGTCAGTTAAGTTACTATAAGAGATTTTTAATGAAAACAATTATAAATTTAAAATAACTGTGTTTAAAGCGTTTAACAGTCACTAAGGTCAAGTGATTACAGCAGTTACAAGACCCAAGGGACATGTTCACACCAAAACAAAGTGAATAAATTACCTCAGCCAGTGTATGTAATCACTAAGTGACCACAGAGGTTATTCAATGTATAAGCCCAGATGACTTTCATGCAAAACCAATAATGAAAATTTATCAGCCAAAGGGAAAAAAGCATAAGAACTAGTAAAAGTTGCGGGAAGGGCTAAGAGCTAGGAGGAGTGGGAAAAAGGGCGTGGAAATCATGTTCCGTCATTTGGTGGCGGAGACATGGAAGAAGGACAAATGTTAATGAAATGGATGGACAAGATGCGATCATTTTGCTCAGGTGAGATAGCCGAAGAGGGGCAAAGGGATGCAAGACCCACAAAATATGAAATTGCAGGGTTGACAGAAGTGCTCTCAGTCCTGCATAACTCTAGCATGTGTAAGTGAAGTGACTTCACCCAGTGAAGTACAAGTGAGGCAGGGGTTCAGAATAATCATCTTTCAACTTTTCCCTTGGCTTTACTGCCAAGAAAATTACGGACAGTTATTGTGTCTTAAGTTATCTCATTATATAATCCTCATGGAGATGAGGCCCTGTTTTTTTTACCACAGAGTAGGTAAAATAAGCCATAGAATGAAGCCTAGCTTTGATCTCACTTCTCTCCCACACAGTATAAACGATACAGGTGCCTTGTCTTCATTACTGCTTTACAACACAATTGCCAGTGGAGAAAACCATGCACACGAGAGACATGAAAACCCCTTTCTGTAAGGACAATGGTGCATTTGATGGGAGTTCTTAGTGCACTGCTTTGGAATGGGGTTCCTACCAACTATGATGAAAAAAAGATGCCTCCCACTATACGGCAGAAGAAAAAGGAATCCTGCTTGTTCCTGCCTGCCTGCCACTGGTATGTATTTTTTAAACTATTACATGTCATCACCTTACAACCTTGAAGGTATTAATCTTCACAATATACATAGTAAATAGTAAAACGCGATTACTCCCATTCTGCAGATAGAAGCCTGAAATAAGGTGGCAAAAGGGCATGCCTGACTTCACAGTGTTTTGATTCCAGATGAGGAGAGAACAGCACTGGAGCAAGTATTCACCAATGCGACAAGATTCCACAGGGGAATCAATCTGCTGCCTGACCTTATGCCAGAAGCCTAATAACTGGTATTGTCATATATATGAAAATGCAAGTGCACTCTGCATATGTGGGGGGAGAAATGAAATAACAAAAGTTTTCTCTGTACCTGAAATATGAAAGCCTGAAGCCAAAGCCAGTAGGTCCTCACACAGTCAAAGCTTCCAGTTCCAATGACACTGACTGTCCAAGAACGAAAAATCTGCTTTCTCAGATAAATACCATAGTGCCTTCTACAAGAACTATATATATGCTAAGAAAGCCCCAGGGTAAATTACTGAGGCTGGAACAAAACCTATTCAAAGGGTTTTAATTCTTCTGTTGCAAATGTTAAACCAAAGGTCTATGTGATAAAATAACATCATCATGAAACCCCTGTTAAATACAAGGAATGCCAAGTGGCTGCCAATACTGTAAGATTCCCCACAAAAGGGTGAAAACACACTAGCAGCTTACTTGTTTTGGCTTTCTGCAGTACTGAGTTAGTGTTTTCAAATGCCAAGCACTGGGCACAGGCTCTGGCTGCATCAAAACAATACTTGTGAAATGACTCAAAGTCCAAAGAGGAACTTTGGTAGCCAGACACTGCTCTTAGCAGTGCATTCAGAGTAGACTTTGGAGGTCCATGCTCTCCAGAAAGCAATTCTCTTTCTGGAGCTGCCTGGCATCTGTAACAACTGAACCTCGTTGAACAGCAGTGCTGCCCAGCTTCTCTACGAGGACTGAAGGCTCAGTAGGACCACACCACCCACTCCCAGGGAAGCTGTGCAGCCTCCCGCTCTCCTTACCTTGCTTGCTCCTCCTCCTTCACAACACTAACATTTACAGGTTATCACAAAGAACACTCAAAAGTTGAGGAAGATGATTCCTACTGCGTCTCTTCCCTCAACCTATGTACATATCCACCTACTTCTCCTACCACTTACTTCCCAGTCCTGCGACTACATTCCTAGAGAAAGGACAGTTTTGAGCCCACAAAATCTAGTACCGCTTTCTAGAAATAAGAATGATAAAACAAAATTCCAGTAATATGGCAATATCTGGAAGCCCCAATCCCACATGCATAGCAATAAAAAGAAGGAAAAATGTTCTTTAAAATTGAGCTGTGGAAATCAGAGGTCAGAAGGAAGATAAAAAGAACAGTATGGAGAAAATGCAAAGGAGGGTGAAAAGACGGAGAATGTGGAAGCTCTTCTATTTAAAAATTCCTTTTGTAAATCCAAATGTTCTTTACTTATCTTTTGAAGGGTCAGCCAAGGAACTCCAATGGAATAAAATGATGCTATTAAAGCCACATAGAGATGTGGCCATCATACAGCAGGCAAGAGAGAGTGCAGTGATGGAGGTAAAGCCTGATGACAAAGCTATGCTTTCAAAGGTTTTTACATAATGCTGTAAATTCATTCTAACGTTTCTTGAAGATGAGCTGCTCGAGTCACCTTCACCTCTGAGTATTTCTAGTGCGAGTGGTGACATGGCAGTACACAGCCAGCCTACCAGTGGCATTTGTAACAGGAGCATCCTGCACAAGTTCCCCTCCTTCATTGTGGTCTTCTGCTGTTGCGATTCAATTGCCCCCAACTGTAGCAATACACTATCAAGGCACTGCTATCAAATACAGCAGAATATGAAAGGCGTTCTACCAAAAAGGTGTTGAGTGCCTGTGTTCAAAGTTAAAATGCCAGTACTTTAACTCAAAGGGGCAATCATGTGAATACCACCCCCAAAAAATTATCCTCTTCCAAACAGTATTATTGATTTTGCCATCCTATGTTATGGGAAGAAGGACTTTCATAATTTTCAAATATGTTGTAACTTTCAGCACTGCTTTAAATTATGGTAAACTCAAAATACAGAGAGCAATAGTTTTGGCTGTGGATATAAAACCCCATAGTGTCAACTAACGGGACACCGTATGCATTCGTATGAGGTGCCACCACCCCCTCAGCGCACGCATAAGGCTACACGGTCCTTCCTGTGGAATGACAGAATCTTCTCCCCCAAGATAATACAGAAATACAGTGAAGTCTCTAAATTTGTCTTAATTAACAGAATCATACTGAGGCTAGAAACAGCACATCACATGAGGACAAGTGAAGTAAGGGGCAGGGGGGATGGGGGGGGACGGCGGGGGAGGGATTTTCAAGTGCTCTAATTCAATTAGGAGGCAGTGACTGACACTTGGACAGGAGAGGTTAATTGGGGTCACCAAAACGCAGTAATTCCTTACCTAACCAGTCATTAAACTTCTTAACCTCTGAGGGCAGTCCCAGTTCGGTGAAATCGCCCGTGTGGAGAAGGATGTCCCCATAAGGCATCTGGATGCCATCTGTTCTGGAGTGTGTGTCTGAGACGCAGACAAATCGCGTGTGGCCCGCTGGTTTTGGAGTGTCATATGGGATAGGGTCGACCCTAAAGCAGACACATAAAGATCTCATAACAGTTACAAGGTTAAAACCCTCACATCTATTATTTCAGATATCAACACAGATCTATCTCTACGTAAGCGTGCATGCACACACATACACATCCATTTACACACACCATGCTGCAAGAAATGACTCTGTAACGCAACACTGCCAAAATCCAGAAGGGACCACAGTGCTTCTTAAATACTTACCTGGCAAGGAAGGACGACTAAAAAAATACACAAGATATGGCCAGTTTCTGATACTAAAGTTAATTTAAACATTGGAAAACATGGATTTGAGACACTTTGAATTCAGATATATTTTTGCATCATCTGCCTTATACATGAACAGGTACGCGGGCCATTAAATAACAGGTCTTGCAGGTGCGCCAGCAACAGGCTCTCACTTGAGCCGAGCAGCTTAGTATCTGATTTTGTTTAAGGGCACAGGCACTCCTACAGATTCCAGCAGGAGTATTTGTTTACATACAATCAGATACATTCAGGAGTGCTTTGATGAAGCCTGGAAATTGCAGAACTAATGACAACTTCTTACCCTCACACAAAATCCTGAGGTCATCATCCCAAAACCTATACAGTCAGGAACTGATGTGGTAGAGCACTAAGCAACCATCAGTAAAACATTTTTTTCTATAGCCATAAAAATTTAGTTCAATTTGTTATCTGCAAGCTACATTTGTTAGTTTGATCTTACCGACTATACGTGACCCATCATAGAAGTTTGGTTTTGAGGTGTTTTGGTTTTTGCTTTTTAAATTTAAGGAGAATAGAGAAAAATAATAGGGAAGAGAAGTGCTTTATGCATACTTAGTGGTTAGAAGTTCTAATTTGTAACAGAATAACTTAAAATACAAAAGGCAACCCATTGCCTACTTTGGAATAGCAATTATTTCTCTGCGGAGTTACCATAATTTGATTTGCTCGACTCAACATTTGAATAGCATGGCATCTGGATTAACACCACAGAGAACCCCATCCCAACTCCATAAAACTTCAACCCATTCCATTGATGTGCCACTTGGATCCTGTTTAGCTTAGCTTCAGCTAGAAATTTTGAGGTATTCAGGAGTTATGTCAGAATAATAGTACACTTAGGTCTCCAATCATCAGAGCAGTGAAACCCAGCTCTAAGTATTTTAAAGCACCCAAAACAACGCTGTCCTAAGACTTATTGGGACAAACTGGCACAACAGACATTCAAAAATCGGTGCCTGAAAGTAAAAAGAAAATTAAACAGGTTTTATTAGTTTTGCTCTCCACACTGAAAAGAAAAACAAGTAACTATCACACATCACTATGAATCTTTTTCTTAAATCTCCATAGTTGTAATGAGATGTATGATCAGTAATAGAAAATAAAGCACAAATCCTAAGGAACTATAGACTTTTGAAGTATTCTTTTATTTACTGAACTGTATTTACTATTTTTAGTAAAATAAATTAGTATTTAGTATTTACTATACACTGAACTGTGTGAAAACTTCCACCAGTGTCTTTAACTTCAGCTCCCTACACAGGTGAGAAAGACCAAAAGCATCCTCCAGGGAGCAATTTAACTGCCTACACTGGGGAGTTTATAGTGGTTCAAGAAATCAAACTCCATATGGATATGTACTGGTCTCCAATGGAAAAATGTCCACATGAACGCACTTACTAACAAGATTTTACTGAGTCTTTTGTATTTGGCAGAACGTTTACTAACAGCGAAAATTTTAGCATGGGGGTGGGGGGGAAAGATATTATTTGTTCGACCGCATTTTCCTAGGTACTATAATTAAGTGTTTCCAATCAAACTGTATTTACCATAAATGTACCGCATTTGGTTGCCATGGTCCACTGAATTAATTTGCAAAATTCAAGCTCTACAAGATGATGTTTACTTTAATATGGTCTTTACTTTAAAAACAGATTTTACTGCAGGCTGGACTGGATGGGAAGGGGCAGTCTGGTCTGGATGGGAAGGGGCAGTCTGGTAGATAACTTTTTTTGATTTCGGTATTGCACCTCCTATTCCACCCAAAGCACCAGGTACAATTAGTTGAGCCATACAGCTGTCTACCACTAGAGAAACCCACCGCAAAAATCTGAACTCTGACAATCAATGGATTCTTCTTCTCTGCAAGGGTCAGAAATTAATAAGGTTATTATTACAGAGGAAAATTCATTTACCCATTGAAATCACACTGGCAAGCTGGGGAGAACTGCAATTATAGGCCATAGCGCTTTTGTATTTGGTGTCTTCCTCCCAATTACTGAAGGTAAGCCAAAACTTTTTTAATAGTATGTCACACAGTAAGCATACTGGTCTCCGAGTCAACATTTCGACACTTCCAAGTATGTTTACTCCAGACAACACAAAAAATGAACACCAACTTTCATCGCTACCACATACCTTGTTCAGATCATCTCTGCTTGAGCTATGACCAGCACTGCCTGCCTCTGGGGAGTCCAGTTTTGTTCATACACAGCAGCTACGCTTTTGCTATTCTCTGCAGTTTGTTTCCAAATAAACCCTGTTTCGCTTTAGGTAATCCCTTTTAGAGTATGATACCAACATCTGGTTTAGGATTTTTCTACTCATGCAATGACTTACAGAAAATTCTATAATCGAAATTCATTAAGTTCCTGACCATTCTTTCTCCTCTTTACAAACACTATGATGTTGCCAAGTAACCTTTTTTCTACATCTTAGCTTTATTTCTTCTCTTATTCAGTAGTGCTTGCCTACTAAGTATTTGAAAGTGAGATACTGAACGTTATTGTGTTCAGCCCATCAATTTATCTTACTCAAAATAGCCCTTCAATAAAAACTTAATAAAAGTGGTGTTATTGCCACAAGTTTTCTTTTTATCCACAGCTACAGTATGACAAACAGTAGTGCAAGATTTTTCTTTTTCACTGCATGATGAGAGGACTGGCCTCTGAACCTGTGAGATCAGCTACTGCAGTAGGCGAGATGCTACCCTTTCACAGCTTTTGGCAACACGCTGCTCGCTAGCAGGCTTCTGCCTGGGCTGTGAACGTCATCTCTTCTTCTGGTGGTCTGCTCACCTCACGAACCAACACCTGGGGATTACAGACTGACATTTCCAAAAGTTCTGTAACAGCCATGCATCTGACCCTCACTGCAATTCAACAGCAGATAAAATAATTACTTCAGCCCTGCCCACCACCAGTCTCTGCTGAATCAGAGCACATACGTAAGAAATTCAACATATTCTTTACCATTTGCTCCAAACACAGTGCATCCAGCTAACTTTGATACTCTCCATCACCACCAATACTTTATTTTTTCAGTATTCTTGAGCTGGCAGACTGAAACACTTTACAGATTATTTGATCACTGCATTTGGAAAAGTACGCTTATGGAAATATACAGTAAATATTATTCCAGAATAATTTAAATGTTCATACATTAGGATTAGTACAGCAATCAGGAAATGGAAAACCACCTAACAAAACAGCCAAGTATCAAAACGAATGAGGATTTTTTTGCCTTAAGTTAGGAAATTATTTGGGGCATCTAACTTCCTTTACAGACAGCTGTTAATAAGTACTTACCTATCCTAAGATACCTTGCACCTTAGAAAATCAGGCACTTAGGTGTTTTTTCAAAAGTTTATGTAAGACTCAGAATGAAATCCCATAAGGCAGTTGAGCAATGACTGCTTTCTAAGATCATGACAGTAATGTAAGATCTGTCACATTTAATGCATTTATGACAAGAGTTTAGAAATCAGAAGGGACAATGTAATCTTCATACACTTCTATAAGGACCTTGTTTATCAGATAATTACTTGGCTTTACCAAACTGCCCTTACCACCAGTTGTTCTCATTTAGAGTAAGAGTGTCTCAGGTACAAACCTCAAATTTACAGCTCCTCACACGTTGCTGCAGCTGAATCAAACAACAACATAAACCAGGTTCCGATCTGGCTTGCTCAGCTATCACTAATCAGTATCTTCCTCCAAAACCACGGTTCCCATGGCACTTCCAAGACAGCGGGGCCGTGTACGTAAGCAAGCCGAGCGCTGCCCCTTGCCCTGCCGGCTGTGTGCATGGCAGCCCACACGCGGCGCTGGCTGGGCTGCTGGCACCCAGTGCTGCTCCTGGGGACTGCACGGACTTGGAGTTGTATGCTGTCCTCATCCATTGGACAGCAAATTTTGCGATGGCTTTACGCTTTAAAAGTGGAGATTAAGTAAATAAGCAACAATGAGCAACGCCTAAGTTATCAAGGGGATTTTGACAGCGAGGTAGGAGGGCTGAATTCAGAAACTCACGGAGGAGGTATACATTGGGCCTTTCACATGCATGGAGGCAAAGGACTTGATTTAGGATGTCACGCTATGGAACAGACATATTAGCTGTATATTTCGGCCCAAGCTTTGATGTCTTATAAATCAGCAGCATTAGAAAGTACCTCCGAGACAGAAAGGGCAGTGCAGCCCTCCAAGAGACATAGCTGCACGCAGAATTACACTGCGACCCCGTTTTCAAACAAAATTTAGAAAAGACACAAGCACCATTTTTCTGAAAGAAATAAAACTTTTGATTGCAAAGGATAATTCTGCATGGGTGAGTTCAAATGCTGAAAATACAGGGCTCTGGCTGGGTTAGCCCGTCCCCAGGAATGCCTGTGCTTAGAGAGCTGAACCCACAGCCTTTTCACTTCCCTGTTCTCTTGGGTTTTGAGATATGCAGACCCCAAATCCCCTCTTACAGAACAATTCCCAAGAAACCAATTCATCCGTGAAGACGGAATAAAAACCTTAAACATTAAGCCAGGAAGAATTTCCAGTTCCTAACATCGAATAAATCACTCAGAGGAATGCAGCACCTATGCCGGACAAAACATTTACAGATGCTGAAAATCCCTCCCCCCGCCCAAACCCTACAACTCAAACCAGCACTATTACTGCTTACAGTCCACTACTTTTTAAGCTGGTTCTGTTGGCTTTGCTACAGGTGAGCAAGTCAGCAGTCAGCACAGAAGACCAAGTAATTTTACTCTTTCCCAGGCTCACCAGATGCATGAATAGTCCCGTGACATACGGGCCCGTGTCTTTCCTAGACTGTCTCACATCATATGCTGTCTTTTCATCTCTTAATAATTTCTCCATTGGATTATATCTGTGACTGAATTTGTGGGTTTGTTTTTTATGACATCGAAATTAGTATTCATTATAGATCCATTTAAGCACAGACTTCAAGTCTGTGTACCACATAAAATCTGTGTTTGTTGTTGCACTTACTCTACTGTTTTGGGAGTCATTTGGAGACACGCTATCTAGTAACTATTCTATATTAAAAACATATCTATATTACTAGCTTTTAAAAAAACACCTACTCACATTTGCTATGAATAGTCATAGCTTTATTTATTTATAGTTTAGCTTCCTCTTGCAAAATCTTCATACTCTTCCTGCTACTCCTATTTTCAAAATTTGTAAACCAAATACTTTTTCAAAGAGCCAGTTAGCTTGGTATATTTATTTTAGGATTAAAATACAAACATTTTCTGCAAAAACACTTTAAAAAGATTGTTTCTAAGTGCTGTTAGTTCCCCCTCCTCGGCTAAGGCAACAAAAGATAATCTTCTTGAAACTGGAAAACAAAAGCAATGTATTTTCTACATCTTCAGCTTTTTCCTTCTTTGAATTCATACCTCTGCCTCTACACATGCTCCCTCTGGCATGGGAAGTTCAGGATAAGAGAAGAATGGGAATTTCTGTGAAAACTCCTTGCTATGGTACTTAAAGTATTTGTTACTGTAGCCAAATAGCACGGCTTTTTTATATTGTGATATTTGTTATTTCTCTTAGAGCCAGTCCCAAGTCCTGGAACTGGGTGATCATGTGAGACCTGTGGCTTAATTATTTTTGTCAAAATATATCAGTAAGTTTCTCAGTTTAAGAAAAATACATGAAATGCATCTGTATGCCCTGCAGATGTTCAAGAAATGAAATTAAAATAAAAGATGTGTAATTGTTCTTATTTTTAAAAAAATCTCAGGATTATTAGGCCAACTTCCTAATTTTAGAACCAGTTTTTAACACCACAGACCAGAAGGACTATATCAAAATCAAACTGTAAACATGTCTACATTTTGAAACAAAAATTTAACATCTGAATTTAAAATCTTCAGCTCAAAACATTAACATAAGTCTTAAAATGTAGTGTCATTTAGTTTAGTTGATCAGGCCGATATGAACATGGACAGGTTACTAAAGACTTCACACACTATCAGATTAAAAACCGTAACTCCAGCATCAAGTGTGGAGCAGACACGGTGCCCCTGTTCTTCATTAGAACCTACTCAAAATCTTCCGAGTTGCTTCAGTCTCCAAAAGCTACAAAGGAGCAAGCTTTCTGTGCCTGTGTTGCCCAAATTTCTAAGGCATCTTGGAAGATCCAAGCATTTTCTTTTTTCGTCTACTGAAGCACTCTTATTTCTTACAATCATCACCGTGACAGCACCCCTCTCAACACCCAACATTTCAACTCCCCTACATGCCCCAGCTGCAGGATGCTGGCAGCCACAGGAGCGACAGCGTGTGCGGGGACAGCCTTCCCACACGTGCTGCCCGTCTGCAACATCCCATGGCCGGCCAGGCAGAGCAAGCCCATCCCCTTGCCCACCACGATGAAACACCAGTGAAAGGGCCATTGCTGGGCACACACCAGAGCCAACAGTGCACAGTCAAGACCAAGGCTCTTGGATGACAAAAATCCAGAAAAAGGCAAATTACACTAAGGGAGGCTATAAGACTGTTGGGATGGTGACTGAGACCTTGGGTTTTTTCCAAGGGCTCTCCAGGCCCCAGGGGTTTTATCCAGCGCTCCCTCTCCTTTGCCACAGGCTCAGCCACCCATGCTCGGATCGACGCAGCCCCAGCACGCATGGCTGTGCCTCCCTAGCTGCTCCATCCAGTTGGCTTTGCTCCCTGAACTGGCTCAGCTCCCTGAGTCCAACAGGCTCTGGTATCTTTATCTCCTTGAGTCATCTCACCATGATTGCCAGGGTAGATGCTGGTTTCCCAAGCACAGCTGTAGATCCCAACACTAAATGAGACTCTACATGATGAGGGCCCAGTCACAGGAACTGATTAAAAGGGAAAAAAAAAGTACGTGCCTGGAAAAGGGGGAGGAGGGGGAGGAGAATATCACATGCAGCTAACAATAACCATTTTGATTTTCTTAAGAAATCCTGGTACCCATGGGTAAAGCGAGACACCCCAGGTTACCATGGCTATCCTCAGCCAACAGGGTAGCAAACAAATCTGAGAAAAAGCCAGGTGGGGTGGTGGGACTGGAAGGAAACCCAGCAGGGCAAATGCTCCAGTAACAGCAGGCCACAGAGGTGGCAATGGTTGCTTCAGCCTAACACCTGCCATCAGGAAGGAGAGGCAAAAGCCAGCGCACCAGGTAAGAAAACGACTGTAAGTCAGCAACCTCCACAGGGCCACCTTGGCACCTCTGCCTCCCCTTCCAGGAGCTCCTTTCCCACACCCGCCTCGCATCAGAGGGCTCGCTGGTGGCCCCTCCGGGGCTAAGGCAGGGAACACGAAAGCTCAGCATGCATCTCTCACTCCTGGCTGTGAGAGGAGGCTCTACACAGGAGACATACCTCCAGACCCACTGATAACACTCCTGTGTAAGATCTGTGGTCCTGAAAATTCACTCTGGTCAGTCAAGAATTATTATCACTTCATAACTTGAATCTAAAAATTCCAAACAAAACAGGCCTTTTTACAAATATTTTTGAAGCTGTAGTGACTATTTTGTAAAATGGTTTGGCGAATAGATTAACTTCTCAGTATTTATAACTGATCTCCTGATTTTAAAAGGGAAACTACAAAAACTTTGATGAAGAGGACAGGCAGGTTATCTGATCACGTTGTACCCTCCAATGAAAGGTGGACAGTCTGCAAACTCTTACAGCATAAATTCAGCACATCATGTAGATATCCAGACTTCTCCAGCCAGAAAAAAAATATACATCCACATACACAGAGCTGATTCTGTGATACAACACATGCTGAATGACACAAAGCCAAATAGTCATTTCCTCTCAATAAACAAATGAATGCCAAAATATGGCATTGCTTTAGTTGGCCGCTGTCAGCCATTAATTGTTTAAATCATACATATTAGTGCTTTTGTTAACTTGACTCCATCTTCCAGTATGGTCAAACACCAAGAAAACATCTGGTTTCTTCTCTGACTAAAAAGAAAGGGATGCAAACACCTTTCGGCACTCTCACTGATAGATCTTATTTGTACAAGCAGACGTATCTAAGAACAGACTATCCCCGAATTAGCTAGAAAGCCATACCTCTTCTGGAAACCTACACGTACATGTGTCACCCATCAAAACCTTAGTTCTGGAAACTGTAAAACAGAGGTCTGATATTTATTTCAGAAATGGCATTAATTGTGTCTCGGTGCAATGTGGAAAAAAAAAATTACAGTTACAAACCCACAGGAGGATTCAATGCACCACTCAGCAGCTTACTGCTAACGTTTCCAACAATTATAGCTGCAGGGAAATGATGGATCTTTTTATTACAGGTTTTGGAGCTGTTTTACTTCCAGTGAGATTTATGAGATTAAACAGAAAAGATCTATATTATCCACTGTCATCATTTGGGCAAACTTAAGAAAATCCTCCTTTATAAGGAATTTATAATAATACATCTTCTCAGCCTGATATAAACCTCAACTAATTAAGAGCCCAAACTCTGTTAATCCCAGATTCTGGTCAGTAATAAAACCAGAAAAAGCTTAAATCCAGATTTTCTATGGTGTTCTTTGGAGGCAAATAGTCAGCTGGTCTTTTTTCTGAAGTACCTAACCTCCTTTGATACTAACGGGAATTCAGAAACTGAATTGCTTGAGCGCTTTTGAAAGTCCTATTAATCATCCCTTTGCAGATGAAATTTCTGTTTAGTCAATGAAATACCTTCTAAAATTTGGGTATAAGGGGCTTTCCAAAGGTTAGAGAAGCAAAACAGAACTGAAAACAGTATCAACAGCAGTATCAGCATCACTCTAAGGCCCAGGCAAAAGTTTCCTTTAAATAAAACAGTAAATTGCCAGTTTTATGCTGGTATGGTTTCAATTAAAAGTCATTAAGAAGCACTTTTCCCACATTCTGTTGTTGTTGTTGTTGGGGGACTGCTATAAATTATGCCTTCCTCCCACCCCAAAAGAACTCATTTGCTGATAAAACTGCACCTACTAGGAAGGTCTGTCAATAAGCTCTCTACACCGAAAGCAGATTCTTATTTCCCTACTATAAGCTCTATAAATACCGACCCATTAAATATACTCAGAAAGTACAATCTGGCATCCCAAACCCCAAAGAGAAGTGAATTTAGATCCAATTTTAATTTAAGGACAACGAGATTTGAAAAATACACATTTTTATATCTCAGCAAGAGCGAGGCTAGATTAATGTGTGGTATCCCTCCAATCATTTCAATTGCACGAGTCATAAAATGGGGCGGACTTATTCCTAGGGTGGAAACCACAGAGAAGGCTTTAGCCCTTGCTTCAACAGTAAAACAGTTTTTCAAATTGTAATGCAAAAAAAACCACCCCAAAACAAACAGAAGCAGATCTCCAGGACAGATGAAATTTAACTGGTTTCACTCCAACTTGACACATCAAAAATAACACCTTTCTCAGAAATTAGGACAATTTTGGTCAGAGGGACAAATGTAGAAAACTAATGAGATGACTTACAATCACAAGGTTCTGCCAAAGAAGAATTGTATAAGCATGTATTGCAGCATGTACTCTATTTTTGATGCCCATTTGGATTAAGAATGAAACCTGGAATGTCCTAAAATGTACAGAATTCATAAGCATAACTCAATACTTTTTCTTGGAGATGATAAATTCAGCAAATAGACAACAACTCTTACGTAGTAAAGCAACTGGACAATCAGACTTGAAGGCACACAAAATTTTGAGGAGAGCTGATTATCTTTTAGAATTTGCTACCACATCTAAAATCTATCTTCATGTTTCAGAAACAAATACTCAGTGTTTTAGACACCCACAGATTAAGCCTAGAGTGTTTGCAGAAAAACACTTGAGGTTGGTTCTGATTTCCCCCCCTCCTATATATATTTGGTCTAAAGTATAGTAACTACTTGAAATTTCACTTTCAGCTCAGGAAATACAAGTGCTGTTCTTTAATCCACAAGTTAAGTATACAGTGCAAGGAAGAAACTCTGCACTTAGCCTTCTCAATCATTTTACTTTCTGACCTGAAGGTATCACCCTCCCCAGGGATGAGATGCAATTCAATCTCCATGCAAGCAAAGTGTTAGTCCTCTCCTAAAGAGTGCTAATCATGAGTCTCTCTGCTGCTCTGCCTTATGATTTGACTTCCACAGGGGTGATGGAACTGAGTCCAAAAAACCTGTTCAAAGAAAGGACAATTCATGCTGGGCAAACGCCACCAGTTCCCATTTTTAAGTTACTAAGGGCATTGAGTGCCATCAACACGCCTATGAAATTGTCACTGATGTTAGTAGGAGATCGGTGAACAAACAGAGTGGAACATATAACTCAAATAAAAAGAAATTTCCTAGTATTCATACAGCTTGAGATACTATTTTAAGGAAGTAAATTGGCAGACACCGTATGTTATCTACAAAATCAATTTGCGGATCTGAACCAGTACAAAAATTTGTCTCCGTTAGGATGTATATTCTCTCCTGCATCTAAGCTCTAACAAACTTTTTGAAGATATTAGTAATAAAATGCTTCCCATCAAAATCTGGGCATCTAACACTATTTTCCTACTAAATAAAACTCTTCATAATAGCCATGCTGTCTTAAAAGGCCTTTTGCCACTCAGTTTCACATGTATGAATTATTTCAGCCCTTGTCAAAGGTTTTAGCCTCTAGCTCCTCTTAAGGTTTAAGAAGCTTTCTGCAGGGAAGATGATAAAATATAGGCAGCAATTCAGCTCTCCTTCTAAAGTTAAGTCCTTGTTTTTAATAGGAACAGAGAGAGAAGATTATTAACTAGCTTCTACCAACACCAAAATACAGGTTCCTACTCAGCATCCAGGTTACCAAAAAGCTTGGTACTACATTAAAATGGTGGACTGAAATTATGTAAGCTTTCACGTTACATAGTCACGCAGCTGGCCTAATATTTCTATACTCCTAGTAATTCCGTTGCCACAAATTTTGACGCCAGTCATCTTAAGCTCAAGTTGAATTCTAGATTTAGACTGGTGAGAGATCTGAATCAGTCTCAGGTTGTACAGAAAAACATGAATTTACTTCGTATAATTTTCTCTGAAGTGTGGGGGGGTGTGGGGTGTGTGGAAATACCAGAACCAAGTTCTGCTCTTAGATATGCTCTCATCCCTTCACAGTAACTTTGCTGGAGACAGAGAAACATAGAAGATGACTTTGGGCATCAAATTCTACTGGAGAGAATTTTGCACTTTTATCTTTCTATCCTTTATATTTATTGTGCAATTGTCTTCATTACAGCTAGCATTGCCTCCCTAACATACATGTCTAACATGAAACCCAGTTGCAGACAGAACTGGATTCAATGAACAAAATGCTGCAATTCCTTGGTGACTGAATTGGAGAGGGCTGTAGTGCGCTGTACCGTAGATACTGAAAGCAGGTTCTTTTATTTGTAAAAGATTGTGCCAAATACATTTCCAGCTAAAAAGATTATACCAGATAGCTTTCTCCCTCTTTTCTTTCTCTCCAGTATTAAACAACTTATGACAAGGAAACCACAGGTCAAATAGTATACATTCCACAATATTTCAAGATACAAACATTAGTTCGAGGGAGAAAAAGCTTGGTAGATAAAGCTATAGCAGGGGGAGAAACAAAATCTCATGCGTGCACTAACAGAACACTGCACGAATGTAGCTTCAGCTGGAGATACTCCTTAGAAATGCACAATTCATTCTGACTTACTTTCTTCCTCTCTTTATTTTCTTTTTCAAATCTCACTCATTATTTGGTGTTCTCATACACTTTCTCCTAAGCAATGAGTACGTATATGATAGAGGCTGCTGAACTCAGCACCAATGTCTTCTTAAAGAAAATAAAAAAAAAAAAATCTTATGGATAAAAACCAGCACTGAATATTTTTGTTGCACCATCACTATAACTTGTCTATGGCATTTATTTGACACGCATCATGTTTAAACAATATTATGAGAAGCACCGCTGCATATACGATCAGGAGGTTTTATCAATAATGTAGTTAATAGGCAGAGGGTTTGTGGGCAACCACAGTGTTACAGGTTATCTAAGAACATTTTTGTTTTGCTTATTCTTCTATCATAAAAATTAATGACTTAAAAGTCCTCAGTGGGAGTATCTGGGACATTCGTTACTGACTTCTGCAGTTAGCAATTATTCTCACTGTATTAAACCATTTATTTCCAAAGATGTATCCCCAAAAATCAAATAAATCCAAAAATGAATTATAGTCAAGATAGAAATCTACCTCAGGGATACTTTTAGAAAACTCAATTTTAAAATGCATTTACTTTCGCTTCTATTCTATGCCAGTAACAAAGGCAGTGGAAAAGAGGGAAGAACAACAGAATCATTTTGATTTCAATATTATCTACAAGGCAATTCCAAAGCCAAATAAGCTGAAATCCCTCAATATGCAGCTTCTATATGTGAATAGGAGCAAGGTATTATCACGTATGACTCGGAGGTTGTTGCTAATTGTACAAACCTACTTAGTATCACTTAATATGCAACAGAACACAAGACTTTGAAAGCTTTGAAAACTAGCTGCTTTCCAAATCCATATGTTGCGCACTATCAAAATTTTGGCTCACGTGGCAGATGTAGAAGTACACGGCAAAAAGTAATTTCTATGCCAAATGCAAAAAGCAAATACTTTGTATGTTTGAAATTTAGAGAAAGACTATCACCACGAAAAGCTCCAGGAAGGAGGGAAACAAGCTGCACCACATAACATTTTATGATACAAAATGAGATGTGGGCAATGTAATTTCACTTACGTGATTCAGTTACAAGCGATGCAAATGCAATCTCACTGATTACACTTCAAAACAAAAGAGGGAATTTCATTACTTCAATCAATGCATTAGACATGTAAAAATTATGAAACATCGTACCTGCAGCAGAACAAATAGAAACCATCATTTCACATTTAGATGGGAATAACCAAGGTGGGTGAAATTCACCCTATTGTGGTGGGTGCTGGTAAGGCATAAACTGAATAACGCAACATTTAAGCTCACATAGTCGGTGGTACGTAAGGTGTCATGCAGAGAGATGACTTCCATCAAACTTGTCATTAATAAGCTAAAGAGAAATCATACCTCAGATCCCCCAACCATGAGTTAAAAAAACCCCCAAACAACAACAAAACAAAACAAAAAAACAACCCCACACCTTTTTTAATGCAAAAGAATCTTTTTCATTGTTTTTATTTATCTTCTGGTTTCTTGAAGCTTGAGAATACGAGGAGGTTACTCTGAAGTAAGACAGGCTGTGTGAATTAAAAGTACCATAGCTTTTCCTATATGACTCCCCGGGGAGTCTATTTATTAGGCACAGTCCTGTTTTCTGATTTAGCTTAAGCACTTTACCTAGAGAATATCAGTGTCCACACCAAGAGGAATTTCAGAGTACCAGCTGCAGAACAGCCTTTTCTGTAGGAACCATCTTGAATCAGTTTCCCTATATGGATACACACTAAGTCTTTGTTTTCATCTTCATACTCCTCTTAGTACTTAAAAGGAAAAGAAACTTAAATGTTTTTAACATGTATTCTGATAATAAAAACTTAAGGAAAGCTTCAGCTACTTGAACATTCACAGTAAAACTAACAAACTGGCAAAACCAAAATACATAAATATATGGAATATCAGGGTGCACTCATCACCAGCTATACTAACTCGGGTGGGGTTTTTGTTGTTTTTTCTTTTTAAACAATCAAAACCATTTTTGCTTTGACTAAGAATATGTGTAAAATTGAACCCACCTACCCATCCACAGTAATTTTTCTCAGCGTGCAAATGAAATGCCAGTTCTTTTCCCTGTCATGGAGCAGGAAAAGATACCTTCCAGGGACAGACTACGACAAAATTCCACAACAGCTCTGCAAGCCTATGGGGAATTGCAAATTAAAAAAAAATATGTTTCTATGAGTTTTCAGTAAAAAATCATTACTCAACATTCTGTAAAAAATATTAACTAAAACTTCCAGCGTCTTTGACAGGCTTATAACTATTAGGGTATTTTCTAAGTAAGGAAACAGGCTAATTCAGTAAGTTGCTCAAGGAGACAAAAAAAAAACCCACAACTGTTAAAACCTGGGAACAGCTGTCTTAACCATTTCTTCCTTTACATCTGGATCCATTTGTTTTTTAGTTTTCTTTATGTTTCTGCATTATGGCGTTGCCACTGAAATTTCCAGTTGGACAGCATGAAGGGCTTGTGCTCGTGCTTACTGAAGTCAATAAAGTCAAAGTTCACAGTGACCGTAACGGTACAGGAATGTGAGCTAAGTGAAACTATTCTGTTCACATCAATACTTTAACAGTCATCTATATTAAACAAAATTAGCAGTTAAGATTCTTAGTTCTTTGACTAAAGTGACTAATTTCCTGCAACCTTTCTCCTCCTTCCTCCCTCCAAACTTTTTGGCAATCAAGAACAGACTTACAGACTGTTTCGTAACGAATACTGCCCTTAAGGGCAAAACTGGCAAGATACTTCAGTCTGTTCCAGAAATCCCTTCTGCAACTGATTATTCCATCTAGTTCTACTCTACTGGTTTCCTTTGGTCTATAAAATCTTGAGCTCCTTCATCTTCTGCAGACTGTGAAGACTTGAGACTAACTACATCCCTAAAGGGCAAAACTGTCTCTTTAGAATTAAGAGGCTCTGGTCAATCTGCCTTCTGGAAAATTGACTGCTCTAAACTTTTCCTCAAGCATGGCTTTGTCTGCAGGCTGCTGTAGAAACCAAATGGTAACATGCTCAGAGGCTTTCCCGTAGCAACTACTTTTGCATAAGAAAGCATCTCTAGTACTTGCTTTTTTTCCATTGGTATTACCTATAGTAACAAGGATCACGTCTATTTCTCTCCTTGTCAAGTAACATTAGATTTTTTAAAATAATGATCATCTTTAACTGATGAAGAGAATATCACGCAGTTCCAAAGAGCTATGCTCATCTCACCCTCACAAATGACATTTTCTTGTCTGCAACGTCACAGTCTCCCCAAAGACCATTTCTCACCGAAGTAATACCTTGCTGTTACTATGATTTGATACCTGTATGCCCTTTACACTGTGTCACCAAGATAGCAGCAAATACAACTTAGTTTAACAAGCATAGGTGTATATTTTTTGTAAAACAGCTAATTAAAGTGGCTGACAATCACTTCCATCTAGATCAATTACATTCACTGTGTCACGATATCCTTCCCTATAGGCCACTCTCCCTCTGTGCACACACACTAAACACGATCCAGTAAGTCACTCTGCCCTCGACCTTTGCTAAATAACCATGCCCAGAGAATAGCCCGAATTACAGACTTGCCATTGAACTATTTCTCAGTATGAGGCGACCTGCCAGGTGTATGTACCATCAGCCCCAAGACTTCAGTAAGCAGGGGTATGCCTAGCTGCGCTCGACTCAGACAAGCCAACTATCCGAAGGGGATCTAACCTCACAGGAATTTAACAAGGTCTCTGACTCCTGGCATGTGCCACTCACTTTTCAGCTCCCAGCCTGATGGCAAAAATGCAACTCCAGTCCAAGCGTGATAGGAACATGCTTCTATGTGGAGGGACAACTGCAGTATGGTACAAAGGGAATTCAGCCCTGGGACATTAAGTATGGCCTGCCACCAGTTTAACAAGATGTCAGAGCTGCACACTGACGATAATACGATGTACAGCCACTTCTATATTTTGAAGTAAGTGCAGGGAAGTGATGTTAACTGCATAAACTATGCTGTGATTTTTCACACCACTAAGCAAAACAGAGGAAAGTGTTCACCATGAAGACCTGTTGTCTCCAGGATTTTCCCTGATGGTTCCCAGCCTGTGATTCTCTCTTTCACGAATGCCCCACCAAGCTCTGACTCATGGGAGATGATAACTTGTATCACAAAGCCTATCAAGACAATTGCCTTTACCATCCATCCCATTCATAGATCTGGTAAAGGGCCCTATTTGCAGGCAAAGAGTGTAAAATACACAAGCACAGACTTGGCCCTCCTTAAAAGTCAAGAGTGTAAAAAGGTGAGTCGTGAACCATTTCATGGGTACTTGTCAGGAAAAAGGGAAAAAATGCCTTCTTCCTCTCCCACTAACCCAGAACCTATACGGGGAGCCTATAGACAGGTGGCTGGTCACATCCTCCCAACCACTCCTCATTTCCAGGCATGTGTTCAGTCAAACCTCTTCCCAATCCCATCCACAGTGCAGCTGCACTAACAACTGTCTTGAGTCAGTACTACAAGTCAAGACTTCAGGCATCACAGCCTAGAAGGGAGCATTCACAGGACAGCCATGCAGACCTAGACCTAGCTGTTCTCCTGTGCCCACCTTGCCACTTCTCATGGCACGACTGCTGACCCGGACTAGCCCTGGAAGTTGTGTGGCCCCTCCACGAGATGATTCAGCTCACCAGACAGGCAGGTGAGTACAAGCACAAGTGAAGCAACAAGAGCCCTGGGGCACGGCTGGAATGAAGGCAGTGGGCTGCTCCTTTCAGTAGAAGCTACATGTTGGATCAACACAGCAATCTTCCTAAATGTTAAGTGGGTTTTTTTTCTTCCTGTTAAGACAAAAACAAGAACCTCCTTGGTCTCATGAGAGTTTTCCCTATTTCCAGACACAGTTTGATCTTGCATCGTATGTTCGACTTCTAGATTACTCCTTTTGTTACAGACAGTATTAGGCTTGGATGGGAAACAGACTTCCTAAACAGACAAATTAAAAGCAAACAAACAAAATTAATGAAGGAAAAAAGAAAAGCAATTAACTCTAATATATTGAGATAACAAGAGCCCTGACTGGAGTTTCTTTATTGTGCTAAGGGGCTGTATTTCACAAACCTTCTTCACACCTAGCATCTCAGTCCTAACCATCCATGCTTTTTTGTTACTCCACTTTTATACCTACCTTGAACAAAACCATACCCTTACATGGTCTCATATATTTATCTGAACTTTAAAAGCAGCAAGTGACCATGCTGTATATGAAAAAGAGTTATGCTTTGCTCAGTTTTACAGACTTTGCTTTTTCCTTTTTTGTTTTCCTACAACCACTTCATTTTTTCCTGAGGGACACACTGACATGAATGCCACATTAACTGCCAACTCTATGAGAAGAACATTTCAATCACCCATTACAACTAAGAATCAGGCCTCTAAAGTCCAATGGCCAGACGCTGTTTCATGCCCTTCCAGTAACCCTGCAGCATGGCTATCACTGCCACTTCTTATCTTATCGCCGTTTCAAACATTGTCTGCTATGGTCAGACAAAGAGCCAGACCTAAACAATGATGTTAAATGAAGACTTCCTCCCGACACAGTCTTGAACTTCTAATGAAACTGATCACTCCTTAGTGAGATAACAAACCATGTCCAGGTTTTACAGGCTTTAAAATCAAAGTCAAGAAAACGTCAAAAGGAAGCAAGTTTCCAGAGAATGGCAAAGCTGTTACTGCATGCAAACATTGTCTCTGGGCAACAGGTAAGCACCAGCTATATGTATATGTACATGCATACACGCATGTAGAAACAAATATACACCATGTGGGTTTTTTGATTCCTTCGTTTTTTAATCACAGGAAAAAAGCTCCATCGAATTCTCCTCTGTTACACCTGGCAAGCAGAAAAAAAATTTAAAGGAGGCTTTTTGGCTCATTAGATTTTAAAAGGCAGCTGAAGTGGCTGGGAGTTTTCCAGAGTAAAGAACTCAACATTTTTTAATTTCATTAAAATTCAGATAACTCTGCACTATAAAGTGATGTCAGTTAGAGAAAATTATTTTTGCAATGTTTTTATAACAGTAAAAGATCTGATATATATGAAACAAAATAAAAAACCTAAACCCAGGAAGGAGCAAGACTTTTGCTTCCATAGTTTTTCTCCATCTGGCTGCTTGCTGTTAAGTGTATAACCTTTTTTACCAGCATAATCTCTGTCCTCATTAGGTGGGTCTGTTAACGTGATTAACATTAGGACTATACTAGCAAACTTCACTAAACTAGATTTGGCCTCTGTTCAGACTAACTGCCCTTTCTTCCAGGGAAGCCACAGGTAGCAGCTCTAAATGAGGATTAAGGGTTTTCAAGGGCAAAAGAACATCCTGTCCAAGGTTCCACGTGACAAAGACCATTCTTTATTCATTCCATCCCATCAGCACAGTCTTAAGTGGGACCATGCTGACTGCCTGCAGCTCCCCAGAGCCCTCAGTACCAGGGAAGGTCCAGAGACGCTACCCTCCAGTTCAAAACGGGGTACTTCCTTTGAATCCTTGCACTGACCAGTGCCTTGCATCGTCACTCATTGTGGCAACACCAGCAAGATAGTTGGCAGCTCAGCACTCTCCACGCTTTAAAGCACTACTCTGGCCCTGCAGAAAGTCAAATTCCCGCTGATCTCCGTAGGTGCACGCGGGCCCTTCAGGATGTAGCAATTATCTCAGATTATTCTTGTAACTTTGAACAACGGTGGGAAATTCTTTACGTCTTGTTTGGAAATTACATGAAAGTCTCACGCGGGTTCATTCTAGCTTTGCAATTCACCTCCACAGTGAACTCTAAACCATCTGACACCACAAGACACATAAACCAACAATTTCATAGCTATGTCTCATGAAGTACTTCTGCAAATGAAGTGCAAAGTCAGCCATACATTAAACACAAGGCCATTACTAATCAGTGCAGGTACACAGTTTGATAATCTTGCCTTTCAGCAGCAGTGCCAGCCTCTGCAGCTCCCAGTCCCATCTTGCTGTGGCTGGTTCCTGCTTCAGTAGTCTCCCCTGTTGTGCCAGTACAACTGTCTGCAGGGACAGATGGCGAACAGGACTAGAGAACTGAACTGGGCTACACAGAGTTTCTCTCCCTCTCACTCCAGGGGATTATTCTGAATTCCCAATTATGTTACATGTACAACACAGACACGTGGGAAAACAGAACAGTGGTGCAAAGGAGTGAGGGCTATTCAAGTTGGCAGTACCACCACCCCCAAAAAACACAGGGGGCAAAAAAGCCCTCATAAAACCACGGCTTCACGCTCATTGTCATGATGAACTTAACAAGCAGCGGCTCGAGCCAGCTCTCAAACCACAGTGGATGTTACAAGGGATGTTAGTTTGAGCAGCTTCAGGTACCCCCGGGGTTGCAGGTCTTTGTGAAACCACAGTGCAAATCAGACTGCTGACCTGTTCAGGAGTTTATCATCACATCTAAAGGCAGCGGTGAGCCTTGACTAGGTGTGCAAGTGAATGCTTTCCTAGCTTCATCAGTGATTAAGCCATATAAAAAAGGCAGAAATATGACAAGGAAAAAAAATTTTAAAAATATATTTTGCCCTTTTTAGCAATATAGCTCAGTTTAGGATTCCACAGCATCTTACTGTTTCTGCAAGGATAATGAAGACTTAAACTCAAAATCTTGATCCCACTGAAACTTGTGACAAAACTTCCATGCACAGAGGTCGCACTTCACTATTTCAAAACATTTCCCCAGCAACAATTACAAACTGGCCTTTCAAATGTATATGATGGAGTATGTAGCTCAGTGAAAGCACAAGTTATTGAAGTTCTACCCTTTTATTATTTTCATAAACATTTAGGTGAAGTGCTGCAGAGCAGCATCACAGAAAGCTCCCTCAAGATTCACTCCAAGAGTCAGCTGCAGACACCTTTTTACAAGGAAGCAGAAGAATGAGAAAGCAAGTAAAGCTGTCAATACACGGAGTTGTCTATATGCTAGTCCTCTGTAAAAACATAAGCACTGTAGAACCTTAAAAGTCCTTTTCAGACACTGTGTCACTACTAACAGCTAATAAATATAACAGGAAATTTTAAGTCAAATAGTATATTAGCCAAAAGCACACCAATAAATGGCAAAGTTGCCCAGCTTAGCATAAAAATGAAACACACTAATGAAACATAGTGCAGTTTGTCCATACCATGTGCAGTCTAGAATCATGCATAATGTAACAGTGCAACTGCTAACAGCAGGCTCACAGAAGATAATTTACACTTGTTTTTATGGACATGAGGAACTGATCTTTGAAGTTGTCCCTAATGAGATTCTGCTTGGCCCTAACAGCATCCTGAGAGAACGTGCTGGTTTTCTCCCCTGCATCCGGGGCGTATTTATAATGCAGAATCCAGACCTATTTAAATTGCACATGTGGACTGGTGTCCCCCCATGCCATTGCAAAGTCAGATTCTCACAGTGGGGGAAATACCTACTAAAATGTCTCAATTTACCTTCAAGCCTTTTTTGTAATTACCCATACCACCTTTACTAATTACCAAAAGATACATGGGGGTTAATTAATAAGGTTTCTTTTTTCTTTGTACAGTTGAACTCCTAACTTGATTAAGCTGCCAGGTCACTGGCAGCTGTATCACACATTGCAGAAGACATGTCCAAAATACAGTCATAAGGCTCCTCAGAGAAAACAGAAGTGTAGCTGTGTAATGAATCAGAAGACTTTATTTCAAAAACACAGGCAGCAGCATCAGTAAGACAAATAGAAAACGTTTTTTGCTATGCCCTATGTAGTCATTGCTTTAATACTATATCCACCTGTTTTTAAAAGCCCTTTCATTTATGAGATCTGCAAGAACCATTGAACCAACATCACTAAAATCTCAAGTTGCAACTAATGCAGTAGCCACAATGCCTCCTACAACTAGGAGATACTGTGGTACGACTACTGAAAATTGGCAATGGGTCAAACACGTAACGTTCACGGAGAAAAGACCTCAACTCCGTCACGCTCAAAGAACACAGGTAGTCACATCTGTAGTCACATGTATAGTAACACAACCCTTCTACTGGACCAAAAATGACTGCAAAAGTCAGATAAACATTTAAAAACATTTGTTTTAATGCCGCTGAATGTAACTTTGGTATGTGAGTACTTGGAGTACTCGGCGCACTGCTGCTAACAAGTGTCATTGCCCACTCTGCGCCAGGGTATTGACCCATGTTTGGCAACAATAAATAAGGACAGCCTAGGTTTTACTCTCTCTTCCATACTTCTCCCAGATATAGCCACCCATATACCCTGGTTCTTGACCATCACTGCTTCAAGTCAAAGTATTCAAGTAAACTACAGCTGATTTTCATTTAGAATAATATACTGAAGCGCAAACTAAGGCAGTTTGGGAAACTTTTTCATGCTCCATTCAACTGTATCTTCTGCAGCATAACAGCCTTCAGGAGGGTGCTAAAATCAGAACGCTGGGGATGGCAACTCCAGCAGCCACCCATGTAGCTGATACATAATATACTTAAGTTATACCATCAGGGAATCAACATTTTAGCTCCTAGTTCTCTGCCTTTTTCTGCTTGGAAAATAGAGAGGAAAAAAATCCATAAATTCTTTGAACATACTTGTCAGCACTGTTCATGCCCTATGAATGCACAGTATATTGTTTAAGATTAGATGACTCAGGGGATAGATAGCAGGATACCTGATTTTTCATTTAGAGCTCATTGTCTAATCTGACCCTAAACAAACAGAAATTCTACCCCCTCACAGCTGTTTGGTGCCTCAAAAAACCCACAAAGGACTGTGCTTTAGTTCCTATAAAGACGTTCACATAACAAAGACCACCGCGGCAACCAGTGTTCTCTGAAGAAACTCTAGTCTGAATGGAGGCAGAGACTAATCTACCCTCCCGGTTCCACGTGAAGTCGCTACAGGTAAGAGACGGCAGTCATTTATGGGGAACTTATGAGGGAAGCTCTAACAGTAACTACAATAGCTCTGTGTGCATACATGGAGAAAGAGAATTTGTTCCCAGTGCACTGTCTGACACTGCTCACAAGCACACCAAGCCCAACAGAAGAAAAACTGTAAAGAATAAAAAAAAAAAAGCGTGCCTTTAAAGCCGCTAGGTTCTGGGCACAGCACTGAAAGGTTCAAATGACCTTGCCTCAGTATGTTAACGTACAACCTCTTGGTCAGCATTGCCAGGTTCCCTTGTGAACAACTACAAGGCATAAGTCTAGAAGCTCAAAATCTAAAAAAGCTTTTGTTAGGAAAATAATAAAACACACACAAACCTGAAAGACAGACTCCAATACTACTGCTGCAGCAATGATGTGCCATATATTACTGCTACGCTTCATGGTAGAGCAAGATTGCCTTTAAACACATATGCAGACAGTAAAATCGTAACAAATGAAATACAGCTGCAGGTGCAAGGTGTGCTAAGAACTATACTTTAGGCCAACATCTTATCTCTGGTTATTTCTGGGTATTTGAGATCATTTATCCATTTCTCGTCTTCCGTTTATTCTGTATTAGTCACCTCCAGCACCTCTTGCATTTTATTGGACAAGTGTCTGGACCCTGAAGAAATTGCATTGCCTCTTTATAAATAGATATCCAGAAAATTTCCACTTCTTGTACCAAATCTTCTATAAACCCCCATTTAATTTGAACTAATTAATAAAAAAACCCTCTACCAACTTCCTGACTCTGTGTGTTTCAGTTTACATCTTTTAACTCTGCGCTGAATAAAATGATTCCTAAAAGGTCTTTCTCATTCTGTAGAATGATGTTTTAAAAACCTTCTAAGAGAAATACTGACCGAAAATAGTGACTCTTGCATATCACAGTATTAAATGACGGTATGAACAGACTATTGAGGAAGCCAGGTGATCCCAGTTGATTTTCAACTTAAATTAATAATCCTCTTGACAATCTGGACTGAATGCAAGGATTCTTTTCAGGAAAATATGCTCCGTATTAATGATATCTAAAATGAATAAGCCTGAGAACAACAAAATCTCCCTAAACATAGACCATTTAAATTCCTTGAAACCAATACCAGGGATTTCCTTTCTCCTCTGGCTCAGAGAAAATGAAGGCTCTACTCTACCTACATACATTTTAAAAACAACTTGTTTTCTTGAAGGCATAGAATTTACGGTAATAGATAACTAGCAACAAATGATGAAAACTCCAAGAGTTAAAGGTCTTCATTTTGTTGCCAAGATGATGTATCAGGTTCTGAGAGGAACAGTACGTGCGATCCTTCCGTTAACACAGCAGCACTCTCACAAAGCAGCAATGCAAGTAGCGGAGTAGAACACCACCCAAGGTCACAGTGGGGGGGGGCAGGAATCATTTACCACCCCGAGAGGATTATCATCATCATTTTAATTCTCAGAGGGTTATCCGAAACTCGTATTACAGTATTTGATCTGTGCAGCCTCATTATACTGACAACATTTCTAGCAGAAGAACTATCTTAAGAACTTTGTGCAAACAATTAAAATACCCTCCAAAAGATCTAAGAAGTTGCAACATGAGTCATAACTCTCCCTCAGTAACCCAAAGAGGGTGTCCTAAGTGGAAACTTTCAAGGTATAGAATAATAACGATAGCAGAACAAAATTTGTTCTTCTTGTAAACATGCCTTCCTTTCAGAGCTGCAAACATCACTGTTTAACAAACAAAAGACAATGGAAAATCAAACTAATGTCAAGAGAGATATAATAAAAATGAAAACAATTTATTTAAAAACCTTTCAAGTAATTTCAAAGATTACACCTGAGTTCTACATAATTTTTTCACATATAATTATGTATTTATTGAGTTTTAATTTATTCACTCCTTTCCACCAGGAGGAAAAGCGAATGCCTGGCTGACTTGAAATTTACAAAATAAACAAACCACAAAGATGAAACTTCCCTCTTCTTTAATACCTGTTAATTATCATAATCTTATATGTACATTGTTAACAACCAGAGAAAAGAAGTCCCTGAAAGAATCATAGCTTGAAATTGAGGGAGCCACTTAATCTGGCATCTCTAAGTGACTGGTCCTGTCCCACTGGAAGCAGTAAGAGTGTCACTAACCCGTGCCTTTAACAAGTCTAGGACCAGGCTCCTATTTATTAAATATGCTGCACCACGTGAAATTTTAATTCCGAACAATTATTTTCCCCAAAACTACTACTTCACCATTCACAGGAAAGAAAAAAACCCTTTGGTAATTCTCACTGCTGGCCAAAAGTCAATGTGCTTTAAGAAACAAAGAAGCCTAGAGTAATTAAAAAGTAATGACTTTTTTCTTTGTGCTCCCTATATAAAAGGAGCATGAGGGAAGATATACTGGACTAGCACCTTTTCCTTCCCATAAACTGATACAATAGCTAAACATTTAGGAGTAATGTGCTGACCCTGATGCTCCCAGTCACTACACTCAATTCCTTATACCAGAGAAATTGTAAACGTGGTAAATAGCAAGTTTCCTGGCTTACAAATACATCAGATAAAGTCCCTCTATCATACTCCTTTCTCCTTCCCTCCCCCATTCTCTCTCCATCTGCTGCCCTCCTGGGAAGGGAGTGCTACACTTAATGGCTGTGTGCTTTTAAGTCTAATGTGCTGGATATAAGTTAATGCCCAGTACAGTAAGTGGGGACTCTGCTGCAAGGAAGCCTCCAGTACTGTTTTTTCCTTGTCAACATCCAGTGGAATCTCTGTAGCCTTAATGTCAAGCAGCATGCAAGGAAGAGAGGGTCTGGGAATACGAAATCCACAATCTGTGACAAAAACAAATCTTGCAAGACACCACACAGCACAATCATTTAAATAATCTTTTGGTAAAACAGGAGAGAGTTGGGATTTTCTTATTTGTCTCTCCCCTCAACATAATTATTTAAATGTAGAAAATACACCCATTATAAAACAGGGCACATAAAAACAGGGGCAAGCATTTCCCTTTCAGTGGAGAGTACACAGCTTAACTCTGTTGACAGTGTTCTCATCTACAAGACAAACGAGAAAGACATAAAATGGGCTTGATCCATCAGAGTTATGAAGAGGACGCCTGTATATGGGGATTATGGGTTGACTTGCTCTCTAGCCATCCTCTCTGCCCCCACTCTGAAAGCTTCAGCAGCAGCATGCAACACCAATGCTCATCCACCAGCATTTTGTTTCAGCCAACCTTCATGCAGCAGATCCTGCAGGACACATACAGCTGATATGCCAGGAGAAATCTCCAGGTTTACGGACATTAAGACCAAGCTTTATGGTCAACTCTTCAGGAGAGAAATAAAATTCCTGCAACTCCAGGTACTTATTATCATTTGGAATCCAGACTTGCAGTTTTCTGTTCTAACCACTTAGTACTGCTCCAGGTATGTTACCAGCTACTATACATGTTACTGGGTACAAGATTATCACATGCTGTGTTTCTGTTTGAAAAAGGCATCAAAATATAAATCATTAAATGAAGGCTAGTCACATTTACTACAGGACAGAATTGGTTTGACTTCAGTGTTTTAAACGCATACATGTTTTGGCCACAGCTTCCTCATTTTATAATTAAAAACAACCACACACAGTATCACAAAACTTGCCCTCTGCAATAAAAGACCTAAAAATTGCAATCTTAATGGCTCACACCAAAACTGAAAGTAAATGGGCAAGACCTGAATTTTCAAATCCCATCAAACAACAAGCTCTTTGTATCTTCTATGGTATATATGCAAACACGCTTACCTCCTTCCTCTATTTTGCACTGCTCTGCATGTACACGTTACAGAAAGACCAGAAAGCCAGTATCAGGCCTTCTGCAAGCAGAAACAATCACGATGAAGTCCATGAAATTACAACTGCTTATGCCAAGTATGATTCAAACCACTGGAAACAACAAGCCGTTGCTTCAAGGACCAAAACTCACAACTCACTGGAATCCTTTCTAGGGAGCTGGAAAAATCTAGTATGAATTAAGAGGTGAATGATTTTACCATGCAAGACTGAGGGGACTTCCTGCCCAACACTCGCACTCCACTTTCTCTGCTAGCACTCCTCACTTGGGGCAATGCAAGTAACCAACCCCTACACCAAATTTTACTGTATCTTCAAAGAAGTAACTTTATAGCTTGCTATAAGAGATGCATGTTTTAAAGAAATCTCCCTGCCTCACTGTATTTCTACTACGCCTAAGCATGTTTATTTTCTCAAGTTATGCCACGACATTTTACAGAATTCAAAACAAAACTCGTCAGGTGCTCTTTTGGGAAGGAGGCATGCTGGCCCTCCATTTCTAAATTTTTCCATAGATGCCCATGCTAGGCAACTGACTCAGAAGTTAAGCCACCTCTGGTAGCTCAAGACTGGAAATGTAAACTCAAAAAGTTACCGTACATTCAGTACAAAATCTATGTTCGTCACCAACACTTCAGCACTTCTGAAATAGTCCTGCATCAAACATAAGTAAGCTGCATATAGTAATTTAACACAGACCTCTAAATCCACATTGTTTACAGGGCCTTCCTTTTGCTTATTTGTCCAACAAGATATTCAAACAAGGATTTGTAAAATAAAATAACAAGATGTGTGTTAGGTAGGCACAGCACTTTCCTTGGGCTTGGAATAGCCATCCATCACAGGGAACACGCTCTCTCATCACTGCTGGCAGGGAGGACCAGCCTCATTCTGCCACTAGAAGAAAACCACGAGCCAAAAACTTTACAATGAGATTCCCAGTGTGGGGCCTGCAAATTTTGTAAAGTATTAACTCCCTGTTTGGAAATCTATGTTCTAGAAGTCGTTTCACAGGATAGATTGCACTCTCACCCTTCAAGCACTACACAAAAGCAAGAATCTGCCGCTTCCACAATGTCCCTACTGCCCTGATATTTCAAAAAAAGAAATTATCCACCTTTTTTGCCTAACTACTTCACAGTGAAGAACTCCCTCGGTGAGCAGTCTCCCTCCAGCACAAGGTACTGTGGTAGGGCCCACTGCTGCACAAAGCATTCCTGGTCAGATCCCATCACACACCTCCCATAAGATGACAACACACTGTATATTGTCCATAGACATGAAACTAAGTCAATTGTCACTCAGTATGACTGACCACTAAATGAACTACATAGGTAATACTATAACATAGAATCAGATCAGGTAATGAAACTTTCCATTTATAGCGCTCAGTTACTTAAACAGGCCTTACAATTAAAGTACTTATTACCTGAAGGCTTCTTTACGTGATTAATACAGCATAAAAGAACATTAACATACATATGCATAAAACCAAACAATTTTCTTTCTTTCTCCCTCTCAGGGTTTACCACAGGGGCCAGACTGACTCTACAAGGTGTTGTTTTAACAGCACGATTTCGTCAACGAAGTAGTAAGGTGAAGAAATGTCCATCTCCTCCTATCCTTGCCCGTTGGCTGATCCGTAGGCTCACCGCCCTCTCACCTGTGCTGGCCACCCCCATAACCCACTATTGGTGAGGCTACACCAAGAAAGAGATCACTGAAAGTAGCTAATTGGGAAAAAAAAAAAAACAAACCCAAAACATCAACCCACCACTGAATGGACATTTTTAACCTAGACCATTTCAGTGCTATCATCTATACAGCAACCTTACAAAAGGCTTTGCCAACACTACTGGGGAGGTGGCAAAGCGTGTGGCACAGGGGCAGGAACGAGCAGCTGGGGAGCAGCAGGTTCAGCGCTGAAGTCTGTGTATCAAGAACTTGCCCCCTTCCAGCCCCGCAAGTAACCTACACGCACCGCTTTTACACTCAGACAACCAGTGGTAATTGCACAAGGCCGACACCTCATACTGAGGGACCGACTGATTGATTTTGATAGGTATGGAGACTGCTCTGGCAGCCTGTTCCCACTAGCACTAGAAGTAAAGGGTTTTATCACCGATTTAAACCAGACCTGGCTTCCATCTTAGGACAGGGCAATGTGGAAATACAGTAACTAATAGGGTGATGGTGACAAAAAATTATTTTAAGCCTGTCCTACATTTATAATAATAATAATGGCACTTTTACAGTATCAGCCTTCCAGGGATGTCAGAACGTTTTTTAAAGGTAGGTTGATATTATTCCTTTTTACAATGACAAAAACAGAGGTCAGAAACTTAATCAATTTTTCAAGAGAGTTTAGCATATTATGACTACACTGCATAAACACAATACAAGGGGCCTAAATTTGAGTTTTAATTAGAAAACTGCAGTCCCTGAGCCTTCTATCACCACTGTACGAACACTTCACTTCCAGTATGCTCCACTCCAGGATCCTGGAGTATATAAGTGTATCCTCATGAAAGTTTTTATTCTCATTTTACATGTAAAATTTAAGTTCAGAACTTATGCTTAGATTTTTGCAAAATAAGTAACTTTAAATAATGTAAAATCATTAAGGTCAGTAGAGATCTTAACTCACACAGACATACACACATGAACACGCTCCAGTAAAAGAGTTTTCTTAACGACTATTAAAATTAGCATCTTTGCAACTCGACTTCCATTGTTCTATGGCAGGAGAATCAGAAAATGCAATCAGTTAATGGCCCTCTTCTTGAGCGGGGCCTATTTATTTTGGGACAGCTGTAAGGGTTCTCACCTACAGCTGTCATCCTCCCCGCCTTTCTGCTGGAATCCCCACGCTGCGGCAGGGGCAGCTCAGCTGCTTCGGGGCAGCTGCTGAAGGGCTGCTGCTGCTGGCTTACAAAAAACAGGTTTGTTTTACTTAACACACCGGGTTGTAAGCTGCTGCATTTCAGTAGCCACCCGTGCCACTGAGGGACCAGAGAGGGAAAGGAGACTAAAACTGCACAAAGGTGAGCTGACTGATTGTGAGCCATGACCCCAGTAAAAATCCCTGTGTCCAAAAGTAAGGCTCAAGTTTTAACTACATTCATTCAATGTATTGAATTTCAAAATTTTTTTTATTTATTTAGAAAAATAAGTAGTGTAAAGGAACTTAGGTGGTCATGAGCTATGTATGCTTTTGTATGAAGTGTTATTAATGGACAGAGCAACAATTTCCACCAAAACTGCTGATCCTCTGTCACAGCAGTATCAACTGACATAACCTGCCCAGTCACACTAGGTATAGCTAACGAGCTTAAGACTGAATCTCTGTATTCTCTCAACCAATATTATTACACATACAAACTCCACTATTCTGTAAATGTCAAATGAGTCCATATTCTACTAATGCCAACTCTTTCTCCCTCCCTCTAAATATCACACACCTTACATGAAACAGAAGTTGAGAATATTACAAATCAAATGCATGATTTCCCACTAATCTCAGTGGGAGTTTATAAAACCCATTAAATGCAGGATGGTTTCCCCAAGAAAAAAAAATACTCAAGATCCTATTTCTCAAGGTTAGTAGTTTAATAAGATCTCTGGGTTTTAACAATTTAAGGCTTTGTCACAGTTGAAAGTTTTTTCTTCTATGATTATACCACTATATTTTTATATTACTATTATTATTATTATATATACACATTTACACACACTCATACATTTAAATACTTTATTCAACTATACATATACAGTACTACTAATATAAAATGCTGTTTATACTCTTTGTTTTAAAATAAGAATATTCACATGGGGAATTACTCCAGTACAGAAAAGGCAGTAAAATTATATAGTTACAGATTATTCAATGTATCTCCAGGTATGCATAAACTCATTTAGAAGACTTTTGCTCTGGCACAGAAAACTCTATCTTTCTTACTCCCCTACTACTGAATTTAAACCATACTAGAGTTTTAACATGTACTCCAAGCATCCTAAAAACAAGCCACCAAGCCATTCTGGTGAGACCAGAGGAAAGCTAATGAACTCCTCTAAAAGGCTCAGCCTGCAGCAGCTTGGGCTACAGGTAGTTCATCTCCACAAAACTCCCTCACCCTAATCAGCTGGGCCTGTCAAAACAGGCATTTTCTATGACAGATACACAAAGTTTATTTCACTCTCCCCTTTTTTTCCTGTGAAAGTCAATGGTGTGTTGTACCCAAACACAAAGAGTTTTCCCTCTGGTTAAAACCTAACTAAATAATTTTCCATTTGGATTTGCCCCATTTTCTTGTAAGCTCCTTCCCATTGGACTGAGGAAAAAAACGGGTGAGATGGGAAGGTTCCACAAAACTGAGCTTTAGTAATTCCTGTTAAATTAAAATGGTTTAAAGACCCGCTGTCGTGGCTGCTGTAAAGCTGCAGAGTTAAAAGAAGAAGAAAAAAAGTTTTACAAAAAAAGAGAACACCCTAAGCAAATGACAAATACACCTGATGAATTCAATTATTTTCTAAGTTTAGTCATTTTTACTTTTTTCCTACTGTTTGCTTACAGTAGTAGAAATCTTCTCTATCCTTTCTACTTTAAGGCTGCAGTTTCACAGGATGAAGCCTCCTGCAGCTTAAAGCATACCTGCCTCGGGCTGCCAGCTCCTCCTGCATGTGCCCATCCTGTCCCCAGGCTGCATCCTACTGCTGCTCACTGGTATCATTGGCACCACTGACCGTAGCCTCATACAGAACATCTCAAGGGTCTAAACAGGCTTAAAAGCTTCTTTTTTTTTTTTTTTTTTTAAAAACCCTTATAATACTTGGCAGCGCTACACCAAAGGAGCAAGAAGCATTTGCCTCTTTGAAGTCACAATTCCTGACAAAAAATGGGAAAGTACGAAGACTTTCAGAAGAGTAATAATCATTAAGAAGCAAAGGCAGGCACATTATAATTATTATTTTGCAGCTGCCCTTTAAAGCAGAGAACTAAGGTGATGCAGTTAATTAAAACTAACTGAAAGTAAACATGACTTGTACAAAGCATTCAAATACAAACATTTTATAACATCTTCAGAAAGTAAGTGTAACCTGTGGGTGGGAGCGTTGCTTCAAGATGACAAAATATTTAACGTGATATCCCTTTATCCAAACTAATCGTACAGTAAAAATTGTCTTTAGAACACCTGTTTAAACATTAATTAGTACAGAAATAAAATACAAAGACTGGACAAACTGATTCAAAAGTCGTACTATACCAGAGCTTGAGTAACTGACAAAACTGCTGTCACAGCCAGCCCAAGCAAAGGGAGCTTTAATACACTGTTATTTACTTGGTAGTACACTTAAGCGGATTCACTAAGAAGTGCTGGTGTAAAAATACATATAAAGATGATAAAAGAGAACCGTATCCCTGCTGATCGAACTACATGACACTGTCATGTGAAAGGCACGAAATGAAAGCAGGATAAAAAGCGCAGGACAAGCATCCCACAGAACAGGCAGAGTAATGCCAGTAGTGCCTTAACCACCAGGTTTACGCTGATGATATTCCACAGGCTCTCCATTTCCTCTGTGCAAGATGAGAGTTGGGCCCAAAGGATACCAGAACCAGAAACGGCTCAGTATATGCCAAGAATCCAGTTCTCACCTTTGCACATGAAGATGCATATCCATAAAGAAATTACTTTAAAAATATATATTTCCTTTAGGAAAGAACGTTGTCCTTAAGCTACACCCAGCAACTGGTTTATGGTATGCAGCAGGGCCCTCTAACAATATATCGCCCTGCTATTCACACGCATGTCGTAACCCTCAGTTCCCGTGTTGCTTTACTCATTTCTCATCATCCCATGATTTTTTAAATAAATTTTTCACTAGAGTAAAATAAAACCTCAAACTCCCTCTTAGAAAAAAAAATATGCATGCATTACTTTAAGATAGCAAAAAAGAAAAGCAGACTGTAAAATCAAATCAAACCAAACAATCCTGGCAGCTGCAGCAATGTGGCGCTAGCAAAGACACAACAGGGTAAAAAAGATCATGGTTTCTTTGTTAATACTGCTTTTACCAATTTTCTGTTCAGGTTTCTCACTTAACGACATTCTCTTTCAGAAATACGCACGCTGCTTCCATTACAAAACACTGGGAAGACAAATGAGGACCCTTTCTGAAGCTACCACACTATCTAGTCCCTCCTCCCCAGAAATAACTCTGCTGTTCTTACCATCACAAAAATCCACAGCCATAGTTGTCTCTTCACTTCCTTGCTTTCCTCTACCCACAACTCTAGACACCTGGCAGGATCCTGTCATTTTTCCCTCAGCAGGTTTTCTAAAACCCATCATTTGCTATCCAGTCCTACACCTGATTCACCTCCTGCACTGCAACATCGTTTTCTTTACTTCCATTGTAAATCTGAGACTAATCCCCTTCCAGTTTTTCTAAATTTTGATCTCCCTTTTAGTATGCCACACCCTTCCTTGAAACCAAATTACTGATTTTAAGAAAGCTGCAGTATTTCAGTTAAAAATCCTTTAAAATACTGTCACTATATTGTACTTCAGGGTTTCAGTATTTATTTCAATTACACAATTTCTCCAAACAAGTAAAATATCTTTTATGACATCTGTCAATATCGTTTGAGAGATACACAAATTATTAGAGAAGTAGCTGTATAAATGTTTGTGAGTTTTTGAAACAAACCATGAGCAATTTTTACACTGTTGAACACCACACTTAGTTGGTCCTAAAATCAGCTCCCACTGAAATCAATGTCAATAAGAAGGGGTTCTTTAAAACTGCTTTCTACATTTCTTTTGTTTGTTCTGAATTCATTCTCTGCATAGAATTTGTACTTAATGTCAGTCAGAAGTGCAGTCTGGAGTGCAAAACATGCAACAGAAATTTGCTGACAAAAGGTCTGAAAAGTGAATCAAGAAATCGAAATATTTCTAAAAGAAGAGTTACATCATCGTTGTAGTAATAAATCAAATGTAATTAATGTAAACTTCTTCCACGTTGAAAAGTCACATGCATGACAGACACCCTTCAGCATCCTTCCTCAAGTTGCCTTTAGGAAGATTGTAACCACAAGAAATCCTATTAGAAGGTGCTGAACTCCTACATTGTGACTCTTCCGGCAGGCTTCTACATAACAAAAATGCAATGAAGTACCATACAACTTTTGCCCCCTTATTATGCAAAATCCTTATCAAATTCAATAGTGTGACATCGTTCAAAATCCTGAGTAACAATGGCACGCAGGAGGTCAAGTGATGTCGTCTTTGTTTTAGTTCCACGTGCTTTTCAGTCTATTAATGTCAAAAGAAAAGGAACCTTCACAGAAATAACCGATAAAGATCAAACCTAACTAAACAATGGGAAGGAAATTCAGAGTTAAAACTGGTACTTAGCTCTTAACACAAACCATTGTGCCTAGGTGCTGTGCAGCAGAATGATCCTGCGGGTCATACAATACCCAGCAATAACAAGGTGAGGTAAGAAGCCTTCAGCTCCCCACTTTCCGTGCTTTTGTTGGTTTAAGTTCGGGCCAGGGACGTCGTCTGAACGCAGTATTTGTATTTCTTTGGAGGAACTACTGGGCAGCCCCCGACTCCTTTGTGAAGGGCGTTGCGAGTGGAATGCAGCATGCGGCACACGTTCCACTCGCAACCAGGAGGACAAAGGATTCAGTAATCAGGGGGGACAATTAGTCCCAATTAGGCCTATTTCGCAGCTGAGTGTAAGGGCTGGGGGAAGGGAGCTTAAATTTTAAAGCAATGGGTCCCTCAGGCGAGTTAAAGTGAGATCAGTAAAGTGACAAGTTTCAGAAAATGTACCCTATTTATTAGTCATCGTTGGGGCAAGTTTCACGAAGTCGGTGGCACTGCGCCTCAGGCAGAAAGAGTTATCTCCAGGAGATGATGGAGCAGTGTTTCTCAAACACCCCATGTAAGAAATCTGATAACCGTTTTGCCTATTAGCTAATGTGACTAACCAATTTTTCCAGTTTTCAACCCACTCCTTCAGCAGCAGATCTCAGTTTCAACGCACACGCAGACACACACAAAGGCAATATCAGGAATACTCACATATGCACATGCGGAGGCTGGAACCTGCTCTGATTAATGTTGTAGTGTGTAAACGCCTGCGTTGGGTTGGAGCTGTATTCATCCACCGTTATGGTAACTTTGCCTTGTGAAGGAATTCCATGAGCCATCCTTCCTCCTTATGGACATGAGCAGCTCACAACTTCCCAAGGCCAGGAGCGGGGTAGGGCATTGTGTTCCAGGCAGCTCCCGACTCCCAGCAGCTCCTCATCAACTCCACGGACCTCTGCCAGGAGAGAAAGACAGCACACGCTGCTATGAACTCAAAGGAGATGTAAACACACACAGACATATTACTCTATCCTCTCCTGATTTCCATTCAAAGATCTTTTTCGATATTTTTGATGTACCCATCACCTAACTCTCTAAGCATTACTATTCACATTTTTTTTAATTACCTCGTCATTTAACTCCATGATCATTAAATACATCCAAAGGATGAATGCTTAAAGTAAGGCTTTATCTTCGGGGGGTGGGGGGGAGAATCGGTGTTGAAAGTTCCAGTTAAATACTCCACATTTACTATTCTTTATTTTAAATAACATCTTGTGCTAATTGCAACCATGAAAATTAACAAGTGGACCCAGTTTCCTGAAGGACAAATGGCTTTCCACAAATACGCACGCTTGCTTTCAAGGCCCTGTTTTAGCTTTACGAAGTAAGTTACATCTGAGAGACTTATGAGAAACTGATGCAAAGCAGAAAATTTTAAAATTGCATAGCAAAAGGTACACCCAAATACCTTTGAATCAAAGTATTTATCTGTCCAGAGAAAGGCTAGTATCTAGACAATGTTAACAAAATATCCATGTTATAGTGCACTAGCAATGAAACTGGTTTGGATTCATCACGAGACAGTAATGATTTATCTGACAGATTTAAGTGCAATTTTATGCATAAATATTTCTGCGTAAGATGAAAGAAATACGCTCTTCCCTCTCTATGCATCCCTATCTTTCACTTCTTCAAAGTGCTCTTAAACGTATTTTGCATTAAGACTGGAAGCATTCTATAATATGAGCATAAGCCCAACAGCCAGAAACCTCCCAAACCTGATCTCTGTTGAGTTCCCTGCACAGAATCCAAGCTTAAATTTCTTCCATCAATAAACTGAGGATACCTCAGCCGCCTTCCTTTCAGAGGGACTTTGTGAGAATTGATCAACTGATGTTCGAAGAATACCTTCAAGATGAGCAACTCTTTAAAAGCCCTGTTTATGAGCTAGATCCTCAGCTGGGGCAGGCTATCCTAGCTGCAAGGACTTACATGAAATCATGACACTTTGCATCGGTTGATCCCCCCCCTTTAGCTGCCACACACAACGGTGGATTTTTCGTATCTGGTGAGTAATTTACAAAAGTACATCAGTGCTTACTGGGAAGACAAAGAGATAGGAAAGAGAAGAGAATGACTGGATCCCTGAGCATCAAACTAAGCAGTATTTTTCCAGTGTGATATTCCTGGACTTCTGTTAGCTCCCAGATAGAAATGTGTTTGCCATGTGTAACATTAAACATTTGGAATCTTTGATTTGTATTCAAAATATATTTTTAATACAAAGACTAATTTCCACTTTGGCATGAAGCACGATAAAAATGCCCTGCAAATGGCAGATGGCCTGCTATAGGCCATTTATTTTACTATTTTACAACCTCAGGTCTATGTAGGCTTCCATATGTTAGTTGGGTTAAGACATTCTGCAACCTTCATTCCAGTAATTGGGTTCTATCCTTCATCTTCTTTAGCATTGGAGAAAGAAAAAAAAAGGAAAAAAAAAAAAAAAAGATGAAGATGAAACTAAACCATAAAGTTCCCATTTAAAAACTGAGTCACTAGTGAGACAGTACATCTCCATAACTAAGGTTATGGAATGGTCTTTGCACTAACCCCCTCTCCTAAGAATAAGCGCAACAGTTTCAGGAGTAAAAATCAACAAGGTGAGCTTTACTAAACCAAATCTTTGCTGTGTTAGACGTGATGCAAGATGCATGCAACAACTGCTCACGAATCACAATGTAGTGGTTACCATACTAAGTTTGCAGCTGTTTCCTTAATTTCCCTTACAATTATATTTTAGTGTTATTTTGCATAACAGTAAACACAACACCTGCTTCAAATTGCAGTCCTGTTCCAAGTACTGTAATTCTTTTGAGATAGAAACTACGAAGAGTGTGCAACACAGAGCAGCATAATTGCCCTGCACTGAAAAGTAAATACAAATGAAAACATCTTCCTGTTAGAGAAATGACTGTCATTAACAAGAATGCTGGCCATCAAAGCTCCAGGAAAATAGCTAAGTTTTTCTTTTACACAGCAAGAACTTTAGCGTCTGCATAAATTAAGAAATAGTGTGAAAATTACATGTCTAATGTTATTTTTTCGCAATTAAAGGCTACAATATAAAACAACACGTTAAACCAACAACAAAAATATGCTTGGGCTTTCAGAAAAGCTAAATCATACTATTTTCAGTAATCTAGCATAAGAAAGGTCAGAACATTAAATTTCATATTATAGTTCACTCATGGAAAAAAAATTCAATTTGTTCATGAGAGTGAATTATACATAAAGATAATAAGCATTTTTACAAGGTTTATAACAACCCATGTTACAGAAAGAAATTACAACTAACTGGCATAAAACAAATGATAAGATGATACTTGAATAGCTATATTAAATACTTTAAAGTTGACTTTCAGTAAGATTATAAGTATATAAGCTGCAATTGCTTCCCATTGTTCCAATCTTTAATCTTAAGAATAAATCTCTATACTTAAATTAAGACAAAGCCGAACAAAGCATCCTTTTAAAATGAAATTCAACAACAAATACTGGACTGGAAAAAAAGTAAAATTTGAAGCTGGCTTCTGTGTCAATTCTCTAATTTCCATTTAGTGCTCCATAGAGTACTACAGCTCACCTACCAGAAGTATCTAATTATTACCTTCTTTGCTGTGAACTTCTCTGAAGAAAATATCAAAAAGGAGCTGAACGCTTCAAAACTTTAAAAACAAATTTATTTTAGGCCCAAGATAAAAAAAAAAATTTAAAAGGCTACTTTGAATCACTACCATTCTTCTTTCTCCAACTGCAATCACTCTTTGAAGATTACATACAGGAGATGAGCATAAAAGAATAAAAGTTGCATTATTTTTCACATCTGTCAAGTAAAACAATGTGCAGTATCTTCCACGCCTTATGTGGCAGTTTTTAGTAAGAATGACTGTATTAAAAACCTAAATGAAGATTTTTTCAGCACGTCTTCCCAAATACAGCTGTTATCCTGGGAGCAACAAACCTTTTCCAGCGTGGATTTGTACCGACAGTAAGATAGGAGATGTGCTATTGTACACATCTGCTCAGTTTTACAGGTATAAACCGGCACTTTTTCATAAAAGGGTTGGCAAAAACTTACGCGCAGCTAATTTTAAATCAGTATACTACTGCCGTGTCAAAAAAACTATCACAAAATATGCACAAATCATTTAAAACGTAACGTTACATTTCACGGAGAGCTACACACACAAGCTCTACGTATGCACATGCACACACAGGCACGCGAAACACGCATTTCCCCCAAATAAAATATTTACGCCTTCCTCATCTGAATTTCAAAAATTTGCCTTCTGGCTGGTCTGGCGTTGTAAGAGAAAATTTTGAAAGGCAGGAGACGGAAAGGGTTAATTCCGTGTCAACACCTTCTGTTGATACATCCACCTTCCCGACACTGTTACAGCAACAAAACACGTTACACCCACCCGGAGCGCGGGCACCTGCCGCCGCAACAACCCCCCGCAAGCCGGCGGCCCCCCCGCACCCCCGGTTTCTCACAGTGTATTACCCCGCGCCTCGGGGGTTATTTAGCAACTGCCCCCACAGCCCCCGCCATGCTGCGCTGCAGTTTGCGGGCAACTCCAGGCTCCAGCCTACCCACCAAGTCCAAGGCGGAGGCACCGGGGGGCGGCCGGACCCTGACTGCCCCCCCCACCGCCTCCCACCCCCGGTACCTGAGCTCCCGGCTGCTCCCCACCTCCACCTCTGCCCGCCGCCGGCTCCCGGGCCGCCCCGGCCGCGGCCCCGCGGGGCGCCGGGCTCGCCCCCCCCCCACTGATTGATGGCTCTGGGTGGCCAATGGCTCCGGCGCGGCCCCGTCCCGGCGTGTGCCGCAGCCCCCGCCCCGCGCCCCCTACCCTGCCCTGCCCCCCCGGCCCCGGCTTGCCACCGCGGGGGCATTTCTCCCATTTTTGTGCGATACGTGCCATGGCGCAGAAAGTTCGCATCACGGACTCCCCCCCCCAATTGTCACAGAACCGAAATGACTGGGGCGGGGGGGGGGGGAAGATGCTCGGGGAGGGATGCAATAAACTCCACAGCGAGCCGCGGGCCAGCGCGGCGGGGGCCGCGGGGGATGCCCGCTGCTTTTTATTCCGGCAGTGCCAACCGCGCCGTCCCCGGCACCTCGCCCCCACCCCCGGAAGGTTTCCAAGCGCTTGAGGCCTCCGGGATCAGGGTTTCAAAGCGGGTTCTCCCGCCGGCGAAAGGCAGAGGGGAAACTCCGCCGGGGAACGGCAAAGCAACCCGCGTTACCTTCCTTACTTTTGCGGCGTGTATGTCCCCCACACACACACACACCCACACCCCCGGGTCCCTCCGCGCCGGGAGCCCCGTTCCCGTCCCCCGCCGGCTGCTCAGCGCTGCCGCCCGCCCGCTGGCCCCAGCCAGCACAATGCTCCCCGGCCTACCCTCCCGGCCCCGCCGCGGCGCCCCCCGCCCCGACCCCGAGCCAGGAGCCGGCACACCGCCTCCCGCCCCCAGGCCACTTCCAGCGCTGCACAGCCCCCCCCACCACCACCCCGGCCAAGGAGCAAGGCGGCGGAGGGCAGCGGGGGCACGGCCTGAGGGAGGAGGGCAGGGCAGGCTAGGCTCGCTCAGCGCCGCCGAAAAAGCCGCCTCGGCTGCGGGGAAGCGCCGCCGCACCGACCCGACCCGACCCAGCGGGTTCTGGGCGGTCACGCCAGGGGAGGCAGGGAGAGCGGGCGGCCAGTTTTATCCTTATTATTGTTTGCAGAAGGCTGGCCCCGGCGCCGCCGCCGGAGCTCCTGCCCGCCCCCCCGCTCTCGTCCATGACACGGCACCTCTAACCCGCCGCTTTGTGCGCCGCTGCCCCCCGCCGGGCCCCCCTCCCGGCACGCAGACACCGACCCGGGGCCGCTCACCTTCCCTCCGCCGGCTGCCGCTGCGGGCGGGTCGGGGATGCCTTCAGCGCGGGCAGCGGGGCCGCTCCATGGGGCTGCGGGGGCGCGGCCGGGGCAGAGCCTGCGCCCGACCCCGCGGCGGTGCCCGGCGGCGGCGGCGGCGGCCTGGGTCCGGCTCCGGGTCCGGGTCTGGGTCTGGGTCCGGGGCGGCGGCGAGGGCGGGCGCGGTGCAGTGAGCGGGACTGCCACTGGGGTCAGGGAGCAGGCACCAGGAAACACGGCGGCCACGGAGCGCTGCTCGCACACGCACACACACACACACGCACAGCTCCTCCCGCTGCCTCGCACTTCACCCCCCCGGGCAGGGAGGGAGGGAGGAATCGCTGCTGCATTTCCCAAGTGCGGCACAGCCTCCCTCCGCCGAGCCGGCAGGAGAGGCCGGTACGGGCAGCGGCTCTGCCGCACAGCCGGGGTCAAGGGGGGCTGCCGGCTGCCACAGCCCCGGGGGAGCGGGGAGGGCTGTGCCGGGAGCCCGCTGGGACCCCCGCCCCCGGCCGCCGCGGGGCAGCGCCCGGGAGGCCGCGGCAGGCGCCCGGCTTGTACCCCTTACACACAGCCGGCCCAGCACCACGCATCGCTGCTCGGCTCTTCCTCTGCCTAGATAAATAATAAAATAAATAAATAACAACAACAACAACAATTTAAAAAAAAAAATCCTCGAAACAGGTTTTCACATCTTCTGCACCTTTCATCGTTAGGTATTAATGCAGCGCTCCGCTCCTTCTGTAGATAAGCTAACCTCAGCAACCAGAAAAAACATAAAGAAACACTACTGTAGAGTTAGCTTTTGAGGCTGAACATTGTCTTAGGGTAATTGAGGCTTTTCTACGGAGAGGTAGAATCAGGGAGGTTGCTGTTGTCTTTTTTTTTTTGTCTTCTTTTTTTTTCCCGAAATTCACAGCAATTGTGTCAACAGCCACAACAGTAACAAAGTAAAGATTAGAAGTGTGTGTTCTTTTACTTTAAAGACAGCAAACCGAAGGGGGGACTTCCACAGTCATACACTTACAATGGGGAAAAAAAGGAAAAAAAGAAGAAAAGGAAAAAATTCCAAATAATTCAGAATAATCGAGCTGACAGAAAATAAAAGCTCCCAACAGGCCTCTAAGAGTAAGTGTCGGGGTTTAAGTAAGTAGTAAGTAGTGTCCTACATATTTTAAATAAGTAATTTTGACTCTGGCCAACCTTCGGATATGCATGGCAACTAGGCAGGTTTTTCTTTGTTGTTGAAAACAATGGGAAGGGTCCCCAGTATTGCCAGACAGAAATCCACTAGGATGGATTGTCCTGTTTAGAAGCATGGCAAATTAAGAAAAATCAACCTGAAAAAAGACTAAACGGCGTAAGTTTTTTCCAAATTTGATCTTAGACCTTTCAGTCTGATTTTTTTACTATTGTCATTTTCCCTTTTAATAGAAGCAAGCACTGTGAACCACCAAAGGAAAATTCCTGTTTCAGACAAAATGGCCCACAGACGAGCCATCCTCCTCACCAAATCAAAGCAACATTTCCAGGGAATCTTTGCCTGGAATGGAGTCTGAGGCCATATTTTCACAAATATTTTTAGCTGACTTACTCTGACACAGCTATAAAATAAGCAATCCAGCATTCAGCCCACCTACCCCACTACTGTCCCTGCGCTAGCCCTTGTGTGAGAACAGGGAACCCCACCTGGGAACCCAATCCAGTTAGCGCCAGGGAAAAACCAGTCTGTTTTGGTGTGGGTCAGTCTCCTCATCCAATCCACTTCATAACCGCAAAAATGCTTCTGCTGGAACAAGGCAGGGAGCGAGATGAGCAACTGGGGACACAAAGAGAACAGGATAGCTTCCTTGGTACCGCTGCCAGCTTAAATATAAAAATATGGGGGAAGGTGGGGGAGGTGAGGAGGAGCAGGTTTGATCCCGAACCTGCTGCATCCCTTCTCTGCAGCTGCAGCAGCAGGACTTTTCCTGTATTTGTGTCCTTACACATCCAGAGTCCCCAGCACTACAAAAATTAACTTCTAGCACAGAGGGAGAAACAGGGTAGAAGCCTGGGTAAGGTGGCTGGACTGGGAATTAGAAAGCTCAAAGACCTTCTCTCTCATACCTTGTCTGGTGAGAGACAAATCTGACATTACCCCAGTGTCTCAATGTCCTAGTACTGAAATAAGCATTTACCTAATTCACTAGTCCTTATATAAAGCAAGGTATGTGGCCTGAAAGTTAATGGTACTTGGGTTTTGCTCATATGAATCCAGAGTGGAACCTGATTCTAAGGTCACATCTTTTTCACAATACTAAATGTTCAGCAACAACACCAAGCTGTAATACAGTCATTGGGAACACTGTTTTTAATATATGACTTGACAAACTCTGAAACATTTTCTGTCAAGAGCACATAACAGAACTCTTCCTTTTTACAAACTACTTGTTTTCTGTTTCCCCAAGAACAGTATGCTTTCCAAAGATGTACCCGCTTTGAAAACGTGCTGGCTCTGGAGTTGCTAAAAGAAGGAAAAAATATTTTTCTTAAATTGATTAAAAGGTTTTCTGAGGAAAAGAGTTGCATTTTGTTGCCCTTCTCTAATTCAGAACAGCAGCATCAAAATGCAAGTCTGTAAGTACAGAAAAAGAAAACGTCTTTATTTTGGCTGGAATGTGTATTTATTAATACACACTTGACAAGAGGATCTCAGAGATAAATTTGAAAACTTAAAAAGTAAACAAGCTGCTTATTGTAAGTGTCACAGTACTGATTTTTCTACTTGGGCGAAATTCAAAACAGTGAACAAGCAGCTTTTGTTTACTTTAATACTTCCTAGTTGTAATGTTAAAAGTGTACATTATACATGAAACCTTAGTCATGTTCAGAGTTTGCGCTGGGTTTTGGTTTTTCACTTTTACAAATCCAAAGTGAGTATCATCAAATGTACAGATGCAGCAGATGCATGTTAAAAATTATAAAACACTACAGTATCACAAAAAGCATTCTTCAAAATCTATTATGTCATCTCTAATACACTTCATAGGTACCACTGTCTCCAGTTTCTGCCAAGCACAAGACAGAGCTAACAACTTTTGAGACACACATAGGGTAGTCCAGAGTGAACCATGGACACCCATCTCACTTTACTCTCTACTTTGGGAAAAATCTTCCCTAAGTATCTGTGAAGCAATACAAGAAAGTATCATTTAAAGTCCACCTCTGAGAACTCATTCCTTAAATAATAAGATTCTTTGAGTGATCTTTTACACAGAAAGGAATTTAAAAAAACCCTAAAAACCTTTCTAAACTGTATATCATGACATTGGTCTGTGGTTACAGTACTGTCCTGATACAGACCCTACCTGGTCAGGATGTACTACGTCATGTGGTGCATTACTGTGCTCCACAATTTGCTGCATGTTGCTTGTTGACAGTACTCTCAGAGTAAGCTCAAGAATATTCCATCGTCTGACCGAAGGAGGGAAGACCTGATTACAAGGCCACATCTCACTGTATAAAATGATCAACAGTGCTACTTCAAGGCTGTTTCCACAACTGCCCCACTCCTCTGCCACTTACTTCTGCTCCCATACTTCAGGGATACAAACCACACAAGAAGAACAAACTCAGTTTTGTAAAAAAGCCTCCTTCCAAAAAGGGAAAAAGGGTTTTAAGGCAGATCACTTCCCCAGTCTAGTCCGCAGCACAGACTCTTGAATGCTTGTGCTGGCATAATACCGAGTGCCACAGTCTGCAGTGCAGGACCAAGAGCGGCACAGAGTACGCTACAGTTTCAGAAAAAGTTAGGCCAGTGTTTCACACTATCTTTTAGTTTGGACACAGTATGAGGGGTTTTGTTTGTTTGTTTTAATACACGTATTTCCTGGATTTTTAGCCATTTTAAGACCAGAGCATCAAGGGTTCTCATTTGTATTGCAGAGAGAATTCAATTTCAGCCTGCAGAGACTGGGGCATGCTGGTACAGTACTAGACAATGCATATTTTGATTTATTAACATTTTAAGAAAGTGGAGTTTGATCCAGTGGACGACCACAGCTAGCAATCTACATTGAAAGTCACTGGACTCACCATATTTCAACATAGACCACTGCGATTCTGCCAAGAACTGTATCTTCATAGGCTTGTTCCCCTCATTAAAGTAGAAATTCTTCAGTAACTGCGGAACAGAAGACAACAGGAGAAAACTGCATTAGTTTAGGCTTCATGCCCCACTGAGCAGATACTGCACTCCAAATTTGCAGAATATAGTTGGATAGATTAAAAGTTCTCCATTGCTCTCCTCCTCCATTTGTAGCCCATAAGTCACAGAGCATTTGGTGTGCATGCTGGCCAACAACATGAAAGCAACAGAAAAACACAGTATTAGATATAAAGAACAAACAAACAGAAAAAAACCAGGATTCCACTTTTGAAGATACAAACTGGTTTTTTAGCTCTTAGAGCTTCTTTCCCTTAAGAAAATCACAGACTGGAACTAGCAGCTAATTAAATCCTAAAAACTGAATTTTAAAAAAAATGCCTTTTGGCTTTTGATTTTTGTAATCTCTACCATTATTAATTTTTATCTGACTTTTTCTCTCACAAACGTGGGCCCATACACTAACCTGTTCAACACTCCAGCAAACACTACATCTTCAGGAAGAATCCATGGCCTCTCCATAGAAGCGCACCAGCTTTTGGAGAAAAAGGACAATTCTCAAAAGGAAGTGAAACTTGAGCCTTCTGTCAGAATCTGCAGACAGAGAGGAGCACATCATTGTAATGCTGATAGAGCATCAGGTAAGACTACTGAAGGAATATCACTAGTTGTCCTCTGGGCATTCTTTTTATATTCCATGGACCAGAGCATTGTCACAGGATAATGGTTGTCTACTGCCTTGCCCCTATTAAATTAAATTAAATATTTTATTGGAACTTTCCTACTTGCCCTCTGTAGAAAAAAAAAAGTGATGCAAAAAAGCTGTAGGTGAATCATTTGCCCTTCTAAAAACTCCCAGTGTAACTGCTAGTCAAGGTACCTAGAGAAGAAACCATTCGTATTAACTTTTTTTTTGGTTTTGAACATTCCACCAAACATTCTTTTTTCAAAATTGAGAAGGATGTATGCGTGATTTATTCCTTCATAATAATGCCGGCAGTGACTTCAGTTTTGTATGTACTTGCATAAAGATGCAAGTATTGTTTGATGTACAGCAGTTATCGCAAAGACATTACTGCAGGAACTCAGGGCAGTGAAGTTACTGAAGGCTCAGGGCACACTACAAGGAAAGGTTTTTGGTGGTCACCTTCTGGTCAATGAGCTGTGGCAGGGAATACACAACTGTGGGAGTAATGTGAGGTGTTCAAACATCCTATTTATTGCATATGAATTTACCTGTTTAGGAGAACGTGGATGCCTTTTTCCTCAAGTGATCATTTTATCACTTAAGTGGTCTACAGTGCATTGAGTCAAAGCCAATGCATGAGAAAACCTTCAGTTTAATTCAGCTGCATTTCAGACACTCAAAGCTCATTGTACCAAATAATTCCAAAACTTGAAGGTCTGTCAGGAAACAGGCATTTAGTACTACAGTAAAGAGTATAACAAATCTCTCTTCTCCTTGACCTTTAACTTATTCAACAACTCCCTTCCCTCTTCATCACACAGATTATCTCATCCTGTGGCAGACTCTGTTCACACTACGTTTCTGTTCCTGGATGTAAGATGAACTGTGTCCCCATGAGTTTTGAGAAGTCACAGTGATATCAGACAGCTTCCTGTCTACACTCTCCCTCTACCCATGTCCTTCTGACTTTAGAGAGAAGATTCAGTGAAGTGGGTTTATACCACATTGAGTGCATTCTGCAAGTGACAGGCTCCACGAACTGAAATTCCTGCAGACAGAGAAAAAGTCTTCTCTATTCCTGAGAGAAGGTCCCTATTGCACTGAAAGTTATGTATGAAATTCTCAACATCAGTCAAAATTCCACATGGAAAGAAAATTGCAAAACTGAAATAGATCTTAGCTCACAGTGCAAGTAAAGCAATTTACATGGTGGTGCAGAAGAGAGAATATTACTCCTATGCTATCTTGAAGAATTTTTTTTGAAGACTACAAATTTAATGGCAAATTCATCTGATGATGATGACTGTTGTCGACAGTTACTCAGAGTTAACCTGTTTACATCTAAACAAATAGAGCTTCACTTCATGCCTTGCATAATTAACTTTACACTTTTGACAGACATTAAGAACCATGGTCTCCAGCACATCTACATCTAGTTCCAGTTTATGGCCTCCAAATTACCTTTGGGTCAGGAGTGTGGTCCCTTTATAGAAAATTGTAGGGAATTGTACGATGAACATAATGGAGAGCCTTTAAAGGGGTCAGGTGTTCCAACATGGAGATCTTTCCAATTTGAGCAGGTGTCGTGGTTTAACCCCAGCCGGCAACTAAGCACCACGCAGCCGCTCACTCACTCCTCCCACCCAGGGGGATGGGGGAGAGAATCGAAAAAAAGTAAAACTCGTGGGTTGAGATAAAGACAGTTTAATAGGACAGAAAGGAAGAAAACAATAATAATGACAATAATAATAATAAAAGAATTAGAATATACAAAACAAGTGATGCACAATGCAATTGCTCACCACTCACTGACCGATGCCCAGTCAGTTCCCAAGCTGCGATCCACCCCTCCCAGCCAGCTCCCCCCAGCTTATATACTGGGCATGATGTCATATGGTATGGAATATCCCTTTGGCCAGTTTGGGTCAGCTGTCCCGGCTGGGTCCCCTCCCAACTTCTTGTGCCCCTCCAGCCTTCCTGCTGGCTGGGCATGAGAAGCTGAAAAATCCTTGACTTAGTATAAACACTACTTAGCAACAACTAAAAACATGAGTGTGTTATCAACATTATTCTCATACTAAATCCAAAACGTAACACTATACCAGCTACTAGGAAGAAATTAACTCTATCCCAGCTGAAACCAGGACAGCATGAAGTTAAGAAGAAGACTCCCTAAAGGAAGGAAAAGACCTTCACAGTCATTCTCAGGAGTCTTGTCACTTTGAATGTCCCCAGTAACACTGCTGATCTGAAGGCACATGTAAACCTAGAGCCTGAAGCCAAAATCTTTGTGTTAACTATCATAATTATCAAACTCTGTTGTACAGAAAATACAGTTCAGGATGCTTATGAATCCTCCCATTCTGTGGTGAAAGAGCGAAGCTTGAATTTGCATGTAGTGCTCTCTAATGTAAGATAGGCTTCTGGAAAGAAATGGATAAGGTCTTATGGTATAATCTCTGGTTAATGTTAATTTTTATCCCTTGATTTGGCGTTTTAAAATCAATATTCCATAGCAGTTATTGTCTAGATTTTTAATGCATCCAGGCATGAAAACGCTTGCTAAGAACTGAGGGATTCTACACAATTTGTCTCAGACACCCTAGGAAAAAAAATCCTGTATTCCAGTTATTGTCTAGCATTTGAGTTCAGTGTTGGCAAACTGGTCCCTGCATGTCTTTGAGGCATATGGAAATTGATGATGGAAGTGTCTAGTATAACTAGAAGTATAATTTGATGAAACCTGAAGCAGTGAACTGTGAGAAACTGCTAAATCAGTGTCATCAAACTCCGCTTGAAAAATAATGAAACAGAAATACCACTAGGACACGAGAAATGCAGGGCAAGGACTGTGAAACCAGAGAGTAAATACAAAAACTAAGGAAACATACAAGGTATTATTTTAATTGTTATTTTTGAAACACATGCCCAAAATACAATACAACATTCCTGTCCAAATTCACTTTACGGAGACAGTGACATCATGTCTCCTCGAAATCATTCAAGCCCAAATCTTGGCACAAGCTCTTCCAATAGAATACCATGTTTGGCCCTGGCACTCTCGCCTGTCTACCCGTAACCATGTGCAGAATAAGAACAGCACCGTAGCCAATGCAAATCCTAGTTATAGCACAAGTCCCTTGGGGCAATATAAAAAGACCAAAATAGAAAACATATTACAGTTTTAAAGCAATAATATTGCTAAGGAAAATAAAACAAATGTAACCTCAGAAGTAAGATGACATTTACTGCCTAAAAGTTAACAATTCCTGAAGCTGTAAAAGTACTCTATAAATAAGACGTGAAGATGGCAGTGAAAAGATCCTGATATTGCTTTATTCATACATTTTGAATGAAAACAAAAGAAACACATGGAAATCTGAGAGCAAGAGGATACAGGAAGAAGATATTGTATGTTTTGAGAGTTTGCCTACATCAGTAAACACACTCAAATTACTGAAAAAACCATTAATGATTCTATTCAGTTGTACCCATGTTTTGAGATAGCAACATGTGTATGTGTGCTCAAGAAAGGGATATAAGCTTGCATATTCAAAGACTTGCCAGAAAATTTGTACAAAAAGATCACAGGGAGACAGAGACAGCTGGAAAAATTGGAGCAGGGGCTCCAATTTTCATGCCAGTGTTACACCTAATGCAAAGGGAATGCAGATGATGGACTGCAAGCTATATGTTATTCCCCCTGCCACTTAGCAGTGTGCTTGTAGAGATGAACAAGAACCCGGAAGTAACAAAAAAAAACCCCAAACAACAAAATAAAACAACCCAGAAATGATAGGAAGTGTGCTATTGTAAATTAAAATATTTATGTCAGGACATTTATTACAGTCACATCAACATTTTCATGTACAAAAGGCCATTATCAAGATCAAGCAGTGGATACCAAGCACTAATTTCTCTAAAGTGTAGTCTGATTTGGAAATTCAACTAAACTGTACTCACAATCTCACCATGGCATGCACATAGCAGAAACCATGAAATGGAAAATATCTGTAAACAAACATCTCTTGAAGGTCCTATATCATGTTTTAAAAGAATGATAATGAGAAGTTTCTGCACATGGATTTATCCAGATTAATTATCAATAAGCCTAATTAGAAAGTTGTGCTAACAAATATCTAGAAGACTTCTTTCTATTAGGGAATATACAGATAGGAGGCTTAGTAGAAAAAGGGTAAGTGGAATCTTGAGAGGATTTTCTGGTAATACATTCAAGTTTCTAAACTAATCTAGGCATGATTTCCATCATTTTGATATCATCTTTTCCCATGAGGTGATCTCAAAACCTACGTGTTAAAAAGTCATTTTCTTTGTCAGTTACTGTTAACCCAAACTATGCACTTGAGGAGCCTTCTATCCGTGTTTTTTGCCCCCCTCAGACCTATTGACTGCAATTCCGTCTTTTGTGATGTTATTACTGCAAATTCAAAACTGTGATCTTATTGTAAAAAATGCCTTCTAAAAGAAAACCAGTTTATAAAATCAGTTTATAAATCTCAGTTAGAATTTAATCAGGGTACCTTTCTGTCCACCTAGGGTTCCCGTGGATTCCTGTTGTGCATTCAGATTTGCACACAGCATAGGCTTTGACAGTAGCTGAGAGAAGCAGAGTCACAGTGTCTGTCTGTAGCACCCTCATTGTCACAGCGATCCGTCCACTGAGATGTCTCACCTCTGGAAAGGAGAAGTGAAAAGGGAAAAAATTAAAAATACAAAAATGGCAACGCAAAAGCCAAAGGAAAAAGTAGGGGTTCAGATCCCAACTTTCCCCAAGCCCAGTGGCACATCCAGTACGGGGCTAAGCCCACAAAAATCTATAGCTTCTAAAACAAATCCAGACACAAAACTTCACCAGATTAGCTGATGTCTCTACCCAGATGCAAGATAAACTAATAGTGTGAAAATGACTCTTTCCCATTTAGAACAAGCTGTTAACCTTAAGAAGGTCAAAATCTAGAATAACCCTGGACAAATGTGTATTTAAGCTTCTGCCCGAGCTTCAGACTAAAGGCTATACTTTATGTTGTTGGGTCAGAGAGCAGAAGCTACAGAATCACCTTCATCCCACTGAAATCCTTGGCCTCACTTCTAGCTAAATTGATAAAATTGAAAGGAGCAGATGTTCTGCCCTGCCTTGAGATCAGACCCTTATATTTGAGATGAGACATTAGCAGTTGATATAAAAGCTTTTTTTTAAGTATACATGATTTTTAGCCAGCTATTTCATATGCAAAAACTATTAAACCATACTATTTCATCCACTGTTGTTTTGTTTCTTTCTATTGTTTCAAGTTTTGCCTATCGTAAAGCACTCCGTAAGCTTAAAAAGAAAATATACCACATAAGGGAGTTCTAAAATGGGTAAATTACTTCTTCATATCTGGGGGTCTCTATTAAAATGAACAGTGTGAGCCAATGAACAGTAGAGATCACTGCTGTCAGTCCACACTTTAATTCTTTCAGTTCAGAATCTGACTAACTATGCACACTCATGTTACTTTTAAACAGTCACTTATCTTCTGATGGATGTTCATCAGTGTGCTCTTTTCCACATATCTGTCAGATCAGAATGCAACAGTTACCCACATTCAATACTGCCAAATTAACAAAGCAAAAATCAATGATTAAAGCCCACAAGCCACAAGATTGCCATAGTCTGCAAACGGCTTAATTTCCTTTTTTTTTTTTTAATACTTTGTTCTTGTTAAGATTGTTTTAAGAGTCCCTATGCTGTTATTCTATATTTATATTAGAACGTTTGTACGTACAGCATGTGTACTTATAGAAAACTTCTGTGGCATTGCTGCTGAATGAGCTCTGGTCTCTCAGAGATTAGTGTGACCTGACTGCTGCACCCACAGGGAACTCCACCGACTTTTGATATACATCTTTTGATAGCAGGTGTTAGAGCCTCTGACGGAAGAGAACTCCAAGGTTTTGGACTCTGGGTTCTGCACATGTTGTAATCAAAAATTTATTTCTTTGTGTGACTCATAGGAAAAAGAGTCAAGCTCTCAGGATTTTAGAAGTCTGGGTTTAAAAATGGAAACAACAGGAAAATATGCTCCTAAACTGTCCAAGAACTGATCCAATAGCCACTGTCTTAAAATACCTCTGGCCATACCGATACTGATTTATTACTATTGTTTTGTACTTCCCTAAGAGGAATGACAGGATGAGAGCCATCAGATGAGATATTCTATCTGACTTATCAAATGGCAACGTTTTGTAATGACAAACTGTAGTTACAGAATACGAGGAGTTGGAAGGGCTCAGAAGATACTATAAACTAGGTACACGCTCTACAGACTAAAATTTCTCTTTTAAACACAGGGCTGAAGCACAGGCTTCTCAAAGAGCCAAAGGCTCCATTCAGGCCTAGCACAAGCACAATTTTTCAGTTCTCCTCAGTAGGACTGGAGCAGGGTTTTGAGAAAGATGAATTTGATTCATGTCTAGTGCCTAAAAAGCATCTCTCCCAGCATCAGCATCATCCCATCACAAACCAGAGCTTAACCTTAGATTTCTTTCCTCCTACCAAATCCCACTATTTTCAGAGACAATTTGGGATTTACAAGGAATGCAGGAGCAGTTTCCTTTCAGATACTAACTAAACATTTAAAACTCAATCTTGCTCCTACTGAAAGAGGTACGAGTTTTACCATTAGTTTAAACAGAAGTGAGATCAAGTTGCAGACTTACAAACCTGCACCTATTAGACTTTTTTTTTTGAGCTTGGAATTTTATGTACAAAAAGGTCACTTCAAAAGCAAATCCAAATGTAATGTACTTGCAATTTAAGACTCCCTAACGCTGACAGAGCAGAGCAAAGGTGTCACTCTGTAAGAGAGGATGTTGATAATGGTGTCATCTAGGCTGCATGAATCTATACAGATTCTCTTTTAAACAGTAGCTGGTGCTAAATTTGAAGTTCTTATTTGTGAATTAAAGACAGACTCCACCAGCACTCAATGATTTATGCTGCCTGCTCCAGAAGCCACACAGCTTCAGGAATGGTTTTTTTTGTTAAACTCCTCTTCACACACCAGTTTGAAAGTCTCATCCAACAGGTATGAAGGGAGTCCCAGCCAGCAGTTCATCGGTACACAGTGTCCTTTACTGAAGCCAGCATTTGCATTTTCTGTTTTGAGAACAGGACAATTGTGAAGTAGTGGACCTAGACATATTTTATTAACAAAACTCTCCATGTCCAATAACTCACTTGTTGCTATTCTTAATTTTGTCTCTCATAGCATTTATTTGGTACAGAAGGATGATACATGCTACATTTTAAATATCTACACTAAAAATGCATATTAGAAAATCCTATATTGTATTTTACCTGTCAGAGGTCATCAGAAGCTGTATTTCAAGAAAACTGAAGGCGTTAGATGTAGTTTGCCCAGTAGATTAATACTGAGCTGTGAACTTTCATCCTCTGCAGCAAGATTTCCATCCAACTGACATAGAACTGACATGCAGTAACACTTACAACCAGGGGGATCCAATTTAGACGGAGTTCAAATGGTTTCAAGCTACTCATAGGTCACAGAGGTAAAGTATGCATAAGAGAGCTGGCTTTAATCAGAAGGTTTTCAGTAATGTCACACCAGAAGTGATAGGCCACATTGAAAATGAACTGGATGTTAGGCTTGAGAATTAAATTACCAAATATATTTAAATATTCTGAATATATTCTTTAAGACATTTTCACAAGCCCAAAACGGTTTGGGTTTTTTTTTCAGAACAATAGAAAAAGACACGGAATTTTGCACGAGCATTAAAAAAACTTCTTTCCCATGTGGCATCATATCTGTGATGTCTATCTTTGGAAGCTTTTCGGGAAGAAACGTGATCCAAAACAAAACCAAAACAGCTCTATTGTGGGTGACAGTTTGGAAATAATCTGAAAAAAGACTCAACATTTTCTCCATAATGGAGCATTAGAACATAGGGAAATTGAGAGGGACAGGAAGGATTACAGTGAGAGAGAGGATTTAGGAAAGGCCAATTTTAATGCAGTTCTCAAATGCTGACCTACTTGTGGAACGGGCAGGTGGAATCTCCGTTTAACATTTCATACTAAAGAACAATGTGAAAATGAGAGAACTCATTGAAAGACATGTCATTGAAAGAGAACCTGTTACTCTCGTGAGACTTTTAAAGGCTATATTCCACCCAGAACCCCCTGAATCTGTCACGTGTTCTTATTTCAAGTTTCCCTGATCAGTTTGGCTGTATCCAAATCAGCCCTGTGCCCTCCTTTTCATGTAGACAGGCTGTGAGCTTTGTCTCCATGCCATTAGAGATGCCAGGAAGTGAACTGGGAAACAGCTCAGTAATACAATGGAAAGCATCCCACCTTTTTGTACAGTCATTCCTACTGGTTTGCACTCTGCTTAAGGACTGCTTCTCAGCAGAAATAAAAAAGCAACTACTGCACAAAGCCTAGCAGACAAGGTATGTTGAATTTCTGAAGATTTTCATTGAGTTTTGTTATGAAAAGGATTAAAAATCCTTACTGCTGCGCCTGTCTACAATAACCTCTCTGCAAGAATTCAAGTTAATGCCACGAAGAGAAGGGGGAACTTGAAGTCTGTCACTAGAAATACAGTGCTGGATCTCATGTCACGTTACAGCAAGCATGTCTCAGATCAGATCAGCAAAGCAGAAGCAAAGAACCTGGCAGAGTGGGATCCAGGGTTTTCTTACCGAATACTCACCCAGAAGCAGCACCACAACCAACAAAATTACACCTTTGTAACCCATTAATTTCACTGCATCCAGCACTCATGATTTAAAATGTATAAGCAGGAAAGAAAAACCAAGGAATTCAAAACCAATGTTTTCTTAAACAGGATAAATTAGGGTTTGTTGAGTTCCTTACTATTAGAAACCAGATTGTTTCCAGTACCTGGCTTGCTCATTTACCTCTATTTCAGGTAGCTCTTTACAGAACTCTAAGATGTGTAATAGAGGCATAACTTTAAACAATGGACTAGCTAAAGTGTCCCCATCTAGGTTAGTAAAATAAATATTTAAATTTTTTCCCAAAACTAGGAGGCTTTTAAAGACCGATCCATCACTGCTCTCTAAGTCCGTATCCATTTTTCTTCCTCATACTGAATGAACAAGTGGTTTATCACAGTCAGAAAATCATTCATCTTACAAAGTTGTGTCTTTCATTTGTTGCTCTCACTCACTGGCCAGGCTAGTATCACAAAATTAGATGCACTGTTCCTCAATTCTAATTACACTGCACAGCTCAATTTCCTACACGTTCTCAACTTTGTAGGAAAAATAGCTGTACTGCATGAATAGTCCACAGAAGCCAAATATTAAAAGATTCTTTCTTTTCTTCCAGCCTACCAGGTCATATAATTCTTGAATTATGAAAAAGCCATTTTTCTTACTTGTCACTGGCACCTTGTCTTAACAAAATAAGATTCTAAAATAACAAGAACTAGCAAATGTCCAATCGCTCCAAATTCTCCATAGAACCCATTCTGCCTTTCCTATATTCACCCTGTGTAACTCTGAAGCCTTTGATTATCTGTGTTTCCATTTCCACATGTAATTGCATAATTCTAAGCTGATGGACTTCAGAGCACAGGGACTGCACCTAAGCAGAAGTGCAGCATACTCCTGTAATTAAAACATTTTACAATAAAGTGAGATGCAGCTTTCCTTCTTCATCTTTGCTGGAAAACCATACTATGCTGCTTTTTGCCTTTTAACACATCCTAATGACTCATGGCATTTAAAATGGAGTTAAATATTTTTCTTAACACAGCTGTATATGTTTTATTTCATACTTTTGCCAAGATTCCTCATATACTCTTCCAACTATTACAGTCTTCCTTTCATGTTTTTAATTTTCAGTTTCCATGGTTCCATAAAATACAAGTTGCTGAATGATCTCTAAGCTCATGGCTGGAAGTATCTCTTTATTCCACCCCACAGCTACATAGAACCTTGGACAGACATTAATACCCATCTTTTTGGGCTTCTTTTCAGAAGCTGTCCATGAGACTCTAGCCCCAGGTCTCCTCCTTGCTTCCCTGAAGCACTCCGTCATGAAAGCACTATCCAAGGTTCTCTTATCTTCTTCCACTAATCATGAGTTTTACTAGCTCTCTCTCCTTAGAAATGCAAAAAGCCCACAGCAACTGGAGAACGTAGCAGATTAGCATGTCTTCCTACCAGAGAACAGCTGAGGCATCTGAGCTTTTCATCCTCCTTGAAGGATTGTATTTATTTTTACATAGTGAAATAGAGAAAAATAATATATTGTTAGGATGCATCTCATGCAATGTGAAATGGGAAACATGTTTAGTTGTACTCTTGAAATCCTTGTTAGCAGAATGCCCTTATGTGGCAATGAATGGGGCTTCCTTCAATCTGCCGCTAAGTGACTCCATCCTATCCTGCTTGTTAATGATCTGGCTTCAGTTATTCATCTCTCTTACCAGTGCAACACATCTGGCACGAAGGCTTTCGTGCTAAAGAAAATCCAATTAGTGCAGAATGCTTCAGTACATGCCTTCGACAATGCAAACTATCATGCTTTTACTATCATATCCTCTACTCTCTACACTGCAAAGCCTGTGAATCCTAAAGCTTTGCAATGAACTGCTCACTCCTCCAGCAAAACAGATTCTTAAGCAAGAAGGTAGGGCTCATCTGGAAGGGAGCAAGCACTTCCATGAAGGCTGACCTAAAACTGTGGAATGAACTGCCTTAGAAAAAAAGGGATCATCTCAAATCTTCCCCACCATCTGCTCCAACTTCAAGGCACATTTTAGGAACTTGCTTTAAATTTAACATTAAAAAGGAATCCACATGTGTATTTAAAAAAACAAAACTGACACAAACATAAAGAGAAAATAAAAGCAAACCGTATCAAAACAAACAGCCTACAGAGCAGATTACGCCATTGGGGATCTTCAAAAATAAAACACCCCCCCCCAACTGCTACTGAAGAGGTGCTAGAACATGGACATAAGAAAGAGTTTCTAGCCCTTCCGAAGGGCTGCTTGGAGTGCCATTTAAGGAGTCAAGCACAGTACAGCCCAGAGCAGTAATTTTGCTGTAGAAATAAATATGACAGAATGGAAACAACTATGCTTTCTCCCCACACTGCTTTTCATTCATCGTCTTCCCAGGCTCTACTCAGAGCTTACACTTCTCTCCAATGAATTGCCCAACTTATTTTATGCCAGCTGAAAAAAACTCATACCGATTAAGAATAATGTTTTCCTCATTGAATTAAAAAAAATACATAATACCCATTCCCATTAAACTGACACTGGATAGTGATGCTACATAGGACTTGAGATGTTTCATGTTTTTCAAATGATTAGCATCAAAATCTCTCTATAAAGTAGTGACGATTATGACAATTAAGCTATCTCCTCTGTGTGGCTGCACACCACCTTTAAAAAAATCAGCAGACGATGTTTATTTTATCCTAAATATGATTATCTGTTGATTCTGCAGCATTCATATTTCAACAGCCTCCAAACTGTTATGCTATCCCACGAGACACATATCCAAAAACATCCTTAACCGTCTCCATTTCCAGAATAACAGAATATGTGGATCTGAACATTCTGGTTAGCTGGCTCGTAGTGACCAAAGGGTCGATTGCCTGGGAAATGACAGGAACTCTAAGGGTTAACTTGTGGGCTACCTCAAAACACATTTGTGTTCTTTTGCAATAACACACCAAACTTAATGACCATCAAATAATGGTTGCATGATCTGAGATTTGGAAAACCTAGACGCATTCAATTGCTTTCTCTGATTAGGTCTGTACTTATTTGGCATTACCAGAGATATCTCAATCCCTAAATAATTAACCTACAACCAATATGTATGAAATTGCCTCACTAAGCTCACTGTCCAGGACTGTTTGCTGTTAAATTAGTAGAATAAATAATTTACACCAAAAAAGTGTGCACAAGATAGTGCCAATAAACCTGGGGGAACTTGTTCATTATTTGCAAGAAAATTGGATGAAACACAATTCCCCAAGTACAAGCCATTCTGTAGAGTAAAAGGCGTATTAGTATTATTGCAGCATGTAGGCAACAAATGAAGTCTCATGACTGTTCTCTTCAGAGTATGCGCTCTTCGTTAGTCTTTTCTCCAGAGCTATAAATACATGCAATATACTGTACGTATGAGAACATAGGAGACTGAACGTTTGCATATGAAGTACATTTCTTATAGGGGAAAAAAAATCACAAAAGTATTGTAGATTTATCATCACCCATTAATGAATAAGCAAGGAGCTAAAAGAATAATATTTAACACTGAAATAGCACCTGTGTATCATTTGGAAAATCCACAAATCATCTTTTCCAGCGGCAAAGGTTACTATTGCTAACTCTAAATGCTCAAGAAAATTGCTTTGTAAATTTGTAATTCACAGGATTTTTATAATTTTAAGATCATTTCAAAATGAACTGTTGATAAAATTTACCTCTTGCAAAGTTCTGCACGGTTACTCATATAGCACTTGCTCCAGCACACAATGAATCGGTGAGCGTCTTTGTGCTAATGTCACTGGGAGCTGAAACAGGCCTTGCTGGCAAAGAAAAACAATACTGACTCTTGTTAAAACTTCAGAAATAGTTTTAAGATAGTTATTCTAAAGGCACATTCAGAATTTCCAACTAAAAACTGACATTTAGAAATACATAAATAAAATTCACTGAGAACAATTTGGCACAGAAACTAGTGCTGAGGCCAAAATAGAGTTTATGACTTTTGCGTGGGCCCATCTCCCATTAGGTTCCTGAAAACTGCAAGCTCCTGTACTCAAATTGTTTGTAGTGCTCGAAGGTATGGCTTTCCCTGCACAGCAAGGTGTAAGGAAGAGGCTCCCTCTGTCCACTGTGGCTTGAGCTTTTGTTACAGAAGCACCGCTTCCCTGCCCTCCCTGGATTACACAACCCCCTTGAAGAGATGCCCAAGCAGGGAACACCCTAACCTAAAGAACCAGCCCCAAGCACCGTCTGCTCTTCAAGCTATGTTCTTCCTACAGAGAGGGATGGTTCCCAGTCTCGTGTTCTTGCTGCAGGCCAGGGACAGAGCCACAGACACATTTACCACATCCAGGGAAGGTGCAGCAGAGTCCCTGGCTGGATCCAGCCCCTTGTTTAAGTTTGAACTAAAAGCCAGGTCTCAGCCTGACTTGTGGCGGTTTGTTGGTTTTTATTATTTGATAGCAAGTATCCTGGGACATGTTTCCTGACCTTGCTCTGTATTAATGCTGAAAACACAACAATCTTTTTTATAAAAAAATAAACATTTCTCCCTAGATTATGAATCATGTAGTTGCATGACCTGGCTCCCCATGCTTCCTGCAATCTATCTTATTTAATACTGAAAGAAATCATAGATATGAATGCCAGCTTACCTGTTCTTCTAGAAAATAATACTGGGGACACCAATTTCACTCATTTCACTCATCTTTATCCCAAAAGAACAACAACAACAAAAAAAAGGTTAGCCCTGTGGAGTAAAAGGTGTCCCAATGTCATTGTTGCATGCAAGGATCAGATAAGCACCTGGTTTGTTCTGTCTGTGAAGACAGCTTTATCCAAATAAAGCATAGTGCATTTTATCATTCTGTAATGGAAAAGACCTGTCACTCTTTGAATATCATCATATGGTCGGTGGCCGGCAGATAATGGACTGTTAAGTGTCAAGGTGACTGGCTTTGAATGTGCACAAAACTAAAAATTATAGACCTGTCATTCCATAGGCAGGCCACAATTAGCTGTCTATGCAACTTGAAATTTCCATTTTGCCAGCTGAATAATCAATTGGCTACAGTTTCTCAATATAGATGCATTTTTAGGCTCTTTGCACTCAGGATTTTATCTTTTTTATAAGGTTTTTCAAATAACTGTGTAGTGCACTTAAGCAGATGGGGTTAGGAGTGAACTGTGCAGTTATCTCCTCCCCAAACACAAATACATTCACCAATATTTTATAATCAACACTTTTTACATTAATTTCCTCTAGCTATGCTCTACCCTATAATGTTTCTGCCAGGGATGTGGTGCTAAGGAACACAAGCTACACAAAATTCACAGCTTCAGACTTCACAGCTGTTTGTTTCTATTAACAACGTAGTATTCTTTTTCTACATTTTGCTATCAGTCCACCCTGGTATGAGTTAATAATACAACATGACTTAGAAATAAAACGTTGTCAATGGACAACCTGAAAAAGGGAAAGCGTTTTCTTTTTGGAGAATTTTTTTCTGTATCGCTTACTAACAAAATTTTAAGGTGGTTGGGGCAGAGACCTTATATTATGCTGCTAAAACAGCAGAGACAAATACAGTGATATATCAGTAATGACTCTTACACTTCGCTTTGAAACAAAACAAGCAATGCAATCAAAAAAATTCAGAATCCCATGACATATATTAATGTATGTACTGTAGCCCTTTTCATCCTGGACAAGTAGCAATCATTTGCTGTCTTACAGGCTGTCGGCATTTGAGAAAGAAATTGCTTAATGTTGTGCCTGAATGTGAGAATAGGTTTACAAAATGGGGAGCTTGACATGTTCTGGGTTTATAAACAACACAATATCAGAACAAATGCTGCCTCAATATCTTTTTGATATGAAAAAGTCCTTTAAAGATATGTTACTGCAAATCTCCTTTTTTTTTCCCTTTTTTTTTTTTTTTAGCTCAGCCTGATTTGTAGCACATGATAGGCAGAATTCCTCCCATCTGATGTGGAAATGCTACACACAGGTTCTCTCCAAAGCCACTTGGAATAACGGAAAGACATCTGGGATCGTCACTGGACTTTGAATCAGGCTGCAATATGTAGCCTTCCATTTTTATACTACATCATATATTGATAAAGCCTTCGCACGCAGTCCTGGGAGGTACACAGCGATACTTTGGTAATCTAAAGAGGGCTGCTGATCATCAAAGTCTATGACTGAGTCTGTAATTATATGGCATATGGGCTTTAGTGATGACTGGCTCAAGTGATAATGGCTTGAGGAGCTCCTGGTCTTCCCTCATAGACCCACGTTCATTTCCTTTCCCATAGCACAATTTACTCTTCCCTCATTTGTCCTATTTAAGTGCTCCCCCCATCCTTTTTTGATGATGACTTTTAACAGCAGTTATTTGAACAGTATAATTTACAGCAAGTCATAGAAGTGGCTGTATGTACAAAGCTGAGGACGTGGCAAATTACAGCAAGAGAGCAGGAACAAGAGGCTGGAGGGAGCAGAGGGGAAAGTTCTTAAATTCACATTGCAGAACTACACTGTTAGCCTGAATTTCCTCCCTGCTTTTTCTCCTCTCTCCCTCTAGAAATAGAAGGTTAGGCCATTAGAGAATTCAATTGGTTCCAGATGGACCCTTAACCCAGCTCTTCTAATAAAAACATTTTCCTGTTAAACAACCTGTGTCACATGGAATAGATGAAATTCATCTTTAGTATACCGCCACTGAAGCCTGGAAAGACAAACCTGAAGTATGAGTATCTGTATTTCAAATATAAAAGGGTAATGCAACAATGATTTATCTCACAATTAGGCAGTGGTAATTAAAAAAGTAATACTGTAGCAGACATACAATACAAGCATCTAAGAAAAGTTATAAAAATTATAGCTGTCTTTTCTAAAGGCAGCATTCCATTTGTATGTTTTCTATTGAATTCTTCAGAAAAATCAAAATACAACACTTGACAGCATGACTCCTAAATCTTCCTTTCATGGCCTACTGCCATTGTTAACAAATTTTGTTTTATTTTACTTCTATTTTTTAATATATAAATCAGAAAGCCAGTTTTGCTTGTATAGAAATCAGCGACAAAAATCTCCAGGTTTTCTCATCAGACCACGGTCAATCCTTTTTGCACATTAGAACAAAACCTTTACTGTTCTAGATTAACATTTTAGGTAATTGGAAAATAAGAATAGACTCTGATTTTGCATTCGGTAGCAGGTTGCTTAAGTAGCTCCCATCCTCCTTCCTCCCAGCCTTCGTTCCGCCCCACGCGCCAACCAGTGTTTTGGCTGGCACAGACATTTGTGTTGCCATGTAGTCAGCATATATTTTATCTTTTACCAGCTGGATCTATTCCTTGGTCAAGTTCACTGTACTGCTGTGCAAACAGTTGTGGCAGTAAACGCAAGAGCTGGGAACAACCCGCCAGGAGGGGGGATAGATGCCCGAGCTGCTTAAGCTATGACTGCTAGTGAATAAATGCTCTCAGTACCACAGCCTATGTAGCCTGTCTGTCTATCCTAGGTCCTTAGAGAACTTCTATTTTGTTCCAATGTCTTTCAAATATCTTTATTCACACATCACCTTTGCAAAAAGTGCTGCAATTCCCAATTTACAGCTATGGAACTGAACTGCAGCAATGTTTTAAAAAATATCTTTCAGAGAGACTTACATTCTGAGTGCCTACAATGCTATTAAATTGAGCTTTTAATTGAACTAGATGTTTTCGACATTATTTGCTCAAAAAAGCAACAAACAAATGGGTTCTAGGCTAGCATCCTAACCAGCAAGCTGTCCTAGCACTCTTGCTTTGTGCTTTTCCTTCCCTTTTCCCACCAGAGATGGCTGTGATATAATTTATTACGATCATGAAACTGATTATGCATTCTGAAGTCAGCAGATTTACCTTAAAATAACACAGTGCCTCAGTGAAAACCATTACATGTTCACAGTGGAATCTGTCTGGGCAAATGAAAAAAAAAAAAAAAGCTACTTGCCTCAGATTCCACCCACCCTCCCCCAACACACACACACACGCATGCACGCACACACACACTCTCCCACTCTGTTTTATTCTGTTACTAGTTGAAATAAGAAAAAATTGAGTGTTTTTGTCCATTCTAGAAATTAAAACTTTTACAGAGTCAGGGTTAGTGGATTTTCCCTCCATGCTTCTGGAGGGACCTGTACTCAGAACGGTTTGTTGTCTATTTGATCTTTCAGTACTTTGCTTTGAGAAAAGCGAAGAGCTTCTGCACTGCAGTTAAGAGCATTTGTGCGGTGTCTCAGCCTATACAAGCAGTCTGCATACCTTGCTATATGCTAGCAGAGGTTTGAAAGAAAAAGAAAAAAATCGCACCTCCACCTTTTTCTTTCTAACATCTCTTCATCACAGAAGACCGCTGTGTTGCCACACCATCCACAGAAGGCTGAAATAACTCCCAACTAAATTGGCCTTCAGTCAGACCAGAGTCACACATACATGGTTATCTGCTGCCTTGTAGAAACACAACTTATTTTCACCAAACAATGCTTTCCTATGGAAGTTTCTTAGCCTTGAGATAGGAGAGCCCTATGTCCCTGTAATTCCTGTTTCGGGCATATGAAAACATCTTGGATCCTCAGTTATATGGAAACTTAGGAAAAGGGAAAAACAGGGTAACTGGCAAAATGAAGACAGGGCATTTGCACAAAGGGCTAGATTATCTAATGCAGAACTGAACAAGCTCCCCACCCAACCCCCTACCTTCTGTGCTTTTGCTTCTTCGAGTAACGCTGCTTCTGCAGCACTGTTTGTGATCCTTCTTCCTGGTTGTACTGGTAGGCCCTTCAAATTGGAAGGGGCAATACCGTGACACAAGGCATTCACCAGGGTAACTGCTGCTCTTCTCAGTGGAACCGCAAGGAAAAGGATCGCATCAGCATCCCCCTGCTGCTGTCTGAGGTGCTATGAGATGCATTGCCTCTAGCAGCACTGGATTTTACGTACAGCTGTACGGATAGTTGGAGAAGTTACCATGACATCAAATCACCCCCTCCCTCCATTTCACTACATGGCATTTACATCTCCCTTCGAGGTGAAAACAGATAAAGCAACAAATACAGCATGAAATAAGCCTGCACCTACCCCTGCTCCACCTGGAGCTCGGCCATTGGCTTCGCTGGAGCAGGGACAAGCCCTTTACCTGCACCAAGATCACTATAACTTTGAACAAAACCAAAAGGATATCTGTTGACTCTTGGCTGCTACGCACACCTTACAGTTGAAGTCCAGCCAATTAAACTCTCAAAGCAGTAATGCTGTCAAGACATCCAGCTGCTAAATGAGGTGCGGGCAAAAGATTTTGCTTGATTTCTGAGAATGAGAAAATATTTGCTAAAAACTACCGCACTCTACATTCTGCTGCTGTTTCACCTCAAAAGCATTAGGTCTCCAAAAGCCGACTGCTAAAGGAATGCAGTTTTCTTTCTTAAAGCCGAGGGTACATTAAAACTACCATAAATAATATAGTGACTGCACGTGTCAAGTTAGTATTAAAAACAGGGGCTGTGTGATGCATACCAAGTAGCGATGTCCTCCATCTACGTAACAAAATACTGGCGGGCTTCACCCCGGGAAATTCACCCCACTAGTTTCGGGAGGGGAGCGCAGGAAGACTCTCTCCTGAAAATGACTGTGTCACGCTGAGCGCACACGGCCGGCCGGCTGCCGGGCCTGCCGCTGAACGGCAACCGGCCCGCCGAGCCGGCCGCGGGCCTGGGCGCCCGGGGCCTGCGGCAGCTCCGCAGCCCTTGTGCCTGCCCGCGCCGCCGTGCTCCAACTGCAACCCGGGGCCCAGCATGCTGACAGACTCCATTAGCATTAATGCTGCTCTCTTATCTCCCGGTGGCTGGCCGGTGACGGCTGCCTGCCACCGCCGACAAGGCCGACACCGCCAATCGGCTCCGGCTCGGCAAGGTCACCGCGCTGGCCGGGCTCGGGATTGGCTCCGGCGCCGCGGCGTGTTATTACTGTCTGATTTGATCGGAGGCAGGGGGTGGTCTCCAATCAAACAGAGAAAAGGTCCTGGAGAAGGTAATTAAATCCTGTCAGAGGCAATTATCGGTTCCAGGGCCATGACTCTGGCACTGAATGCAGATGATCTGAAGCTCTATTCTTGTAGAAATTCAAGAGGGCTTCTGGCACGGATCAGTTAGACATAAAGGAAACAGCAGGCTTTTTGCAAACAATGCGGCGCTGTATTTTGAAGCTTTTTGCACATCTTTTTTCCTCCTTGTTCTCGGAGTTCGGTTACCGCTGATCAAAAATATTTCCTTCTCTCCACATTCTCATTAATTTAATAGATAAGATTTACTTACGTATTATACACATAATGACAAGCTACATAAGAGAAATTTTGTTCTGAAACCCTGCCCACTTAAAATGTCTTTCATCAAGACAAAATCGCTTTAGACAATAGAAACATATCAAATTATTGATGTTTTACTGGAATAAACGAAAGCATCAGAATTGGATTATGTATCCAGAAGGGCAATGTCTCATCTCTAAATCCTATGGATGCCAAAAGGGAATAAATAAATGACTTCCTCCTACCACAGCATAATGATGCCAACACAAGTGTATCAGAAGTGCCCTGACATGTTGAAAAAGGTATGCGTTTCACTGATACAAACAACACACTGTTTACATTTAGTTCCACAAAGCCAAAATATTATTTACTATATATTCTTTTTATTTTACTGATGTGACAAACTGATCTGAGAAAAACCTGAAATTTTTACCAGAGATTAAAAAAACCAAAACATAATAAAAAATAAAAATCTCACAGTCCTTCTTTAACAAAAGCATTTTTCTGATTTTACATAAGACTTTTCTCCCTCAAGTGTGCATCAATTTATTATTTCAGAGCCAGATTACAAGGTCAGTTGTGCCACAGTAAATCAGGATTGACACCATTAAAGTACATGGAACTACTTTAGCTTTTACAGAGAGCCGAAGCAGGGCCTCTGCCTGCCTCAGCCTGGGCTGCCATCACTTCTTGCATCCAGGCATAGGGAGCAGAAGGGAAAAAAGAGCTGAGGTGTGTGAGAGGCCATGCGGGGAAACACACCCGCAGACTAACTGCAACTGTAGGTCTTCCTGAAGAGGCTTCGTTCACTGGTAACACATTCTGTTCCAAGTTAGTTTTAATTGTCTCAAAATATCATGCATTCAATAAAAAATAAATTTTTACTAAACTCTTCCTTTCACTGAGTTTTGATTTGCTGAACTGACTTTGTAAACTGCTGTTTAAATATAAACATTGCTGCTGCTGAAACACTTCACACAGTATTAGCATAAGTTCTCTGTTATTTCTGTGAGGGCACTGGGTTTTTTGTCTGGTTGGTTCCCTGCATTTCCCCCACAGCCCCGCAGAGGCCATGGACTTGCATAGCATCATTTCATTTCATATGAATGCACACCTGGAGAGAGGGGATTATAGCCGCGGTTTCACATTTCCTCATGCAGATAAGGCATAGGGCTGGTTGAAAGAAATGAATTTAAGCTTTTCTTCAGCATTGCAGTCACCTCATAGTACAGGAAGAAGGTGTGTGTGTGGTGGGTCCTATAATTACTAAGGAGGCAGCAGATTATTTCCCCTCATGAGCAAGCACAGCAGAGGGAAAGACCTTTCTCCCTCGGACCATGCCTGGAGGCAAGGCCTTCTATCAGCCTGACCCACAGCTCGCTTGGGGTCCTGCTCCTGCAACCATGTGGAGTCTCATGAAGAGTCTCCTTTTGGCCAGTAAGTCCACATTACGAGAACACAAGAAAGAAAATTGCACAGAGAAGCACAAAGGGAGAGACTCTACCATAAGCCTAATAGAGCTAAGGTTCAAATTCCATGAGTCTTTATAAATCCATACGGACGGTTTCAGTTGTAGAGAGGAGGGCCACTACAACTTTAGTAGCAAAGGAACATCTAAGTCTCTGTAATTCATTCATTCTCGAATTTCAGTGCGAAATTACTGAAAAAGGCATTGCAGTTGGTGACAACCACCACAGTAGTTTCTGAAATTCAAGGCATTTTTCAACTAAGAGTTGAATGAAGCATGAACTTGGTTTACACAACTATCAAACGGCCATCAGAGAATGACTACTTCAGTCGCTACCAGCTTCTAGCAGTTTCTAACCAGTGACACATTGCCTATCACCAACTAGTCAGGCTTTCCCCCCCTCTCCCTCCCAGTGTTGATCAGTTGGTATTAGTAAATTTTTCCTGTGAACCCTTTTGGCAAAGGAAAATTTTACTTCTGACTAGTGTCTGTGAAAGAAAGTACTGCTATTCCTAGTTTTCAAGAGTACTTTTTGAGCATCAAATGGCAAAACCCCAAGCATCAGATTACTTTTGTCTTCAGCTTTACAGTGCCATCTCTGTCACAGACCCTCATCCACCTCACTTTAGAATCTTAGCCTTGTCAACGTAAACATATTACATGCATATTCCTGGACCATTTTATACGGGCCTTAGAGAATTCGAAAGAAACTTAAAAATTTACTGATGGTTTATACAGAATTGAACAATATTATTGAGAGAACAAGTTGTCTTAGAGAAGCTTATTTGCACTATCATTATCGCATACTCTAGTATTCTCTATAAAGGCACATCAAAAACAAAAGATTGAGGTAGCTCCCTGTGCTATAGCTGTCAAAGCTGACTTCAGGATTCCATACATTTCTTATGAAGTTGATAGGATCCTGATTAGGCAAATGCTTGGCTATTAGAAGATAAGCACAATACCTTAAATTTGTATCTGTATTTTAAAACATGCTCATTCATCATTTGACTCTCCTCATATATAAATCTGCGTGTGTGAGAGCGAGAATATATTTCTGTATGTTCCTTTATACTTGAACATTACATACTTTAGCCTTGTGAAGGTTATTGAGCAGTAATTAGGAGAAATAACACTAGTCGTTCTTACACCAAAATAATTGATTTTTGATTCATAGGCAGGGCATGTGACTAGTTCTTACTTGTATAAAAGTGAATCTTAATCATTTAAGTAAACCTAATATTTCGTTTATGATGCAAAAAGTGTTTTGTTTCGTGGACGCTCTACAACATTCAGTTCAAATCTACTATTTCACTTACTAGGAAATTTGAGCAAGCGTGATAACAAAACTTGAAAAAAGTGAATATCAAGTTGACTACAAATAAATACTTCTTGAGCTTTTTTGCAGCATTTGTTTGCGTGTCATTAATATTAATACTCTTTAAAATGTAAAACCAGAAAGGTCAATAAAACAGTTGATTCTACCAACCATGAAGGGCTAGACTCTTAGACAATCCACAGTCATCACATTACATACGTAAATTCCAAGGAGCCAATATCCAATTTTCTGTGGTTTCTTTCTTCCCACACATGTCACACTTCAAATTCGTTTTGACAACTAAACAATGTTTCCTTTATTTCATTATAATTCCCTTATCTAGAGTCAAAGCTTCATGACAATTTCGTAGAAAGAAACATGAAAAGAATTTCTGGTAGATAGGTTCCTTATTTTAAAGATTTCTTACAAAGATACGTTGGTAAACAATGCAGCTGCATGGGTTTTTGCAGGCAATATCTAACTCTTACCCTACCTCACAAATCCCACTGTAGATCCAATTCTCATGATTAATATTCAACCTCCTAAAAAAACCACAACATCCTCCTCCCCCCTCCCCCGATTATTCTTCATACCTCATTTCTGCATGAGTTTTTTTTCTTGAGGCTGAAGCATCTGTGTTAATACTCTACCATCAGCATATACATTTTTAATTTACTAAATGCAATAAAAAAATATCAGTTGTCATTTGTGTAAGATATATTCACTCATACTTTTTTCAGTTTATGTATAAATGTAATTATTTCATTCATTAAAGCAAATATATTTCAGAACAGGGATGCAGGCACTGCTTACTAATGCACAACAACAAAGTGAATTAATCCTCAGCCAGGTTCCTACCATCCAGCAATCACAGAAAAACTGAAGGCTTAACAGAAGAAAACTGCGAAAAGGAATCGGCAACAAAACAGCTTTTTGATTCTGGGACCAGTTTTCATGCCAGACTTGAGTCTGAGCATGTCTCAGGAGACACAGAACTGCCCGACTGTGGTTCCTAAAAGGGATGCCCCACCTTGCATTGACCAGTGAAGCTCAAGACCACTTTAGTCATTGCCCTCTGACTCCCACATCCACTCCTGCAGTGTTAGGTGTTAGGAGGGTTGTAGGATGCAACCCCGTAACTTGAACAGAGTCAGGGAATTCAGACCTACTCCTCAGCTGAGGAAGTCTGGTTTCTTCGTTGCCCTTCAGTGCTCTATAAGGAAGGCTAGAATTGGCCAACTATTCTGACCTATATTGGCACAGCAAAACTGCAAGAGACAGAAGGCAGGTATAAAAACGACAAACTAGCACGTAAGAAAGAACTCAAGAAAACAGTCATAGGATCTTTAACAATCTCGGCTGGTATATCCCCTGATTTTATGACACAGTTGAAAATGACATTGTTGGTGTTCCCTCAGTGCCATGCCATCACGTTCAACATGCACTCTGAGGCAGGTGGGAAGACCATTTAATGAATCCCAAACACAGGGCAGGAAGGAATCTCCTAAATCAAAATTAATTGCCTGCTATCACAAGCTACATCATCATACAATCTGGTTTATAAATTAATCATACTTCATCTTAACAGTACCTTGGCATCTCTCTCCCATTTCTACTGTCAGACAGCATTTCTGGCATCCCCTTTCTCCAATCCTTAGAGATCTCCTCATTTCCAGCCCAAATGTATGCATCTAAGACCAGGTGATACACAATTTGTTCTTGTGCCAATATTTTCCCTTCTCTTAAGCAGCTGTTTTGTCTGGTGTTCGCTTCTTTAACATACTTGTGAAGAACAAGCAAGCTCTTTTACAGCTCCACTTTGCAAAGCTAAACAAACCAAGCTATCTGAGTCTCCTCTCAGCAGAGCGGTTCTCCATCCCATCGATAATCCTTGCAGCCTTTTCCTACACCTCTTTCAATTGGAACTATATTACTGAAACAGGGGCAAGAACAGCATGCAATAATTTAAATGACACGTAGCACTGTCACATATATGACCTTAGCAGTTTGCTGTCCCTTTTGGGAATCCTTCTCCAAGGGCATCAAACTATTGCTTTTTTCAACAACCCACATCACAGTGGTAGCTCACCCTCATCCTGTAATCTGCTAATATATTCAAGTTCTTCTTTTTGTTGTCATTTCCAATTGATCAGCTTAGATCTTGCAAAAGGAATCCTTATGACTAGTTTTTAAAAGCATAGCATCATCCTTTGTAGTATTAAATGCCTTCCCATTTCCATTATCCTCAGTCACCAAATTATTCCTTTATGAAGTTCATTCCTTAATAACAATGACTTTATAATTTGGAGCTTTGCAATAATTTAATTATGCTGTACCTGCTTTTTATTCCAGTGTTGTTATATAAAAATGATTCAAAGGTGGCCTTTAAAAAAAACTCTTCAATCTACTTCCAATCAAAATTTTATAGTTTTAGAACAGATTTTTGTAGAATTCTTCAGCGACCTTACAGTTTTTCTTATTTCCCTCTACCTCATCCTTCATGGTTTTTCCCACATGACCCATACAGAATGGTGTATTGAAGTCACGATTAAACAAAAAAAATGCTTTACATGAAGAATTTAATTTATCAAAGAGAGATGTGGTATAATTTGTCTTTGGTAAATTCAGTGTGTGTTATCCCATTTTAAATCAACCTCCAGAACTTTTTGTTTATTCTTCATATCTTCTTTTAACTTCTTCTCTAAAGTTCTGAATACTATTAAAGCTAGAACAACAGATAGTTACCAAGGACCATCCTCACCACCATGCATACACTTCTTAAACAAAACTTTTATTCTCCTGTTTTTTGGCACCATATACAATTTTACTGATCTTTTAAAAATAAAAAGGAACTACAGGAACCATAGTTTCACATACCTTTTTTTTTAAGAGTTATTCAGGTTTTTTTTTTCTCTCCTACTTTCTCCCTGCCAAATTTGTATATTATGCCTTCCAAGTTTTCATTTTATTTTGGCTTTACTAAGATTATATTTTCATACTTTCCATTCTCATTAAGAACTGTGTTGCTTCCTTGACAACGCCACCACCACCACCCAACTCCAACTGGTTTGGCCAAAACTAGATTATCCTCAGTCTACATCTCATTTACATTAAATGCAAGTCCCACTTTCTCTCACCACCTTGTTTTCTTTAAAAAAATAGATAAGGAACTATTTACCATTGATTTACATTCAATTTCTTTCCCAAGTCTAAAACATCTTGACTTTGGCACTTGTCATGTCATACTTACCAGACAGTTTTCCTACCCGTGACAGATCTCTTCCTCTGTTCATTGTCTTCTTTCCTAATTTCTAGTGTGAGTTTTACTCTTAATAATCTTTTAGATGGTTACTCAGCTTAACATCACAAAACTGGACCTCAAAACCTTCCTTACAAGTTTATTCCCTCTTGCTTAAGATGCAAATTTCAAACATTTTTTAAACCAAAAGTAGAGAGCAATTCCAGGTCCTGAGTTCTACAGTCCAAGTGACTCCACTAAATAGCTCTTTACTTTGATTTCTTTAAGTCATTTCTTCAAAAATGGTCTGAGATATATTTCTATTTAATTTGAAATTAATCAAAGGATCAACCAAGCTAAGGCTTTTCTCTGTGAGCTTCTTGTTATGTACTCACTGCTTACCATAGCATAGTATTACCTTGTCTTTCTTCTGTAACAACTTGATAAAGAAACTCATCATTCTCACACTGAATTAAAATTGGATCCTACCACCAATTTCTCAATTTTTCACTCATTTTTATGTGGAATGTTAAACCTTTTCACCACAACACAATTCTCACAGTGCTCTGTCAAACCATGTAACAAGGTTCTTTACTCACAACCAAAACTTAGCCTGGTAGTATATAGCTCACAGCTGATACTTTTCCATTAGGTTATTGTTCAACCAACACTGAAGCATTTTAGTTCCAAACCCCTTGTTTTAGCCATTCTATTCTTTTGTATTACTTTACAGAATCATTAGCACAGAAAATCACCTATCACTTTAATTTCTATCTTTCCTAAATGAAGTATACCCTTTGACAGTCATGTTTCAGACACCACCACTTACCCACCTTGCTTTTAGACTCTCTATAGTGTCTCATGTTCAGTCCGTGCTAAGTATGTCCATTCATCTTACTGTCGAGGTCCTTGGCATTGCTTAGCCCATAAACATTTCAGATGTTCCTCGTAGCATCGGCCAGTTTTCTAATCAGATTAGACAGTTCTCTCAATTACCTTGCCACATACCTGACTATTGTTATCACCACAATTATGCCTTTCCTGATTAATGTTCGTAACAGGTGCCACAAGGCTACAGTGAGCTAGGGGAATTGTCATAAATTCTTCTGAAGTTTCATTTTCTTTTAATGATAGATTAGTATACTTTTCATCTCCTTAGTTTCCACTTAAAGGGTAAAATTATTTTACACAATTATCAGTAGTTCTTTATATCTATATTAACACACTCAGGTAAGCTGCCATAGTTGTCATAGAGATTTTCTTTATGTAATTTCCCTTTTTATAAAAGAAATTCTATAATTGTCACACTCATGCTTGAAAAGCAAGCAGACAATATGGCTGATAACGATTAGCTCAGAGTCTGAGCATTGAGAGCAATGCAGCCAATCCCCACTCATGGCAACGGGATCAAGATTTCATTCCTACCAGTGGTACAGTTAAGTATTAGACCTACTGCAAGGTTTGATGTTTGAGAACAAACACGTTATTATTAGTTTAGTTAGCATCTGGTGGATCCTAATAATTGTACTATTAAGTCCACCTTTGCAAATTCTCTTGGTATTATGGGTATTACTTAAACAGAAGTCGCAAGTTGTATCGCATAAAATTGATTTGGGAAGAAGAGACTGGACCAAAAAATAGGGTACAGAAAAATAAATTAAATCATTTTTGTTATGGACCTTATACTAATCATCTTTCCCAATGCAGACTTTAAAAAAGAACAGAATTGATGAGCAATTTTGTATCTGTTCCCTATTTGACACTAGTTTATTACTATATGATAGATACATTTCATTTTGAAGCACAGTGTTTCTTCTTGGGAAGTAAAAGAAGTATAGTTATAGCAAAGGTTAAGGTCTGGGGTTTTTGAAGAAGTCTCCTTTTTCTGTGATGTTTCACGACCCTTTTACCTTGAAGGACCTCATCAAATGACTCAGGCTGTCAAGAGTATGTTAGAAAGTTTGATTCCTCAACAAAAAAATAAAAGTAAAGAAAAAAACTTAATTGCAGGCTGCATGCCTTTCAGGAAGCTGTTATACCTCTGGATTTTAAAAAAAGTCTGCTACTTTGGGACTAGTGTTTGTGGAGATGAGCAAAGGTGTTAAAAGGAAGTCTCGTTAGAAAGACATAGTCCTCTTATCATTGAACTTCTCAAACAAAATAATGTATTTGAAACCATCCAGGTTTAAGAGGGAAAATTCTGCAATATTTACAGTTCTGCCATGTGACAGGTGTTCATCCTCATGTACAAAACCTACACACAAGAAAAGGATGGGAAGAGACATAGCCAGCTTCCTGCTTTGTTCTCTTCTGACACCTCTGTATTTCTGCCTGACCCAAACCTATATCAAAAAGGCTATCTGACAAAAATTAAGGTGACATTTGACAATTAAAATAAGAGAATTAAATTAAGAGTAATTAAAAATTCTGCAGTATTTCAAAGGTTGATTTTAAATACTAACTTCTGTTTTTATAAAGAGCCTTCTGTCTCTATTGATTACTATATACACTTTCAAAAGCATACAGATATCATTTCACCCATTGCTCATATTTACTGCAGCTTTGAAGAGGAATTGTTTTATAAACAACTCTTTGAAACTGCAGAGAGAAATGAAAAAGAATTTAGTTGCCCAAAAATGAAATTAAGTAATATTGAAAGAATATAGCTCTGGACTTAAAGCTCTGGTCAGCTTTGAGCCTTATTCATAAGGCAATACCCCGAGTGTAAAATCATTCCCTTTGCGCTACAATGAAAAACACACTCGACCCTGACCATCAATAGAGGCTGCCTGGCAGGTCATACAAGACCACAGTACATGTAAATGCAATTAGGGAGCAGAAACCACCTGGCAAGAGGGAAAAAAAATTAAAACACCAAAGGGTTTGAAATGCTAGCCAAAGCCCTGGTAATACTGACTTAGTGTGATTATACATGGAGACATATCCCATCTGCAAGCAGTTGCAGGTCTTCCTACCTGTTTTGCATTTAATGTCATGTCTCATATTAGCTGCACAGCACCGACATGCCATAGAGTGAAACTGCCACTGCAAGTCTGTAGCAAATAAAAGATGCTGAAGAAATAAGGTTGCTGCCTCCCCAAAATATTCTGTTAAAATGCTTTGCTGCCCTCTCCCCTCCCAGGCAGCCTAAGGGATTATTTTTCCATCAGGAAGAGTCAGGTTCCAGAACGCATTCCTAAAATTCAATGTATTGTGCTAAATGGCCAGAAGATTGCTTACACTACCATGTTTAGCACATCTTGTTGGTTTTGTTATATCTCAGAAAAGTTTTGCTTTAGTCTGATTGTCAGTGCCTACCACTGTCATTTTTAGGGTACTGACAGATTTTCTGACAATGTTATTCCAATGTAGCAGCATCATACTGCAGATACCAAAGTTTGACTGGTAAAGCAGAGATGTCTTACTTGCTTATAAGAGAAGGTCACAGATGTGAATGAATTGGGTGTCTCAGACTTTCGTCTATGCGAATCCCCTTTGAGAATCCCAAACCTTTGAGAACGAACTGCATACCAGAGAAATAACGTCATGTACATCTTTGGTTTCGATACTCTATGACCCTTTTACTTAAGGATATCAAACTTTTTTTCCCTCTCAACTATGAATTTCTGAGAAAATATTTAGTGTACATATAAAATAAACTAAAAACTACTGCTTGAAATAAAAGCTTTTTCAAGTTATTTCAATCAAATAATATTAAAATATTTATTTCAAGTATAATATGCTCCCTCTCTAATGGCCATACTTGCAAATATAAAAATTGAGCCCAGAGAAACCCAAACCGATTGAGGACAGTCAACTTTTCTATTGAACATCCACTGATGTCACCTTATTTTCTATTATTCTTCATCTGAGAATTGTTTGAAAGTTAAAGAAGCTTGACCCCAAGAGAGTTACTGCAATTATACAAGGATAATATTGGCGTAGTTTTTCAGTAACAAATATTTAAGGAAAATAGGGAGAAATTTTTATTTGTCTGTTGATAGTCATTTTCTGAAAGTTAACATCTTGTCAGAATGAGAGAGAAGCACTGAGAAGACAAGGTTTTTGCAACAATCTGCACTTCTACTTTTCATTTAGAAGAATACCTGTACTGGGCAGACAAATGCAATGCAAACATTCCACCCCTGGGGGCTGCGGGGGGCACTGTCACAAAACCTGTGGGCAGAGAAAAGATGAAATTCTCTTCAAAACATGCATGAAAGCTCTCAGAGTGTGTTCTCCAAATGAAATATTGCTATAATTCTACAATATTATATCAAGTGTCATTAGTTATGCTACTTCCTGCAAGTAACCAAAATATGAAAGAATTTGAGATGAATATCTAAATCCAGATCATATTGAAGACTTAGGTTGTCACATATTCATACAATCCAGAATAGCATTGCCATCCACCTGCATGTACTGATCTGAATAGGTGTAAACTGCTAACGCAGCTTTGACCAAAAACTTTAGATGATAAGATGAAACAAGTATTTAATGAAAAGAATTCCACATAGTTTGTGTGATTCTAGGTGCTTTCCCTGGCAGTACAGTTTTGTTAAACATGCACCATAAACAAAAGCATCAATCAGAAAGTTGCATTAGAATCCCAGTTAGTACTGTTGCAGACAGTGCTGTTGCGGCAAGTTGTTGAAACATGACATAAAATAAACCAAAGTTGCTTTTACATAGTTTTTTTCAAACTCATGGTATTACAAAGCCATTAAATACTTGTAATAGCAGTAGTACCCATGTGGACGATAGCTCACACACAGCTTAGGCAATTAGAAGCTGTTTTATTTGGAAAGAATAGATTAATATTGGCCAGGACAGCATAAGGATAAGTCATGATGTTACTTGTGTGAGACTGAGTGTGATAAGGAGATTATATGAGCTTGGCAATGTGATAAGCCTCTGTGGACTGAATAATTTCAGAAGCTTGGGAAGACTGAAAGCGTTTATGCTGTACCTGCAGAACTAGGAGCAGAATAGTCACATCAGTGTAAAGCTGTACCACGGTTACTTACCCATTTTTGCAGTTCACTGTAATCATTCAGAAGGGTGGGGTGGGGTGGAATAACAAACATAATCAACAAGCAAGGGAAAATAAATAATAAGAACCAAATGTGCTGAAAAAAACCTCCCAGAACACCCACCCTGATCATTCAGTAATAATTTATCTGAAAAATCCTCCTGTACACTTGTAACTTTACCTGATTTATTCAACTTTGTGAACAGAATAAAAGACTGGTAAGGCAGACACACCAGGATATTATTTTAGAAAGCCGTGTACAAATGGCAGAATCAGCACCAGTGATTTGTGACTACTATTGAAGAAATTAGAAATAATTGCAACCTTTCATTACAAAACCTGTCATTTGGTATCTGCAAGTAATTTGGTGTAAAACTAATCTTGACGACTGAGTCATTGCCAAACCTAATAATTTGCTGCATAAACTTTAAACCATATAATTGCTCAAGGTGAATGCAAGAATCTATAACATTAACTGTTACTATATCAAGACCAAATCATACAGTTCTCGATTCAAAGAAATTGGGACTGTAGGATCAGGCTCTTAATTAGTTTTTCTCTTTGAACATAATGTGGGTTACTATGAACTTAAATTTCATGAAAAAAAATCCATCAGTGAAAGACATAACATTTCCATTTAGCAAGCTTATTTTGGATTACTCACATGAACTGCTGAATTCACAAACATTGCTTGACTGGGTTTCAGGATTCTGCAAACTTATATGTAAGCTGCTTCAGTAAAAACAACAACAAACATAACTGCACAAAGTGAAAAATCCATTAGTATTTATCACAAATCAGATTAAATCCAACAGATTTTTTCAACATGCAGACTGTGGATTAAGCGTCCTGACCACACCACAGGTAATAGCTATGCCTGGATTCTACATACTACTTTCATTTCTAAATAGTTGGCTAGCCCAACATTTCTCTTTGCTATACAAACCCCTACCTCTTATTTGATTATATTTTTCCCCAGAAGAGTTCCTACTCAGTTTGCAATTTTAAAAAAACCATTTTTTATCATGTTGTAAACATTATTTTATACCATAAAATATCATTGGTCTGCCCCTGCACCACCTGAACTTTCACCACTTTCTTGTAAACCTGATGTAAAATCAGCATTTGCTATTAGTATCTGTCATGGAAATGATGTCAGAAAGCTCCATTTGCAGCCTATCTTGTTTTGCTACCTACCATTGTTATAAAATAATGACCATATACATGTATTTGTAGCATACCTATATGTACATGCCATTTTTATGTTAATTTTGTTTCAAGGATTTGGAGAGAAAGGTGGATTGGCAAGGGATTTCAGATGCTCCCACAACATGTGAAAATAAAGTTCAAGTCACAGCATGGTGCAAAGCATTATTGGAAGAGAAAAAGAACGAACTCTGTCCTACAATGTGTTGAAAGCTTCCCAAATGGTGAGAGTTATTTCAGAAAGTTTATTTTAGGTAAAAGAAAGCTTTTTCAAGGAAGTGGTAACATAGGATTACACATGACAAAAGGTTGCTTTCCAAAGCAAAGTAGAATTATTTTACTTCTCTTTTCAACATATCCTACTTCTCTAGGAAAGATACTAGAAAATGTCACCTGGTTGATAGCACATATGTATGCATGTGTGTCGATTTTATTTTTTAGCAAAATCCAAAGCTAGAAATTTGTTCCTTTATAACATAAAATTATTAAATGAAAAAATCTCTCCTTCATGTTAAGTGCTGAGTAAAAAATATACTAGGTTTGCATACTAGAAATACAAAGATTCCTTAGAATACTATTTTTTCCACATTTCAAGGAGCCTTGAAAGATGAAATGATAAAAATTAATCCTACCAATTCTACCCTAAATCAAGTAGCTGCATCCCGAGAACCAAATATGTCCTGTGAACTTAAGCTTTAATCTCGTGAGATCTCGCAAGCTAAACAGAGTTCCTCCCCCTCCTCTCCTACACCTCTGCTTGAGCACAGCTCCAAATTCTGAAACCAACATTCACCAGAGGCATGGCTGAAACCTGAGCATAGGCACGTACGCCTGTGGTGGAGAGAGAAGTTTTAGATGCAGCCTTCTCTTTGACGTTTCCTAGCACATGCCTTTTTAGCATCCCAAAGCTCAGTACAGTGAGTACGGTGTCTGCTATCAGTCCCGAATGAGACACCTAACTCTCTGCCACAAATTCAACAATGACCCAAGATTTCCAGGCCATACAGTGCCGTCCACTTCCATGGCTGAGCCCCAGACTTTTGGCACTGTACTGCATGATGCACACATCCTATTGCCTTTATGCAGTTCACTCCAAAAGAGACTGCCCTCTGAAAGAGTGCAAAGTAATCCATACATACAGGGTGCATAATCAGTTCACTGTTTGCAGGGATGAAACAAACCATTCCATGGTGAAAAGAAGTTAGAGTCATTATGTCATTAAAGACATATGTATATCATAAAGATTGTTTCGCCAGCATACCTGACTTGCACACACTGGCACAGTGTTGTCTATATATACTTGAACCTACATCTGTTTGACAGGTAATCATCACTTCTGCTGCGTCTTTCACTAGAGATGGGGAGAACAAGGGAAGAGAAGAAAGAGGAGACAGAAAGTAACCCCGTCTTTAACAGATGCCAATACAACTTGGAAGCTTACCAGCAGGTAAAGTCAGCTAACAAGGACAGTGCACTCCCCTGAGCGTAAGCGTGAGATCTTTTACAATGAGCCTGCACTATGTTACTGTAGAAAATTTGTGCCTATGCAGCAACGAAGCCACCCGTTAGTCCAAGAGATAAAATTTACAAAGTATTTCTGAATGAATAATTGGGAAATGAATTTGACTGTGATGTTGTGAAGCAAAACTTACAAGACAAGTAGACTGACTTTTTGCAGTGAGCTTAAAAATAAAACTAAAACTAGGATTTTTTTTTTTATTATTACTCCTACAAACCTCACAGAGACTATAAATAACAGAGCTCCAGTAGCTACAATTAAGAACTAAGTCCCTGGAGGGAAAAGGAGTAATTTTTTACATACTGAAGTTGTCCCTAGATTCAACCAAAGCAGGTAAAAGATTTCATTTCTCTCATGCATTTCCAGTGCAAGTGACCTCTGTATACAGCCAGGCACCTACATCAAGTGTAAAGTTAGCCCTGTTAATGCAAACAAGTTCTTTATTGATCTACTGTAGTGAAGACTTGAGCCTGCACAGTAAAATAACAAGGGAAAAAATCCACGTACAATTAAGAAAAAGAATTTTGTTTGTTTTAGTGTTTGTTAGAGCTCACTACCATCAAAAGCTACTTCAATAAATTTCACATAAAAGTGGAAATCTTCAACCATTTTTCCCTTTTTCATGATAGTCCAAATATTCCAAGGTACAAATGACTGAAGCAACAAAGAAAACAGACAGAAGTTTTATCTCATTAAAGCTATTCAAAGAAATTATTTCCCCCCTTGAACACAGTGGTGTGAATGTAACAAACAGGCACAGTGTGGAACATCTGGGTCATGTGGGTAGTAATAAGCTATTGCTTCTTTATGAGACAATAAGAAAATACATACAAAGCTAAAAAGGGAATCTTTACAAGGAAAATCAGTAAATGCGAGATCGATTTTGCCCATTTATTCCCCTAATCTTGTCATGCTGTAATCGAGTTTCAAGTTTAGTTAGATTTCCCCTGCCCCCTGATTCATCTAGAATTTAAGCAAGCAGTGTGTTAAATCAGTCTAAATGGACTCTGGCTTTCTAGACCCCAAGAGAGTATGGCTGTTCATTAACATATATGTAAAAATACTTTCATTTTGGGCAAAGCTCCTCTCTGTGCTCCTGAAGATTAAATGGTGAATAGATTTTGGATGGTCAATCACAGTGAGATGAATTTTACTTCAGTCAGAATTGGCAAGTGTCCACACTGCAATTCAATGAAAGAAATCCAAGTTTCCTTCCTTTCACTCTAAACAATGTCATTACGCCACTAATTCATTTCACTGTATAAAGCATGAAAACCTGTAGGATATCACATCAAATATTTTCTTAACTGTTACTAAGTAAGAAGGACAAAAAACTTGAGAAGGCTTCTGCATAAGTATGAAGAAAGAGAAATACTTGCAAAGAGGAGGGTGGTCTTCTATACTCAAAATAGCTGCTATGGTTCCTCCTGCAAAGGTTCCCTTTCAACGACGAACATTGCACTTCAGTTGCCAATGCCAGTATACACAGAAATAGGCTTCAAAGTTTGTATGGAACTTTAGAACCTTAAAAAAAAAAAAGAGAGGGAGAAAAAACATGGTTTTGCAAGATTATATTTGCAGAGATTAAGATTCTGTGGATAAAGCATACAGAAAGCAGAAGTCCAGTAAGTAAAAGGAGCCTCAAAATGTCTGTTACATAAATATTAAAGTTATTCAACCTAAACTCCTGGAAGTCCACTATAATTGCTTCTTTTATATCTGCCATTGCACTTCAACTGCTGAATTCCTTAGCTTCCAAGAGCAGACTTATGGAGATGCTGTACTGTTTGATTTGGCACTATTCACAAGCCTTGGCAGATGATCAAATAGAGGGCACAGAAGAGCAGGAAAAGCCTTAAGAAACTGTCTGGGCTGCTGTCGTTACTGCCTCCATAGAGAGAAAACTTACTAGTAAGCACAAAGTAGCTGTATGTATTACTCTTGTTTAATTTTATACTGCTTTTTTATATATCTTGACAAAATAAACATCAGCATTTCTTCAATAGATACTAATTTGCATCCAGCTTAACTTAGATCTCTTCGCTCTCCAACAGGTAGAAATGTTATTTTTTCCTCTTCGCAATATTTTGGAATATATGAGTCACTAACGTTGTACACTAACTGAAAACTCTAGACAAAACTGTTACAAAAAGCAGCAGGAAGGAAACAGGACAATTTAAAAGGTACTTTAAGAAAATTACAAATTATAATATGATTAAAACTGGAAGATTTAAAACATTAAGTCTATAAATAGCCAAGGGACATAAAAGTGATTTTTGCAACAAAGTTTAGATTCAGAGCAGTGTTTTGAACTTCAAGAGGACCCGATAATAAGCTGGGGAGTCCTGAAAAGTTGCCAAGGAAATTCTGCTCATGTAGAATACCAGGGGGACAGCGGGGGGAGGATGTCCAAGTCACCCAGAGGCGGTAGAAAGTAATCCCAAGATCCTTACTGGAAATTCACAGAAAAGCCTTCCATGTAAACAGGAATCACCAAATATCAATACAATCACAAAAGCTTTTACATGCAGTGTTTAAGTCCTCATAAGATCAGGCCATGTCAAGTGACAGGGCCCAGGGAAGACAGAAGAGTCGCTCGCCAACATCCCAGTCCTCCTGTTCGTTACAGCAGGCAGCCGACACTCGAGACAAACCACACTGGGTAGCGACGTCTTCCCTGACTCTGCTAACAGCGTGAACTCTCCAAAACCTGCCTGGGCATAGGATACTTCCACTTCTACTGAGCATTGCTCCAGTGGGAGCAGGGAGGAGAAAGAGAAGGCTCGCGACTATAAGGGGAATTAATGCTTCGAGCAGTTTAACTCCTATTCAGATTTCGACTTGGAGAGCTGCCAGGTTACCAGGGAAGCAAGTCTTACAGAGCAGCTGTTGCCCAGTTATGATCTTTTCTCTCCCCAGACTTCCTCCACATACATGCAGCAGATCCTTGTTGGCAAGCTGGGGCTTTTTAAGGCCCCCACAGCAGAGAGAAAGAGCCGGAGCTCTTTGCTTAGCTACAGTTTTGGCTATATTGCCTCCCCAACTCTGCACTGAAAGTAGAGAAAAGTATATTATGCTCTGTGCTGTATGGCAATGCTGGGTGATGCCCTTAGGGGAACGGGCCGTGGGGATGAAACCCAAAATAAACTTTTCCAGTTTGTGCAAGAAATACACAGCCTCTTCTAGCTCAACAGTTGAGAGAGTCAGATGACTCTCAAGCTAATGTCCAGCCACCAGCGGACATAGAGACACCCTTTGTAAACACGGCATCACGCTCTGCTACAAAGCTCAATATGACTTTTATGCACATGAAATTAATCCTCACAGAGGATTACATAAAAGCCATCCCACAATCCTCCTCCTTTTCCAAGATTTTGAGATTACTTCCCCTTTTCTCCTCATCTGCCACCCCTTCATGCACCATGCTTGGGGACAGATACTGTACTTCAGCCAGCATGAACACAGAAAAAGCATCTTCTCCTGAATGACACTTTTATCTCCTTATTCCAAGACTTTAAAGTCTTTTATGGTCAACTATGCTCAGATTTGCTGCATTACAGAAACTGAAGAGAAGCTTCCTAAAATCAGATGTTTTATCTCATGTCTCTCTTGAAAGCAACCCTGGAGGCTCTACTGCTAAATACTCTACTTGCATATGTACCTGTACAAGTGCATTAAACTGAAGGTCTCAGTTTCTATACAGTGTGCATTTTTTAAATGTTTGACTGCTTTACTATACTACTTTGACAGGTATTCTTGTGACAGTTCAAAAAAAGAATGCATTCCCTACAGACAAACACTTTTTACTGATTTCCTCCAAACTTTCTTGTGGAGTGCACTGTATGATTACTGGGTTTATTATTCTAAAGCAGAACTACCCAAGTGAGCAGCTTCCAAGAGCAATGCAGGTCTGTACAGTTGCTCTAGACAAAAAAATTCATCTAGTGGCCAAATTCCAGTTGCAGTTATGGTCCCTTAATGAAATTACATCTTAATGGAATTGACCTACTTATACATTAAGACTACTGTACCTAAAATATAACATAGATGGAAACATATTCTTTGTCATTTTAGCTGCAATTTGTGATATTGATTTTAACCCCGGATCAGACCTTGATCTAACTAAGTGCACTGTAAATCCAAAAATCCTGACCTCCAGACCAAACATTTGTTCTTTATTATAAATGCAAGCAGACCGCCTCACATTTGGGTGACGGATGTGACCCCAGTCTCTCAGTTAACACTCTGGTGCAAAGAGTAATCCTGCCGCTTACAACTTTATTGTTATGAAAACTATACAAGAGTGCTCACTGACACAAAGTAATGACACCTAGTTCTCAGTGACGCCAAGAACCACCAGGGTATTTTCTTGTGAAATAGGAAAAAAAGCAAACCCAAAAGTTAGGGTGCTAGTTTGCAAACAGAAAATAAATCTTTGATTCCTTTGTACCAGTGAAAGTTAGGGGGAAAGAGTGGTTTAATTTTCTTTTGAAACATACCGAAGCATTCAGCCTCCCATCACAAGGTCCTCCTGGCCTGATTGAGACATTCTTAGAAGATTTATTCATTGCAAGTAGAAGCATAGGAAATCTCCAGAGACTTACAATACCTATGTGCTGATCCTCCCTATACTAAGTGAAACCTAGATCTTCCCCAGGTATTTAGGTGCCCATTTCCTATTGGTTTAACTGGGCACCTAAATGCCTTTAAACGTATTTATGCTTCACCACCCCTCTTCCTTCCAGCAAATGAAAGTAATACTGTCTCCCTCTTTCAAGGAAGGTTCATGAGAATGAACTACTAACATCACTGAGTCATTTCAAATTGTATTTAGTTGCCTAAATAACTTTGAGGACTTGGGCCTCAGGGACTCTAGAAACGTAGGCATAGAGCAGCCCCATACAATGTTATAGGCTTACTACCTGTAGTCAATGAGATTTTGAAAAGTAACTTAATCACAACAGGATTTCAAAAAAAGGAAATTGTGCTTCTAATTCTCCTACAAGTACAGGAGACAGGTTCTCTAATTCTCCTCTGTGCCTTTCAGAGAATCTCTCTAAGGAATTATTAGACTTTTTATGACTGAACTACCCCCTCTTTACAAAGTTGACTCCACATCTAAACCACAGAGCAAATCAAATGTAGTGGACCCTTTTAATCCAAGAGAGCCTCTCTACGTGACTAGAAAGACAGACTCTCTTTAAACTGATCTATTTCGTTTCATAGGCAGTTATAAATGTTCATCTCTCCTTCCTTCTTGCAGACATGAAGAAAGGAGCAGTACTGTCTCAGGACTCATACGCTGTACATCATTTTACATTAAATCATTAGAAAGAAATAGCACATAGGAAGAACAATAGGAAGCAGAGGCAAGTGTTCTGCAGTACTGCAATTACTATAATCTTAATTTTTAAAGAAGGAGATCCATGGGGGGAAAAAAAAAACACCAACCCAAAATATAATCAAACTCACATTTACCAGTGGTTCAACTGATTTACTTGAATGGAAGCAGCGTGGTCTGCAAGGAACTGGGATTAAGACTATATTTGCTGAACTGCCAATACTTCCAAATTGTAAATGAAAATACAAAACATCACGACTGCAGAAAACTTAAGAGCATTATCTAAGTTGTTAACAACTGCAGAGGACACGTTTATGCAGGAGACATGAAATTAATTCACTGGATGTCCCTAGACTCTACTGAACAGCAGTAAACTTAACAGAAACTTTCAAAATGCCAAACGTGAAAAACCACAATCGTTTCTGACTTAGCATATGACCTTCGATCAGTCATTTTCCCCTTGGCCCATCTCTTCTGGGTTGTGTTTACTTACACATTAACTTGGACTTAACATGGGTTAAGTGAGTTCAGTGCTGGAAGTAGCTCAATGCTCATCTTGGATGAGAATGCTTTGCTTTGGGTGTCTGATCTCAGGAGATGGTGCTAGAAAAGGAAACTACTTTATCTTCACCGCTACAAAAGACAGTAATAATGCAAAATCCTAAACACTTCAACTATTTTTGCATGTCTCAGTAAGTCTTCAGGATAAGATTCTGGAACAAAGACTTAACATTTTTATTTAGGAAGTGATTTCAAAATGCTAAAGAAAGACAAAGAGAATGCTACGAAAGAGAAAAGGGGGGAAAAAAAGAAAAGATTACCATCTCACAGAAAAAAAATGTGTGCTCTTCACACAGTAATTCTCCCTACTCTGTAACAGTTTATTTTATGCCTACCTAATGCCTGTATTTTTGAACAGGATGACACTGCAGTTCTTGGGAAGGTACCCCTTCATGACTATGATATAAATTTTTCAGTGGTGCAGGTAAGATTAGAGAATTCTGAACTTTAATAACACAAAACACAACTTTCTGACCAGATAACAACCAAGAAGATACGAAAAGATCTAAAACATCATCAACCATACAAGCAATCAGAAACAACCCACCAAACACTTTTTCCAAAAAGCAGTCAGTAAAAGCAAGACTGTATCCCTACCAGTGCACAGAAGCAAAAGAACTTTCTCTTCTGTTTTCATGGAAATATTTACAAATGAGAAAGCTCAAATAAGAAAGCCTGCATTTTGATAGATGCCCCAGATGCCAAGAAAAAACATTATTTTTTGCACAGTACCTATGTTGCTCTAACTGTGCTTCATAAGGTCTCCTGTACATAGTCCCAGAACACATTCAGTTACCACCTTCCCCCAATAGCTTCTCTGGAAGCCCCAAATCTACAGGGAAGACAACATTTAAAATATTAAAGGAAGTCTGTAAGAGGAAGCAGCAAAAAAATACACCACAGTGTATTTTAGCTATTTCAGAAGCATATGTTACATTTGCCTTTCAGATCAGCACAGTAGTAGCCTTACATATAACATGCAATTCTCGAGTGATGAAGTCCTCCTTTTCCTCAAAACCTCCTTATGGAAGAAAAGCGTTGCGGTATGCAGCAAAGTAGAAGTATGTGTACCTCAATGTCATCTCATATTCTAAGCAAGTATTGCTTTAAGTTATTTTACTAACATGATAGATCATTTCTTCGTACATCTGTTTATCTGCCCTTAGACTGAGGGTCCTGTAAGGCACAGACAGGAGCTTGTTGGAAAGCATCCAACTGCCCCCATCAAAATAATGACTTTGCTTAATGAGAATTAATTCAATCATAATAAAGCACAGCAAACAACGGAGATGCTCTGGCTTGATTTTACAGAGACGAGTTGCAGTGAAACTCTGAAATAAATGATAATGCCAAAGGAAAAATTCTTCACTGTTGTCAAACTGTTCGGAAAGCGTTAACATGGTTCATTCATTTTCAGCTGCAATACCATGTTGAAAACATACTTTTGCTGGTCTGCAGTTGATTGATGTACATTACTCATATCAGGCTAATGGCACTTTATTTTCCAACAGTAGCAAGTAATGAGTGACCTTGAGTGCATATTGTTTTGCTGAAAGGTTTTGTTGCTCCATGTACTCTATGAGCACCCCCAAGGAAATGAGGGCCCTGTATTGGTGTTTTTCAGCAAACCTCATTTCTTTCATGGCTTTCTGTAAAAGAATTTGATACAGGGATAGAAGCTAACCTCAGTGAGTAAATGAAATATTGATCCACACTACTCTGGCCTTGCCTTCACCTTGTCCCAGGGCTGTGAGTTACTGACTTTTCCGTTTTGGCTGTAATAGGAATTATTACAACAGGCCTGTGCGAGTAATTACTTGGCATGGCAAAAAGGAGGGTCCATCATATATTTCTGTAAAGACGTTAGTTTCCATCAGCCCTGCAGTCTGCTTTTTTGGCCCTGTCTTTCCTACTCTTGATTCAATTCTTTTAACCGTCATTAATCAAGTTCCTTGTCAGTAGAAGTTTATCAAAAGTATTAAGTGAGCAAGGTTGCATGGCCTCCTTAAAAAAAAAAAAAAAAAGCCAAGAAAAAGAAGCACCAATGCAGGGCAGTAAATTTCAAAATATGGAAGGCTGGTTCTATGATATATATGAGTGTCTCTTCAGCTGGAATGAGCAGTTTGTTTTAGTGATAGATATTGTAGTTTGAGCCGTGATAGAATCCTTCTCAAGTTTATATGTCATAGACCATCGTTTATGAGAGACCATGTGTTTCTAAACGGTGAAGGTCATGCCTGATGGCAAAAGTAAAAGCAGTGGTGATTCATTAAAAATAGTTAATAGGGCCTGCTGTTGACAAGGATAAATACCAACGCACTGCTTTTTCAACCCACAAGCAACTAGTTTAGGCAATGTTTCTTCTGTGTTTTCCACCACTCCTGATTGCCAGACAGCTGTGAACATACATAGAGACATAAGCAAGATTGCTTCCACCCTGTTAATAATAGATGCAGGATGGGTTTCCAGTGTGAATGACTTCGCTAGATACAGATTTTCCAACCAGCAGCTTTGGCAGACTGACTAAATGTTCAGCTTGCAGTGATTTGTTAGCTAATAATCAAGTTTACACTGTACACTGAATTCTTAGGGACCAAACACATTTGCTAGCTACGCTGTTGGCATCCCATCCCTCAGTTTTAACACCAACTAATGTCCCAGTAGAGCCCATGTAACATCAGTAGAAGCTTTGCTTGCATAAAGGACACTAAGATGGGACTTCATGGCATTGGAATGGCTAAAATACTAATGATCTTTATTGTATCCTCAATCAGAAAAATGTAGTTTCCTTAAGCTATTTCTGTGCTATTCAGAAAATGAATTCTTAAAATCCAGTTAGAAAAAAAATATTTCAACCGGTTGTTGTGGTGCTGTTCCTTTTTTGGTTTGTTTTTACTTTATTTTTTAAATGCGAATAAACAACAATCATTATTAAAACAGAGGTTTAGTCTACTTAGAAAAGCTTACAAATATATTTTGCCAAACAGATTCAGGGCTGCATTTGAAAAAAGAGTTTGGTGAATAGTCTCTCACAGACACAACTCTACAGTACATACAAATGATAGCCCAGGGATTACCTATGCTTTTGTTTGCTTGTTTGGTTTGTTTTTAAATACAGAGGGCTATGCTACTAATATATAGTAATTATTGATTTAAAAAAAAAAAAAAGGGCAGAGCAATGATTCATAACTTCCAGACACAACATCAACTCTATCTCATTTTATCACACCTGAGTGTTCTGGGTCAGTGGAAAAACTGGACAGAACTCGACACTCTGTTTTACCAGACATAGGATCCGGATTATCTTTAGTGTAAACTGGTGCAATTGCACTGAAGCCAATGAATATAAACTGTTTGCTAAAATGCAAGGACAATTTCCTGGCCCTTTAGCTTCATCAAACACATAAGCTTTAGCCCTGACAGATTCTCATCCTGAACAGAGCAGAGGCAGACCAAATATCTCTTATCAACTTCACTGCAACAATTATATATTGCAATAAGGTTTGTTGTATTCATTTTTAGTGACTGATCAGACAGACTGGAAAGCTGGAGAAAGAGGTCGTTCACATTTCAGTTCTGATCCTCCTTTGCTAACTGAACGTTTTGTTCTGTCTCTCCTGGCGTTTCCCTACCTTCCTACCTAGCTAACACACTAGCTAACATGAGCACGGGGGAGGATTCTCATTTATTTTAGGAAAAAATGACGTTTATCTTCTGCTCAAGTGGTTTCCTCCATGATCTTTGTCTCAACTATTTAGAGAGTTCCATTTCTTAGTTGATCTTGGAGCACTATCAAAATGAATATGATTAATGACTTCGTGCTCTGCTTGAGTGGACACTGGAACAGTAACAGCAGCAAATAAAAAAAGAAAAAGAAAGAAAAAAAGGAAATCTACTGGTTAATTAAAAATAGTAACAAAGAGAGCAAATGAAAGAGTGAATCCATTAAGGCTTGGTTAATTCTGCCATCTCCAGTCCTTTGTTCTTCATATGATACATATGCTTTGCAGCTGCCCAGATCAGAGCTGAAATCCTGTAATTACAGATGCTCCCTCACTTTCCTTCCTCTTGCTTCACTGTAGAAAAAGAAGTTTAATTTTTTCCTTACTTGCTAGCCTAATACAAATGCTTTTTTAGGCAAGCTGGGAGATAGGTCCATGTTGTCTAGCTGATAACCCTTCTTAAATGTAGTTTTGTCTCAAATGTTTTTACCTTTTTTTAGGCACTGATTAAATGCTACTTCCCTTGGTCCATCATCTGCAGAAACACCACCAGCCTCTACATTAGAGAGGCAGACAGTGAAAAATATTTGATTACTAAGTAGAAAGGTAAATGAGAAATCTGTTGTGATTATTTTAATGCTTATATTTTGATACTTCTATAAAAGGATCAGTTATCCTAATATAGTCATCTTGAGAAAGACAGTCTGCAGTGGTTACAAATTGACTTTTTATGGAGAAAATAAGACTGTTCCTAACCTATTGCACCGATATTATATTTTGTTAATATTTTATGAAATAAAAGTCCTCCCATTAAGGGTGGCAAATTGCTTTATAATTATAGCATTTCGCACACTAGAATGACTACTTCATTTTATGGAAAAAAGCTCAAAATACAATTTCATTATCATCCAGTGTCTTTTCATCCTTCCAAAGGTTTCAGCAGAAAGCACTGTTATATGCATCTCAAATCTCTCCTTTTCCAAATATTAGTTCAATTTAAAGAAAAGAAAATTATGACTCCCGTTCCATGCTGCTTGCTGCTAATGAAATAGTTGTGTACAGTGAACGTTTCTACGTAGATCTAGGTGAATCAAATCAACAAAGTGAACAACTGTAAAATATGGACCTTTTAACTTCTACATCTAAAGGCTGATTTATATACAGTATGAGCACTGAGTTAACTCAAGTGGTTTAGAAACAGATTTAGTTAAATCTGTGCAACTCCCTGGTGCAGTCTCTCTTAAATCAGTTTAAGAGAACCTTAAATCGATTTAGCCTGATGTGGTTTATAGACCTCAATTGGTTTCTAAACCAATTTAGTTAAAATCGGTATCCAAGTTGTAATCAGACAGCCTCCAAGTCAATCACGCTGATCTTAGTCCAAATCAGTACACTTTTGCAGTTCTCAGATGAGAGCAAAATTGCAGCACCAAAGATTTTTTTTCATCTTTCCTCTTTGAACATTTTGGTAGAACCATTAAATTCTTCTGCTGGAAAGCATCTGGCTTATGTACAACCATCTTCTCTCCTACCTGAACACACCAGTGACAGTTTTGGTGCCTAGGACTGCAAACTCAAAGGTTATTTGATTTCCAGTGGAGTGCTTTGTCTGCTAGATCATCACTGCAACACTATCAGTATTACACTACTCATATTGCAAATGAAAACTCAGCTGATTCATATTACTGGGAAATGTCACTAAAATATTCTGATTCTAGAGGCAATAATTTAAAAATACCCTAATTTAATCAGACAAGATGCAGAAACAGCTATCAATCATAAAAACAAAAAAAAACGCAAACAAGCTCCCCTCCCTCAACTGCAAGAACTTTGTGGAATGATCTCTAGAGACAATATTAACTCCACACTCACAAACAAAGCAACAGTAAAACAGAAAATCACCAAAAACTCAACCCCAAACAGAGGTGCTTTTAACTGGCCTCCTGAATGGCAAGTAAGTCTGAAATGTAGCCTTTGTATGCTGAAGATTTGAGCCAATTCAAATGTCAAAGTTGGAATGAACTGACTGTCCTGACACAAACCCAAGACTTAAGGACAGGAAAAGGATCAAGAAACTCTGATTCTTCAGTATTGTGAACCATTTCCAAACACTATGTAATATATAAACCCTTCTTAATATATAAATCCTTCTATATCTTTAGCTTTTCCCCCCCCCGGTAAGCACAGAGAGCAAACCTTGCATTTTTACTCTCCCCCCCCCCTTTTGATCACTGCCATGGCATCTTGTCGTACAGTTTCTTGTTTTCGGGTTTAATTGCTAACCAGTGAAGTTCAGTGCCTGGGGAAGGTGCAGGATAAATGCCATTTCCTCCATATGTGGAGCATTGCCCCTGCACCATGTATATTTAATAAAATCTGGTATTTATTTAGCAAGAAAACGCATAAATAAGTTGCCTTTAACTCTTCTACTACAATTATGTGTTATGAATTTCAGCCCTTCAGAGCTAGTTCATTGCACAGAAATACTTGGTTTGTTTAAAAAGGTGAAATCTCCCTGTGGCACAACTTGTAAGGTCAGAGACTGAAGAAAACATGTCATTATTTCTGCTATGAAAATTGGTCTACCTAATGGATATTCATTTAAATATATTTCTGAGTTAAAAAAATATTAGAAAGCAACAGAACTCTAAACACTGGACTAGGGACATTAAAAACTAGGCACACCTTTCTCTTCCCTCTGTCCCTCTCTGTAGATAAAATGTAGTTAGGGCTTTCTTTTAAAATAAGCAACCAATATATTAGTCAGGATTTTATGAGGTTATTCTTCTGTGATAATCATTTTATTATTATATATTCACCCAAAGGCACAAGTAAAAAATATTCTGGGGTGAAATTATTCATGTCCTAATTTTTGCCTAACATAGTTTGGCACGATGCTGTCAGTCTCCGTTTTAAGGGACCTTACAGCAGAAGTATGAGGGGTGTTGAAAGGGCAACCAAGACACTGAATTGGCAGATGAAGCTGAGACAGCATACAGACATTTGTATGAAACTTGCCTTTGTGTGTGCTTGAAGTGAGTTGTGCAAGTCTCATTTATTTTAAATGCTTTGCTACTGTCAGTGACCGATTCCAGTGTTTTTTTGATACTTATTAGAACTTCAGGATCCCTGCCTGCCGAGCGTGGAAGGGATATTAATGAAGGAAGATGTCCTTACCCATTCAGATTATTAGAATCCAAACCAAAGATCAATTACTATTTTGGTCTAAATACCCCCACTACACAGGACACTTCCACATCTCATTCTTTGTTGCATTTAAAGACTGGAACAAGAATGGCTTCAGATTTCAATTACAGTGTGGAAGAGAAGGGTTTGACCCATCACAGTAATAGCTGATGAGAGAAAGAGGGGGGAGGGATTTTTTCCTGTCTTATTCTAGCTTGCAGCCCCCCTTCTCACGTGGTATCTGAGCTCTGGGATGACATCACTGCAATGTGAACCCAGACCTTCCCCTCATTCCCAAATTCTATTACATATTACAATTTTTACACATAAGGACCCTTCAATTATTTCTGCACTGGCTCTGTACCAATGTAAGCACTGGCAAAAATTCAAAACTTTTTTCAAAGGAATGATTAATTGTATAAGTGTTCTGAGATATACAAAAAATATTCACTCATTTGAATTACCCTCCCAGGCTCTTACTCGCTGAGATGACATTGCAAAAGTTTATAGAACATCTTGACTGATTTCAAACAAAAATTTCAGGCGCATACACACTAGCCAACAGTCAGAAGCAGGTTGAACAGGCATTTTTCTCTTTGCCTTCCCTTATATGACTTCAAACATTTATTTTTCTGTAATCAAAAATATTTTTGCAGGCAGTTGTAAGGCCTCATCAACTTGAACATAATGTAGTGCAACAAGGTTTGCAGCATGTCTGCTTTCTGCTCCTGCCCCGACAGGGTACCAGAACTGCTGGTGGTACATGAGGCACTGCCCCAGCTAGAACCAAGGGTGCCTGCCTGCTACGGCACTGGCCAGTTGTCGTGGTTTAACCCCAGCCAGCAACCAAGCACCACACAGCCGCTCGCTCACTCCCCCGACCCAGTGGGATGGGGGAAAGAATCGGGAAAAAAACAACCTCGTGGGTTGAGATAAAGACAGTTTAATAGGACAGAAAGGAAGGAAAATGATGATGATGATAATGATAATAATAATATTAATAATAATAATAAAATGACAATAATACTACTAAAAGAATTAGAATATACAAAACAAGTGGTGCACAACGCAATCGCTCACCACTTGCCGACCGAAGCCCAGTTAGTTCCTGAGCAGCGGTCCCCCCTCCCAGCCAACTCCTCCCAGTTTATATATGTCATATGCTATGGAATATCCCTTTGGCCAGTTCAGGTCAGCTGTCCTGGCTGTGTCCCCTCCCAGCTTCTTGTGCCCCTCCAGCCTTCTTGCTGGGTGGGCATGAGAAGTTGAAAAATCCTTGACTTAGTATAAACACTACTTAGCAACAACTAAAAACATCAGTGTGTTATCAACATTATTTTTCTACTAAATCCAAAATACAGCACTATACCAGCTACGAGGAAGAAAATTAACTCTACCCCAGCTGAAACCAGGACACCAGTCTTTGTTCTTTTCCACTTACATGGCCTTTTATGAGTAACTTATGCAGACCCAAGCTTTAATCTGACACTAAGGATTTGGTGATTCATTCATTAGTATATACTTACCACAAAAGGTAAGAATGAGTCTTTATTTTCAGTGGTTTTGGGAAGATGATTATTCTGCCATGTATACCCATGTATACACTTTTGCAGTACTTGTGTCTTAGGTTAAAACACACCTCATAAAAATGGTTGATGCACTAGAGGGAAAGCATGGACTTCTTATCCAAACACCAGCCTTTTTTTAATTTCGTCTTATTACTTATCAAGCTTATGCTCCCCAACACTTTAAATCTGAATTGCTTTGGTACTAGTCAAATAAACCAAAGTATGGATAACCAAAATTGATAGATGCTGCTGTAGTTTTACAAGTGGATCCACCTGGGAGAGATCAGCTGATGTTGTCTGTTTCTTTCTGATTTTTTTTTATTTTTTATTTTCATTCTAATGACATTGCTTTTGCTGCTGTAAACAAAAAGGTGATACAAATGCATATTGAAATGCAGCACATTACATTTCCCAGTTCCTCTCAATGGCATAGTATTTCAACAAACTGTCAGAATGGTTAAAAACAGTTACTATTGAGAGTCTCCTGCTTCTAGTAGTACAAAGAACAGGAGCAGCTCATGTGACTTAACTCAGTCTTTCTTTACGCTTATGTTCTGTGTTGCTTATATCCATCCCATTACAAAAAACTTAGGCATCTCTTTAAAGATTATTTTTTTGAAAGAATATATATATACACATGCATACTACCACACTCCGAAGTAAATATTTGTACTTTTTAGTAGCTAACAGTGCATCACAGCCTACAGGGTTTTTCTCCCCTTCTGTTTCCTGTTCTCATTAAAATATTTTTTAATGACAGTGTCATTGGCATGTCACATCATTTCACCCACAGTCAACTCTCAGATGCTCATTACGCTTAATCTTGAGACAAATGGTGGACTAAGAACAAAAAGTATTTTTCCCCTTAGGAGAAGTAGGATAGTATCAAAAAATAAAATATAAACCAACTCATCAGCAAACCCCATTCATTTCAGGACATTGTTTCAAGTGTTCTAGTATTAATTAAATACCCTAAAATTGCAACATTCCCTTCATTCTAAGCATTATCTTAATTTTCCTCAGTATACATTTGTATTTGGAAAGGAACCTTTATGTAATAAACAGAACAAGACTATGGAATTCTAAGAGCAAAGGGTTAGAAATGAGAGAAAATTTGATTAAAGATTAATTAGAGTTAGATGCAGAAAAATGTACATTCACAGAACAAAAGTACATGTAAGAAATCAAAGGCCTGGAAATCTAATGCTGCCAGCCAATGCTCTCAACCTGACTGGTTAATTAATATTTTTTAAATCATCATTATTCCTAAATGAATCTCCACAGCAATTATTAATTCCTAGATGAAATTATTAGCACACATACATACGCATTCTTTCTAATCAAAAGAGTCACACAATCGAGAATTGAAAGCATGAAAGGACAAATACCAGAAGCAGGTCGAATTCTTGGAACGTTAAGGCTTTGTATCCAAATTTCATCAGCCAGAGAAAACCCAACTAAGCCTCGAAATAAAAATGTAACTTGCTTCTGCCACCCGCAAGTAAGGATGCTTTACTGTAAAACTTATTTACAAAATGTTTGAGGTGTTTTAGGGTGGCCCCACTGGATAAGAAGAATTAATCATAGAGATGAGTTGTAGGCATTGTGGGTGAACTGAATCATTTTTTCAGACAGTGAAAAGACTGCTAGTACCATCAGTGGACAAATTTATTAGAGCAAGGAACTTGCACAATTTGAGACAAAAGTTTCATTGTCTTAGTTTTAAATTACCCACATCTATAAAGACCTTTGACTTCAAAAAGCTCAGTAAATACAGCTTTTTCTTCGAGTTCACCCTTCAAGACACAAACCTGGGTCCTGTCTTATCATGCACACTTTTGGGGAGACAGTCTTTTTTTTATTTTTGTCAGGAGCTCATTTCTGACATGCTCACGTTGGGAAATAAGGGGCAAGGGAAGAATCTCTTTTCTGCCAGTAATATTCACAGCAAGAAAAACACTCAAATGCTACCTTAAAATTGGCAGGTTATTTAAATTATTGCCTCATGTAAGTTTATCAATGGGAAAACAGAAAGTCAGATACAGCTTTTGAAGTCTGTAAATTGAAACCTTTATTTTCAGAGGTTTTTGGGTCATGGCATGGCCCAAACCAAAATAAAGGTGTAGGTAATTATGAAACAGAAACTTCAGTTCAGATTCCATCTTTCTGATCCACAAAGCCCATTTTTTTCCCTAGTGCTTTCCTTTAAGCCAAGTAATTAGTGCTTTATGAGAGATCCTAATAGTAAAACTGAAGCTCCATCTGTGACTGTTTATACAAATTACGTATCTCATCATGTACTACTAGCAGTGCAAAAGAGAAAGATGTACTGTATGTATTGCATATTCCTGTATTTTCTTGGTACGATGCTTTTATGAGCTGTATTTTGTTTACAAAAGAAGGAAGTATTGCCAAAATAGTGATTCCAGAAGTAGTTGTGAATTGCCACCAAAATTAAAGTAACCTTCCAAGACCATTTCATTCCAATACATATTTAAAAACCAATTTCTCAGGCTGTCCCTTACTACCTTCTTAAGACAGGTAAATAATATTTTTATACTATGAAAGAGGTAGACTGCCTACAGAAACAAATACATAAAGAAAGGAAACCTTCCTTTTCCCTCCCGAACAGTTTCCTGAAGCTTGATTTTGAAACACTGGGGAAAAAGAAAAAGAAACTGTTAGGTGAAATACTGCTGTACTGTAACAAATCAAACATTTCTATAAGCCTTGAATTCAATGGCAAACATGCAAGCCAGGGCAGAAGCTGAGGAGGAGGATGAAGCTTCCCAAGCCTCAGGCTGTGCTGGCAGGGCTGGTACAAGCAGCCTTCCCCCCCACACCCCAAAGAGCAAGGCCTTTGTCTTAGCTGCCTGCGAGGCTGTGTTTAACCAGTGCGAGTGCTCCCTCGAAGAGGAGCACCACAGAAAGCTGTGTGAGCATGAGGGGACCCAAATGATCAGCCCGGCCTGGAAGCCACTCAAGCCAGCCCAACTATCAATAGCAATGAATTGTAAAACTGCATCCCTAAGATTTTCAGATTTTAGTTACAGAAGTTATAATAAAAAGCTTGAATGGCACTGTCGCACTTTCCAGATTATGTAAGCTAGCTAACTTTTTAAAGTTGTGATATACTTGTATCCAAAGAGACAAGTTTCATACACCTTGATGATCATACAGAAATACAGCTAGAGCTTCTTCCAACAGAGAGTTTAGCTGATCATTTAAAGTTTGGATGTAAAGCTGAAGTGCTGTTAATTCACACTATTCTACCCTTAACTATACTTTAATTAATGCCAGTATGGCAGACATCTTCATAGTCCAAGAACTTGCTTTGTATCCACAAGTGCGTCTACTGGCATCTTAACCACCAAGTCTTGTAGCTTCCGAAGCAAACCAGTCCCCCTCCCACAAACACACTCTAACACCACTGATGCTTTTCATTAGCTACACTTCCTCCTACGCAGGGGGGTGTTTTTACTTGGTACCTAAACAAGCAGCACAGTTTGGTTTTAAATCAGGAGCATGTTTGTCACAGCTAAGTAAATAATGTATAGTTTCTAAAATCATATATATATAGCCATATTCTCTAGGGGGTTTTAAATGAGTAAACGGAAATTCAGTTTTAACATGCAAACAGATGTTGTGAGTACTTCCCCACAGCTCCCATCTCCATTTTGGTCCCCACATGGCCTTCGCCCTTCCCAGAACATTCCCTGTCCAGAAGCAGGCTAACGACTTTATCACACAGCAATATAGAAATTACACCATTTTTGACTGAGATCATACTTGAAGATCAAATCATTTTTAACAGAAGGTAGCAAGAAAAAGCACAGTGTTCCCAAAGCACTGCCTCTTCCCTCCCCAGGTGCGGTAAGCCAGCAAGGGGTGACAGGGACCTGGGGGCTGCCTGTGGGATGGGACCGGTGCCCTGGCCCTGGAATAAGGTGAGCTCCCCCGATTTCCACAGAGCTTTAGAAAGTTACGATGCCACCCATACATACACAAATGTATGCTGACTGAAAAGCAGAGATGGGGGCAGAGTCTGCCTTCCTATACAACGCAACAGGGAGGTAGAAGACGCAGCCATGTTCTCTGCCAGCCTTCTTCCTCGCCTACCTGTGCTCATCCCTCCGCAGGCACTGGGGACCTGTGCCTCTTCTCCACAAGAGGCATTAGAAAGCATAAGCTCTGTTTCAGTTACAGATCTTGCTCAGTCACAGGTGATCTACTGTTATCATCTGGTTTTTAGTCATTGCAGCATCCACATCCCTGCGATGTTTCACCTCTTCTGTGACAGAATCCGATTTCCACCCTCATAACTGTGCCCACCAGGGGAGCAGCTTCAGGCCTGTGCACAACGAGCAGCTGAGATCAGGACCATGACTACAGGGCGTTTTCTCTACTATGCCTCATTTCTACAGATCTGGCACACCACAGTTCATACAACACCCTCCCCTGCCACAGTTTGGGCGTCTCTTAGAGAGCGAGAAGTCTCAATGGTGTCTTTCGTGGCAACATCTACAAGGCAGCTGCTCGTGGGAACTTCCCTGTGCCCCAGGGAGCTCCCCAGGTACAGACCGCAGCTTCGGGGCTGTGAGAAACCCCATAATATTGCAATACACTCCAACGTTGCCGTCTTTTTTACATGCCTAACCTTAAATATTGAATGGATCGCATGAATGGTTGTTTTTCAGCATCGTATTCCAGACTCCTAGATCTCAAAAATCTGCTCATACATCATGCAGTATAAAAGCTAATACAATTTCAGAGGGTGTAGTACATGGCCAAGGTCAGGAACATTTTCTCTCTACTGGCACTTTCTCAGCACTTAACAAAAGCTTGTCTTAAACAATAGCTTTGTTATGATAAAGACAAAAGAGACTACATTCCTGACAAGCAATGGTATTGTATTTATTGTTTTAACTGTTGCAGACAATGATATTTAAGAATTGAGAAATCCAAGGTAATGCACAATTAAGGGTCTAATTTGCATGGTTATTTATCACTATTTCTCACACACAGCAAGTGCTACTTATGAATGGCCTGCTAAATATCCATTTGTAAATACAGATACAGGATTTGTACATGGGAGATACTGTGCCTAGTTTGACTGCACAGCTACAATCCCAAAACATTAGGAAATAATGAATGTGTGGAAACCAGAATGAAGTATTTAAATAATTCAGAATTACACTATTCAAACCCAAACTTATTCTTTATTTATTCTGAAAAAAAAACCACCCAAGACAAAGGTATTCTATTAAAACAAAGCTCTAGAAAGAAAAACCTTGCAATTACAAGTTTCCTATTCCCAAATAATATTTTTTTCCTAAGTAAATATTCGCAAATCAAGGAAAATGTTACTTTAATATCAGTAAGACTATTAGCAATACATTCACAAACGCTACTTGAGAAACAGTGGAACATAATTAAATGCAATACTACCAAATAAAAACAACACATTTTTGGGGCATCTGATTGTTAGCCTTCCTCATGAAATAAATTTAAAAAAAAAAAAATAAATAAAACATACAGTACTTTGCCCACACTGTAATTTGTCAGCTGTTGAGGAAATTGGCATGTCTTTTCTGCTGATTTATTGGTTAATCCCAACAATTCATTGCAGAAAAGGCCAACAATGAATTACAATGTGAGGAAAAATTAAGTAGTGCATTTAAAAAGTGTTTAACTATACAGCCCTTAAAGCAAATTTCAAAGTTCTCATAGACCTAGCTAAAATATTTTGGGTACTACTGTAGCTAATAATTTAATATTTTCAAATGTTCTCTCTCTTCTAAGTGTTGTATCCTGTATAGTAGCTTTGCTCATATTGTTTCTTAGATTTAATTTAAAAAATGTTTGAAAAACATATAACTCCTGGGTTCCCAAAATATAAAACATGAAGGAGGCACAGGATATATTATGCTGATTTCTTAAGCACTAGGACGCTGGATATTTCTATGCATCAACTAAGTAAATTACTCAATTTAAGTCAATGACTAATCCTGCTTATTGTAATGGGACTACTTCTTGCTTACCATTAGGCAGGTTTTGAAATTAAAAAAAAAAAAAAGTATGACTACACACTTCTAGACTTACATTATTTTCACATAAAATAACCTGCATACCTTTAAAATACTGTTCATTCAAAGTAAGTTTTCAGATAAGTATTACAAAAATCAAAGGTATAGAATTTCTTGAATGCCGAAGAGGAAGCAAGTAAGGCACCAGGGAAGACAGAACCTCAGGTCCCCCTTTCCCTGTTCACTCCCACAGGCACATACAGCCTTCACTGGGACTGAACTGTCAGAGTCAAGTTTGATATTGGTTTTCACATTGTGTTTCTATGCCTGTTTTCTTCCCCTCATTTTCAAAAATACCAGCTGCAGGTGATATGTCTAAGATATTGGTAATCAGACTTTTCTTTCTCTTAGGCTTTACCGTGCAAGAAATGGAAAATAAAGAGTACCTTCAGCTGAGGTACTAGGAGCTATGCAAATTAAACCCCACCGTCTGCTTTGGGACATAATTCAAAGCCTATTTATAGTCATGGGAGTCTTGAAAAAGTACAGCAGGTTTTTAACAAACACATTTTAAGGGTAAACCTGCATTGCACAATACAGTATTGTGCAGAAAAATACCAGAGGCAGCTTACAGTTCATATATGGTTTACACCCTCAGCTTACACCCTCTTTTTAGGTAACACATTTAAACGGTACATTGGGCTCCACCGTAACTCCATTTAGGTCTTGTGTCTCCTGATGCTTCTTTTGGAGAGCTGTGCCAGAATCTCAATAACTAGTTTTCAACCTGAATTTATTCAAAGCAAAATTATGCACATTTGTTCTCCCACCAGATCTGCATTAGCTTAATTATAGTTTCGGGGTACGCAATGAACATGATTGTTTATGGGTTGCATCCCTAATTTTGGCCCTAAATTATCTCTCTAGTAACTGTACCCGATGCTCTGTAATTAGGTCCTTGGTTGCAAATTTCACACTGCACCGTGGAATTTCTTTACATTGAAGGTCCAGAGCACTTTTCAATTCCCTAAATTCTTCAGTCCAGTTCATTTAATTGATCCTTAATTGATACATTTCTCAGATTCTTCCCTTCTGAAATGACTTTGGTGTTTATGTACATCCTTCCATGTAATTTAAACTGAATCACTTGTGATCACTTCTTTCAAAGTTATCATCTCCACATTCCTCATAACTTATTAAAATTATGTCTAAAGTATCATCGTCATATGGTCGGCTCCATATAGTACATGCAAAACTGAATTTTGCCACCTTAAGAATAAGCATAAAAGCTTTCCAAGACAGAATTTGCTGCTTCTGTCTCTTCTCAGGCACAAAGCATCACCTTTATCCTCCTACCAAAAGTAAGGAAGCAAATCTTGTCTTTGCCATGGCCACCTACTCTTCAAGGCAGTGAACTCACCAGGAATTTAGTCAAGAGCAGTAGCCTGCTTAGCTGTGAAATGTGAGCTCCAGGTGACCTTGCTCAGCAACGCTCTCTTGTCATCCCATTTTGCAATCCCGTGCTTTGCTCAGCAGTAGTAAGAAGAACAAATAACAATGTGGAGGCATGCACAGGCTGAGTTCATAGATTACAGTAGTCCTATGCTACTGCCTAGAGAAAAGCCATCCCTGCATGGTTATCTGGGCACTGCGTACAAAACTGAACAATGCATGGCAGAGTAGTACTACATGAAGCAGATTTGGCCTTTCAGAAGAATGGCATTTCCATTGACTAACTAGCACTTTATCTATATGTAACATTTAGCCAGATGATTCTTTTTATTGGGTAATAGTTCTATACTATGTATTCATTTCAGAGAACAGACAGGCTTATTTTAAAAATAACAATAATAAAAATAAATCAACAAAACTCAAACCAAATCCAGACAATAAATTCTGCAGATTCTAGAAATTATTTGTCATTATCCTAGTTACTATTTAAGTAGATTTCAAAGTATTTGCCTTGCAACCAGCCAGTCAGGCTATAACTGAACCAGAGAACCTGGCAAAGAACACATTTCTAAAATAACAAGACATTATTTAGAATAGATATTCTAAAATAACAAATAGCTGTTCAGTTAGCTCTAAAAATTAACCCCACTTTTCAGCCTTACAAGACAGGCTAATGTGCTAAATCTAGAAATATCTGAGCAATGAGAATGCAAGATATAAACCCTTAAAACAAAAGAGCTACTTTAAAAAAATGAGGAAATCTGGGATTTGGGTTGCGTTTTTTGGTTTGGATTTTGGCGGTTTGGGGTTTTTTTCCCCCTCTTTTTTGTCCCTTCACAAACTTAGGTACCAGTTTTGGGTCCCAGCTATCCCAGAGTACTTGACATGAACCAGTAGTACCCACCACCTTTCAAGAAGGGAGACACAGGCATGTGTCCATCGTCCCATGTAGGCAGACTCCACTTGGTGTACTAGCAAGGACTGACAGAAAAAGCTGATCAGAAGCTTTCAATATTGCTACTCCCAAACTGTGTATTCCACCAGGATACATCATATTCACTGACCCATCCTCCATCATTGTCAGATCACGTCTGCCACTTGCATGGCGTTAGATTTTAAAAAGAAGAGGTACTTTGCCACAAACCACTCCAGTCAAAGGACTTCTACTATTTTTGTGATGGGAGTGCAGACCTGAAGGCACTGAACTTCCTGTATCAGAGCAGATCTTGAACATCCCAAGTCATCAGAAACCACGAGATCACTAATGAAGTCTCAGAACTTTATCCAAACTGAGCCACTGAGTGTTCCTGTCAGGGTACTGGTTACTGGTGAAGAGACCCACGACACATAGCTACCTGGAGGGGTTGGTTGGTGGTGCCTATGGTATATAGAGGTGTATGTGTATTGAGGACAGGCTGAAGGCAGAAAGCAAATATGTGGAGCAGCTCTGGCAAAAATACTGCCCATCTAGAAGACTGCAACCTGCCTCATTTATGCAAAACTCTTCCTGCCTCCTAGAAGGAGTCTTTCCTGTGCAAAGAAAGGAAGAACAGGCTCAATTATAGCCATATCTGACTATTGGCAAGTACTTAAATGGACAAAAACTGATTCTAAGTAGAATTCTACCACTCCAACATTTTTACTCTTACCTGAGATCAATAGCTATGCAAAGGGCTTTGCTGTGTTACAAATTCCAGTTAAAGCAAGCAGATCTCTTGTTTGATTTGCTATAGATACAGTTAGGTTGCAAAAATAAAAACTCACACAGTTTGGTGAGCCTGCATGCAAAACCATGCAACAGTCATACACTAGAGCGGCTTTTCTATGAAGTCTTAGAGGCTTTTTAGGTGCTTTAGCAGTTCAGTCATGAGACCAGTACACTTTCATCAGCCCAGCAAAACACACTACGGAAAAATTAGCAGATTAGGCTTCTTATTATAATGCATAAAGCACATTCACCAGTACCAGTCACTGTTGCAACTCTGAAAGTAAATACCTCCTGTACAACTAAAAATTTTTATCTGTTGAGTCTTTAATACTGCAAACTGCAAAATTTGGCAAAACATCACTTTAACCACATATTTTTGCCTGTTGCTGAAGAGGACTGTCATGCAGACAATACCCTTTAAAAAAAACCAACAAAACCCAAGCAAGCGCACACATGCAAAATTGAAAATACTATCCAAGTTATTTACTGGAAGGTTTAATTTGGGCCACCCAAGACTACATGGGCCAAAACTAATAGGAAATTTGTGAGAAACCCATCAAAACAGGCTTGGAGAGTAAAAAACATTTTTGAAGATCAATTTTCTAACTTGTCAGTGGAGTTGTCAGCATCATTGTCCAGTAACAGCAACACAAGGCCAGATTCAATGTATTTCTCTGCTTAGGAGAATCTGAACCTTCATTTCTCACTCCACAAGCCAAAACCATACCCAGCCTCTGTCTATGTGCTCTCAGCTTCTGCTGTTAATACTCCTTCAGTTAGTACAAAATATGTAAATACCCCCAGCATCTGAAAGAAAGCGACTCTATTGCCTGGTCTTGCAGTCAATTTTCGGACAGACACAAGTTCAGGTTCTTGTGGGAAAAGTAGTGAAGCAGCAGTCTTCTTTTTGTGCTCATTTAAGTTTGAATGACATGCTTTGTTCAATTTTCCGCTCTTCACTGAGATGAGAAAATAAATAGTTAAGATTTGCTCCAAATCAAAGTAAGTTTTCTGCCAGATTTTTTTCCCCTTAGCAGCTGACCTAAAAACTCTACTAAAAAAAAAATAAATCAATTATTTCCAGATACTTAATAGTGATTGCAACCTGGAACCAACAGGATTACCAAGACGAGGTAGGAGTATGAGGCCCATCTGTTGGCTGATATTGTCTAGAAACTAGATGGGAACTATTATACCCCACCAACAAATTACATGCCAAGAAATCACACTAGAGCACATAGCATCTGACAGGTTATTATTGGGAAATCTATTGACAGCTTATCAGCAGGCAATACCAATACTGCCTCAGGGGAACTTCGCTGTACTAATTCAGGAAACCCAGAGAGATCGCTCTGAAACAAACAGATGACACAGCAGATGAGAAATACTGAGCACAGCAAGAGTTGGTAGCGTGATAACCTACCTCATCAGGGTATGAATCTCACCAGAGGATGAACTGAAGAGAAGCACCCGAGAACTATATGAAGGGATGAAGCAACACTCTCAAAGAGGTATTTGGCTGCACCAGCACCACCCCACAGCAAAACTATCGCTCAGCAATTTAAAAAATAAATTTTGTGACACAATTATGATGCCAGAGTGTACACTGCAAAGCTTTTGTGTGTGTGACAAAATGATCTAATTTCACTTGCCAAACTGTATTTGCAAAGTCCAGTGCCTCTGTCTTGTACACATGCACAGACAAAGATTTTAAACAAAGTGATGTCATTTATGTTACGCTTATATGGTCTATGTAATGCTGTCATTTCAGAGAAATCCCATATTTGTGTGATACTATTAATTCAGATAACTACAAATGTATTTATTCAGTAAGAACAAAAGCTATCTTATCTCCTTTCCACATTACTTGAACTCCTTAGCTGCTTTTTATTTCTTACATTGAGAGTTCTATCATCTTTCCAAACTTGAGACTAATGATCGCTGTTCATTGCAATCGGTCATTTCCTTGGTCCTTGTTCTGCTGTTCCAAAGGAGTTTATGGGACCTAAAGTTCTGCTATAGCAGCAGCTGGGAGATCCCCAGCCATAGGGACAGTGCTTCATGGGCCAAGTCAGCCAACTCTTTCCTTCACTTCAGATTTCTGAAAAAATATTGGTGCTCAATAGCATGAGAAAGGCACTGGAGGTGGGGAGGGGGAGAATGGTAAGGCCAGCACAAATCATGACATGCAGCTCCCAGCTGGGAAACAGTCCCTTGGCAATAGTTGGGAGCTGGCTGAGGACAGTCCAGCAACACTGTTCAAATATTGAGAGCCTCCCCAGAGAGGCCACGGGATCAAAGATGGCAGAAAAGGTGTTTTGTAGCCACATATAGGGCACAGTTGAAGAATAATCCCACAGAATGTATGAGGTGCCCAAATTCATTCTGATTTTAATGCTTATTGATTTTATTATACTGCTCTTACATGTTGTCTGGTAGCACTTTATAAATGTTTTATGTAAAATAAATAATTCAAGAAAGACACTGCTTTCTTCAGTAAAGTTTATGACATCATGAGAGCTATTTTTTGTTACTATGCTGACTGCAATGATGAAAGAAAAAGGAAAACTGGGATCTAGACATTTCAAATGTGACTTTTCTAAATCACAGCTGCTTTTTGTGTTGCAGCAACACTATGTTCAGGACTGTATTAGATATACAATATGACATAGTTCTGTTCCTTTCTGGTGCTGTTTTTAACATTTTTCCTCCTCTCTGACCCTTGATTACAAACCCACATCCTTAAATAAAACAGACTGCAGTTTGTTGTATTTTAATGTTATTTTGTCTTTATTTCCCCATTATTTATTCTCCTTTTGTTCTTCTGTCTTCAGTAGCAGTTGCATTATGTCAAAGGGAGAAACTGCAAACTGAAAAAGCCACTTTCAACTTAACTGAATAAATTGGCAACTGCTTTTTTAACACATTTTTGGTCTATTGACATGACAACAGCCAACCAATCATAATGGTTAAAATCTGGTTGGCAGAATGTTTCTAGTAAGACCATACCCTTCCTTACGTACACTCTCCCTGAAACACCTTCCAGTCAATTCTTGTGGACCACACTATAAGATCAAGAATTTACCTATATGATATCTTTAACAGTGGTGTCTCAGCATCAATGGATTTTATGTCAGCACATTAACATTTACACTCATGACTGAAAGGGAATTAATAGATTATAAAACATGGTTACATATCTGTATTTCTTACAGCTGTAAACCTAGCTCTTAATCCTTCCGTTTAGAATGTTTCCTGACTTTACGGAATCATTCCAGTGTATTGTAAATTACATGAAATGAATAAATCCTGCCTGGGGCGCACACACACACAGATAGTGTCGTGCAAATCTTGCTGCAAATCATCATAAAGTCAGAATACTGCTCATCTCCCAGGAGTCTGTTCTGGAGGGCAGACGGAGCAAAACAGGGAAAGGGACCAGGAGTCAGAGGCATTCTACTTTGTTAATTTTGTCCAGAAGGATTTTCTTATGCATTTTTCCAGTGGTCTCAAAATGTATTCAAGACAGAGTAGAAACCCAAGGATAACTCCTCTTTCTTGAAATTTAATGAGCATATGGTCAAATCTCCCCCTTACCTTCACTCCAAGAAATCATCATAGCGCTTTATAACAGAAGCTTGCTGGACTACAGATAAGCTCAAACGTCACAAACAGCAAGTAAATAAAATGAGAGCTTCTATTAACTTTGCAGTGAAAATATTGAGCCATTAAGTGTCAAATGCCATTCATCATCTTTCACTACCCTACTCACTAGGTGCTACTACTTCAGCATGTTTCTTAGCTCTGACTCAGACAGCACTGTTCTAAAAATGTTAAAAGTGCTAAAAATGCCAGGTGAATGAAAAAAGCGAGCTTAAAAAATAAAAAGCATTGTTTCAGAGAATAATGAAAGTCATTAGCATCTTTTTCACCATTACTGTTTAACAATCCAACAATTTTGGTCTTACACATCCATATCTTATACCCTTGTCATATTCTTCAGAAGTGACACAGTCTGAGGGCAGCTAAAAAACAAACCCTGACAAAGACTGAAGCAGGATTAACAGACAGTTGGAAAGCATGATGGATCTTTACTGCAGCTGATGGTCACACACATCAGTGCTGAAACAGAGAGATTTCCAAACCACAGTGCAGTTGGATAAGAATCTTCTCATCTCAGGTACAACCAAAGAGATTACAGCTGGCAGCAGTAGGCAAGAGAGATCCTTCTGTCAGAGAGCGAGGTGTCTTTCTGAAGGAACAGGAACCCTATGCTAATGCCTGCAGAGATTACAGGACCAGAAGGAATAGTTATGATCATTGTTTAATCTTCTGAATATATATATAAGCCTTTCTCTCTTGTAACTTGCTCTTATCCATTCAGAACTTGAACACAATTATCTGATGTGCAGTGGTAGATGACGGGCAAATGGTACCAACCGATACTGGTGAAGTGGCACAAATACAGTTCCATTCAGCACCAAACATACAAAATACATCTCTAGTATTATATCAAAGCTGCTATTATTCCTTCTGGTAGAATTCAAAGAAAAATTCAAAAAAACCCACACCAGATTATTTTTCAGCCTTAATTCATAGCCTCCTGATGCTTTACTGAAGGTTCACATCTGGGGTCTCTGATCTGCCTCTAGACAACATGTGCACTTTTTTTTTTTTTTTGACTGCAAATACCATTCCAAGCTGTCATTAACACTTAGAAATCAAGTAATCAAAGACTAGAAAGCTATATAAACATTAGGAAATTGCTGGTGTGAAATGCTTCATCTTCACTGACTCCAAATGTGCATGGCCCATGAAAAAGAGAAATAAAAATGTTGGCACACAACTGAACAAGAGCCTTGTAGAGCACAGCTTCTTCCTGACTCATTTGAGAGGAAGTCAATGCCCACAGGTAGCTCAGTTCACCAGACCATGCTGCCTTCTCATGCCAATGAGCAGTGGTCCCACAGTGGGCTGTGTCCTTCTGCAGATGGCCATCTACAAACAGCCAGGTAACTGCTGAGTACACTGTGTAGCAAGCTAACCCTGTTCTCCTATGTCCTGGTTTCGGCTGGGATAGAGTTAATTTTCTTCCTAGTAGCTGGTACAGTGCTGTGTTTTGGATTGAGTGTGAGAATAATGTTGATAACACTCTGATGTTTTAGTTGTTGCTAAGGAGCGCTTATCTTAAGCCAAGGACTTTTCAGTTTCCCATGCTCTGCCAGCAAGCAGGTGTGCAAGAAGCTGGGAGGGAGCACAGCCGGGGCAGCTGACCCGAACTAGCCAAAGAGATATTCCATACAATAGAACGTCATGCCCAGTATATAAACAGGGGGGACTTGGCCAGGAGGGGCGGATTGCGGCTCTGGCATCGGTCAGCGGGTGGTGAGCAATTGCATTGTGCATCACTGGGGTTTTTTTCCCTCTTTTTTCCCCCCTCTTCTTTTTTTTGTTATATTCCTTTTCATTACTATTATTATTATTATTATATTTCATTATTATTATTAGTAGTAGTATATTTTACTTTAGTTATTAAACCGTTCTTATCTCAACACACGAGTTTTACCTTCTTTCCTGATTCTCCTCCCCATCCCACTGGGAGTGGTTGGGGAGCAAGGGAGCGGCTGCGTGGTGCTTAGCTGCTGGCTGGGGTTAAACCACAACATCCTACCTTCTACACTCAGTCTTGGTCAATGATCAAGATTTTCAACAAACAAAACACCAATACCATCACCGTGACACATATGGCTGCTTCTTATTTCCACGGCCTAGCACATTGTCTGTAGCAACGGCGAAGCAGTCTATGTAGCTTGTAAATGAAAATAAGTGTTTACATCTAAAACAAATTTGCCAAAGTTTTCTTTATTTTCCCAAGTCTAAGATGACCAACTAACTTAAAAATGAACCTTGATACTATTTGCTTCCTCTGAATTGGTTGTCCTAAAGTTCTCAAGGACCACGAAGGCAGTGCAGGTAGCCACAAGAATGAACAAAAACAGGGGCTTTGCTTGTTTGTTGAAAGAGAACTTCCAGCATTAATGTTTTATGTAGGAATCAATAAAACTTGTCTTACGGGTACAAGGTTTCTTGCTCAAACCCCACTGAAAATATTTACTATTTTTAAATGCAAAAATAATATATATGCATTTTTACTTATCTCAACAGCAGAGTTAAGTCCTACTGAAAGAAGGTGTTTGCTACTAGTAATAATACATAGCACACTAAAGGCCTCTATGAGAGAAGGACACCTTGTGCCAGTCTTTGTGCCGCCAGAGATGAACCTGTGAAGGGTTTCTAATCTAAACACATAAGGTACAGAAAGAGTTAAAAAGGTCTGTTGATTTATTAATGCAAAGTTTTGAATACACATGGCACTGTATGAACAAGCAGTCTCCATACTTTTCAAAACCATTTATATATATATACACACACACACACACATATAAATCAGATAGGTAATACACATTTAGAATAGTAATGCTTTAAGATAGTTCTGTATTGGTATAAAAAACCACCATGAGGAACAGTGCAGAATCAGGTCCCCTGTATTGTAAACTGCATGACATAATTATACATTAAGATTGACAGAATTTCACCTTGTGTGTTTGCTTTTTTATTTGCCTTATGTCTTAAATGGCAACATTTCTACACAACTTGCATTCAGACACAATCTGGCATGTTCAATGAACTCACAGATCCCATCTTCTTTCTCTGGATACTGAGGCAGTTTTGATGCGCCCTTGTGCTAGCAAAGGGTTAAAAACTTTTCTTATGTTCCTACTGGGTTGTAAAAGAAACTGCTGAAGCTGATCAATGACCACTGTTAAGACCTGGAAACCAATTATAAACCTGAAATTTGTGATGAACAAAGCTCTGAAACACTAGGATGAAAACTACTGAATTAGTCCAGTTCATTAAAATCATTAATAGTCATGAAATGAAAACCACCAGAGTCCAAAAAAGCTTAATGCCCTATCCATATTAATTAGATGGGAGCAAATCTGAAGTGAAAAGCAGCACATGCTTTGTAGAATTAGCAATTGCTCTCTACAGACTACACAGATCTCTATTAAAATTCAGTTTAATTAAAATTGATCACGTTAAGAAACTGATGTGGTTAATTAACTGAATTCCTGGACTTCTTTTCATACATTTCACAAATGCATTGTACACTGCTTTCCTGGGTGACGGCTTATGTTGCAGTGTAAATCTTGATTTCACAGGTTAATGCTGCATGTTCCATGAGGCCTAAAGTTCCTGTGCCCCCCCCCAGGAAACCCTGGCAGCACAGGGAAAACAACAGGCCTTAGGAACTACCAAAATCTACCACCAGAAAGCCTGGCTGGAGTCTAAACAGTTTCTCTTGTAGATCAGTGTGAAACTCTGGGCACATATAAGGAAACGTCCTAAGAGCTGTGGTCTCATAAGGTCTATCATTAGAACTAAATAAAATACACGGGAAAGATATAAATAGATGCATATGCTGTATCAGCACAGACTGACATAAACAGCCAAAGGATCTGGTCCATACAATAAATGAGTATAAACATGCAGACTGCAACCATTTCAGTTTTCGAAACACGCTGTCCCCATGTGTCTCACCAGGATGCATGAAATAGCAGGGCTTGGCTAAGGGCTTAATCCTAGAGCTGCCCAGGAACACAGAGTTGGCACAGGCTTCAGTGGTCTATATGGTGATTCCCAGAGGGCCAGCAACCCAGTACCTCCAAGAGTTTGCGGTATCATTCTCTAAACAATGAGGTAACCATTTCCACAGTTTTGAAGTGGACTTGGCAGTGTTAGGTTAACGGTTGGACTCAATGATCTTAAGGGTCTTTTCCAAACTAAATGACTCTATGATTCTATGATAAATCACTAGTGCCCTACCAGCTTCAGGAGAAAGGCTGAATTGCATGTAATGAAGATTCATTTTTATCATGTCATTGTTTGAAATGATAAGACATTGTGAATTGTGCCATTCTATTTTTGGTAGGAAGATCGCAGGATTTTCTTTTCCATGCCCTATTCATTGGTGTGGTTTAGTCTACAGAAGCAACTTGGTTATGAAGTATTGCTGCAAACAATTCTTGTCTTTTAGAACATCACTTCTTACAAAGTATCAGCAAATGGTCCAGTGCTTGCCCCTTACATCATGCTGTACAGGAGGACATCAATGCAGCTACTGTTTGAAACAAAGTGGATGGACGAACATCAGTACCGATACAGCATAGAGGATCATGCTACAACATCTAGATTATCATCTGAACTGCCATCCGAGCGGCTTCCCAGCCTTTCAGGGAGCAGAGTGACACGTGGAATCTCAAAGACTCATAAGCAATGATGCTTCTGGATCAGCTCAGGGGAGACTTGAAAGATAAAAACCAAAATTTTTAGAGGAAGAAAGACTGTGGCCAGACAACTCCTGAATGAGACTGGATTTAAGGTCTGAAAATGGCACGAAGTCTAGATGGAGGCTAAAATAATTACCAAGGAATTATAATACAATAAATATATAACAAAGAACACAGTTTTACATATGAATTCTATATACCTTTGATTTATATTCAAATCTATATGAATAATGGCACTGAACTTGGTATAACCACATCTCGTTCTTCATTACTTCTGACCACTATGTAAATGCTGAAATGGTATTTTCTTCTCCAAATACATTTTGCTAGTTGAGGATCACTATAAGCATTCAGTGATAATGCTATACTTTACATACAGATGTTGCATACAGGCCACCAATGCATGTGGATGGACAAACATATGCTCTTATCTACATACGTTTATATAGAACCAACTGCATTTAATTCCAGCACTACTTTTGTTTTTTTTTTAAAGAAAAGAAAAGCAACATCTGACTAGGATATAAGATACACGACTGACTCTTAATTCCCTCATGGCCAAACCCTTGTTAATGTCTTGGCCTGTTTCAGTAAAATGATCATGGTTCAAGTAATGTAAAACACACGCATTCAATCATTTTCCTTTTCCCTAAAGGCAAACACTTTCTTATCACGGTGAAACAGGAGTCGTGTGCTGATGCATTGGAGAGCCAAAGTTCTTTTAAGCCTCATCAGAAAATTGAATACTTACTGCAACCTATCATTTGGAATTGCAGAGTAAAACAAAAGCATAATGCAAACAAACTCAGGAGGTTCAGTCAGCATTATCTAGTATTGCATAAGCCTAAACAGCTGCCTTACAAAATGAGAATACACAAGCAAAGATCCAAAATCAAATAGAAGAATTTAACTCCAGGAAAAAAAAAAAATTACATCTATTCATATTTAAATCAGGATTTCATAGTCAATAGTTAAAATACAATCAATTGAAAGGAGATGTTCTTGATATGCTTGCCTTGGAAGAGGGGTTATTTTAGGAAGCATTCTCCCAAGTAACCACAAAGAGGGCAAGGCCTTAACACAGCAGGTGTGCACTCTTTACTTGAGCAGCATCTTTTTATAATCCTCTTTTTACAATAAAAAGGGAATATTCATATTTGGAAAAATTGAATGACAGTACCAGTACAGCTGGATAAAATAGAATAAAAGAAACCACATGGTAATTAAAGCAGGTTCTGCACTGCTAAAAAAAACTCTTAGAAAATTATATCCTAATTTGCCTTACTCATGTTTCTTAGGGACTCTGGTATTAGGTCTTCTGTTTCTCAGAGGGGCTTCAAAATTTCCTGAGCTACCAGGTCAAACCGCATCTCTTCCCTGCACAACAGAAGAATGAACGGGAGTTGTCCCTTTCAAAGTGAAAGTCAGGGGAGCTGACAGGAGTCATTAGAGGTAACGGAAAGGGAATGAGAAACGTACGAGGATCAAATCCATCCTGTACAGAATGGGCCAGACCCCAAACCCTGAGTGACTTCCCGGGCACTCGTTGCCTGAGGTTCAGTGTTTTCCGGAGCCACTCTGGCCCCAATCTCTCTCACACCCTGCTCCCTGGAGCTGCAACTCCAACAGCTCCCAGCATGCCATGGCTCCCCAGGCACACACAAGTAACACGCGCTGATTTCCAAAAGGCTGATAGGAAGCCCTTCCCCATCCTTCTATGCATCCATCCTTTCCCTATCATCTCCTTCCTAAGAAAGGTAAACTCCAGAAAAGAAGATCCACTTACATAAAGGGTCATCTCTCCGCTGCTCTCCTACCAATGCCCTTTTCTTGCCACTAACATGGTTTAAATACAAGTGTTAGACCCACTTCAGCAGTGGATGACACAACCTCCTGTCAGTGGTTTAGAATGAAAGATGACATTAAACAACAGGGAGCAATCTTCCCTAGTAATTAAAAAAAGGTTCAAATTCAGATTACACTTCAGCCCCATAAATGAAGAATTACAGTTTATTCAGCCCTCTTTAGCACAGCCTTAGCCTACAGGTACTTTTCTGGTAGGGCAATCATTTGCACAGTACATGTTTTATGTAAGTTTCAGGAGAAAGAGGAACAGGCCTCATCAAACAAGTCCCTGCCATGAACAGGCACACCACTTCCAGCAAGTCAGACTTCATAATAAATACTTATGAAGGAAATTACAGTCAACAAAACTGAATGATACTTAACACAGAGACCAAATCTTCATCTATTTTATAACCACACAAAGCTACTATAACTCTATTAAGTTAGTGGCTTACTCCTGACTTACACATGAAACCAACAAAAGGAAACAGAAGACCCTTGATCTACCATTGTAAAGACAGCATATGCAGCAGCCGAGTTTAAACAAATGAAGAGGACAGAAAAACAAAAAACCACACCAATTTGTTTCACAGTTAAGAGCCGGAAACATCAGAACCAAAGACGTGTTTACCAAAAGGCTAGTTTAAATCAATAATTGAAAAGTATTATACTCCTTTACGTTGTCGACATCAGTCAGACTATTTTATATGACTTTCGTATGCCTCATACACAAAGTATGTAAATTCAATAACCCCTCATCTGGGCTTCTAAATACATCTTGGGCCCATTACCTGCAGCAGTAGGTACAGAATGCAGACTTTCGCTGGGGACAGGGTAGAAGATGATGTAAATCATTTAAATGAACATGTGGAAAATGGAGGCACTGCCAGAAAAAGTTGCTGGACCTCATTTCCAAAGTCTGCCCGAGTGCACTGAAGGGAAACGGTGCACTACAGAAATTCTCACAGCTGACTTTGGAAAAAAACAGGCAATATTAATTCTCCGTAAAGCAGTACTAAAGCTATACTAGGGTACAGTTTAGCCCAATATCTTGTCAACTTGTTAGCATCAAATCAATGAATATATAAAAATTGTGTGCCTCATACCTTCCTATGCACAGATTTAAAGATTGCATGGAATACTAAGGATTGTTTCATTATTTCTTGATGAATTCCTAAGGTGAAGCAACAGCTGCAGTCAAGATGTAGAGCTGATACGTACTTCTCCCTAGTTTCTATTTCATAACTTTGTTTTATTTCCATAATGATTATATAGTTTCCATAATTATTATAATTTCCAAAATGATTATTTGAATTCTTGGGTACCTAAAAGAAGTGCTGTGTTCATACACTGGACATTAACTACATTCTGAAAGTTCAGGCTCATCAGGATATTTCAACGGAATGTTTATCTTGGCTGTCGTCTTCTAACTTGAGGAAATTCTCAGCAGTGTCTGACAGACTTGTTAGTGTCCTGTGTTTTGTCATTTTCCTTAGTGTGACCCTTCATCCTACAAAAATTCTCAAAATTTAAAATGCTTGAAGTGGAAACGGCCAAACTAAAATTTCAGGAAAAGGAATTAGTAATTGGATTTTATATGTGAAAGTCTCCCACACTACATAATTACATTTGAATGAAAAACCTCTGTTCTTCTTGCAGTTTGGGAAGGTAATGCTTACTTTGGATGTACAAAGTACACAGATGCTTCATGTGAATTATGTACCACACTATTCTAAAAGCAGAATTATTATATTTAGCTAAATATACAAAAGATTGTTATTGGTAAAATATGAATTATTCCTACAGTCAGATTAATACGTACATCTTGCTGCTGAACGGAAAAAAATTGTTTGAAAAATTACAAGTTAAATCACCTGGAATGACACAGAGAATGCTGGACAGGAAGGAAGATGATACATACAAAATGCCTGTCCTCAGTAAGTTCAGCTACAGTTCATCATATCATACCAGAGCCTCTGTTTCAATAATCTATTCTTGTGCTACGCATGGAACAAGGAGCTTTGAAGCAACCTCTTGCGTTAATTTTGCATGAAAACACCATCTGGCCCTAAACAACTATCTAGGCTATGGATCTGTTATAGCCTAGATATGGTCAACATGATATTGAAAGGTCAAAGAAGGGTCTAATTATATGCCTTAGTACTTAGAGGCCATGGTCACTGGAGCATGAACATAATCACTCAGGCCAAACAAGACTCATTTATAATTTTAATTATCAGTGAATCAGACATCTCTCAAAGAGTTGTTCCATGTAAAAGAATTATATGACTGTTGCTCAAAATAACTGTCTTGTCTTGTTTGTCTCTAAAATAACCCCTTGAGATACCCTCAGTTAATTCCCTGTTGATATATTTAGAATCCATCAATCTTCTCAACCACTGCATATTAACATATTTGGAGTATTGTATAATTGCACACAAAACCCCCCTTGTGTTACAACAGTATGATCTGTTATAACAGAGTTTTCAAAAATCCAGAATTCCAAACCTGAGAAATATCAAACTAGGGCTGACCATACAATTCCATTCACTCCCTTATGTGTAATGATGCAACATGTACAAAACAGACTGTAATGATATTTTAACAAGTCTCTTGCCTCATTCATTGCACATGGTAGAGGTTTGGGGGCGGGGGGGAACTGAGCTGTAACTAAAGTAACACCCACTTTGGCTGTTGGGAAAAAAATCCTACCAACCTTATGTTTTGAAAGAGACCAGGATGATACAAAATGAAAGGTATGTCAGTTGATAAGCTGACCTGGAAAATGTATACAACTTCTTCACCTGCCATGGATGCTAAATCACCTGAATCACTTTTTTGCCATCAGATGGTCACTAATTCCTCAGTTTTCTTTTTGTCAGTCGTGACTTCAGGCATGGGGTTTGATTTACAGAAGTGTGAATACAGTTCTGCAAATAAAGCATGTTCAAAAGTGACCTCAATGCAAGCTGAGCTTTCAATATATGAAGTGCTTGTTGCCACTAAGTATTCTAAAGTGGATGTCCTAGGCATCTTACATTCAGTATCCAAAAATCAGTGCAGTGGTTCCCAGCTCTTCTGGAACAATCCTTGTAAGCACTGTCTTCCCATCCTACTCATCCCCAACTTTCATCAGTTTTACTTTCCCACTGGACATTCTCTGTGCTCCCCACCTCACCTCTACCATGAACACTTGACCAGCTGGAAAGACCACAGCTCACTGAGGCTTAGAAGCGTAAATGACGCTATTACTGCAGCCAAAGAGGACCACCGGAGCCATAGTCACTGTTGGAGGCATGGCTGTGTTGGATAACGTAGCTGTAATCATCAATGAAAAGCTCATGAGAAAGTTGTTAATTCAGGGTCAGATAGAAGCAGTAGGCACTAAGATAAACGCTTCACACTAGAAGATAAAGTACTATGTACAAATATATTTATACAAGCTATAAGGGACACGAGTTTATAGTGTTAAAAATGGTGTACCGTGGTTCCTAAACAACAAAAAAATCCACTACTACTACTCCAGAAAAAAAATACCCTCAGTTTCCTTCTCTTTTGAATACAGTCATCACTGGGATCACTGATAAAAGACTTGAGTCTGTTTTGGTCTTCAGCTAACATTAATGTCACTATACCTGTCAATTTTTTTTGTGTAATTAAGAGTCCAGGAAGTGCTTATCTGCACTTTCTTTACATGATATTTTATGTACTACTGCCTTATTTACACAATGAGCATAAAAATAGTCACCCACTTGTCTGCTGAACATTGGAAAATCCGTGAAGAGACATCTCTCACAGCCTCTGTCACAGGGATGGCTGGACTTTCATCCCTCCAAATAATCTCAGCTGGGTCACGACAGGGAATGAAGCCTTGCCAGGTCAGCTTCCTGGGGAGCATCCAGCTGTACTGTCAGCCCAGCTTCCCTCTCTAAGCCCAACTGCCCTCATCACCTGCCCTCTGCCAGGTTTCTGATGTAGCCTGGTGGCACTTCAGACAGCACGTCGTGCACAGGGTGCACCTTCTCCTGCTTGATGCCTTGGTCACTGACTGCTTAGAGGGCTTCCTTTTCCCAAAGGGTCTCAAGGGCCCCCTTACAGCCTGAACCAGAAAAAGAAAATAGCCTACAGCTCAGCAAGTTACATATGCTCACATTTAACTGACATGAACTTCAAGGGGACCATTCACACACTTAAAAGTTCAGAAAGTACCTAGTATTTTGCTGAACCTGGGCACTAACAGGGAGAGCACCCTCTACTACACAGCTAAAACAGCTTCATTTTCCACTACCTTATACCCGTTAAACACTCTACCACCACTGAACCCAGCAGTTACACCACCATCACCAAACTGGAGTAACCTACACTGCGTATATACTGTGGCTTAGAGTATGCTTAGACCTGCAGAAGACTCACCAGTCCTGGTCACCCCGTCACCAGATTTGTTGACCTACTGTACTTTGGCTCCCTTCTTGCTCAAACACCCCATCTTCTTCCAGAGGAGAGCAACAGCAATGAGAGATGATGGGTGCTCGGATCAGGTCTGACTGACTGTCAGCAGAAGTCTCTGTATCCACAGTCTGCATGCACAGCCAACACCAGAGTCACAAAGTGCAACTGAATATACTCGCCCCACGGTGTAGACACGATCATAGTGACTGCAATTCTAAGCACTGTGCATACATAGTCTGTTTGCAAAACAGGCTTTCAATAGTAATAGAAGCTTAGCATTACAATTTAAGTCTCAGGGAAAAAATCTCACACACACACAGTTTCAGTACTGTATCGAATTTGCAAATCAAAAAAGGAACGCTTAACACATTTGACCGAGTTTAACACTACGTCGTCTACTGCCATTGTTACCAGCCATTTTACACATGCATAGGTTAACACAGATTTCTCCCATGCTTATAAATGGCTAGATAGAAAAAGAACAGATAGTTGTATAGTCAAAGCAGCTGGAGTAAAACACAGAACTAGAATCAAAGACAAAGATACTTATTAAACAGAAAAAGGTAATAAATTGGATCATTTGCTTCCATATTTATGCTTTCAATCGTTAATCAAATCCATTTCCATTTCTAATTTTACAATTTTTCTTTTCTTTTGACCTTTAATAAAATGTTTCAATTGATCAGGGTAATAAAAATGTGAATTATATGAGCTGGCACAGACAAAGAAAGACCGTTGAGTAATCTGTGTTCCAGATATAACAAGGAAAATGCCTGTGATTAAGTATGGGCTAAAAGATATCTTAAAAAAAAAAAAAAAAAATCAAAGTATCATACTTTTCACTTAAGAATTCAACAAAGAACAAACTTTTAAAACAAACAAACAAAACATGAACAACCAAAATAAAGGGTTTGTAGGATAGTAGCTGTCATTCAGTTGACATACAGAATCTATTTGCTCATTAGTACAAAAATTTCTTAGCACAAATAAGAACATATTCTCATCTGTTCTTGAGGTTTATTTCAACTATATCCCAAACACTAAATTGCTTACATTGTTTCATAGCATAAGCACTTAAAATTGTTTTTTGGGTTTTCTAAACACCAGTGCAGTACTATGTCAGCAAGAATGTAATCAAAGCAAACAGCCTGCTGAGCCTGCCAACCAGGAATATTGTTTCAATAGCTGTCCTTTGAATAGCAAGTATTGATTTTCTACATCAGAACTCTTATACAAAGAGCATTAAAACAGAAATTATACTACTTATTTTTTCTCCATCTTATTAAGGACCATTGCTGAAGACTAACAGTACAGTCACCAAAGATTTAAAAGTTTGAGCTGAATAGATCAACATTTAGGAATTCTAGGAAGTTTTCCTTCTTTTTAAAGAGTTTTTACTATGGGGCAATGCCACTTCTGCCAGAAAGGATGGGTTTTTCCTTGGCTAGAGGCAATTAGCTAAAATGCATTATTCCATTACTATCTGGCCTCAGTTACCTGTGTTCCTCCAAGTATTCCTCACAAAGTTCAGGTAAGCGAAGGCATCATGAAGGAAGGAAAGAACAAAAGCACAGAGTAAAGGGTACCAGGGGACTGGTGGAAAGAAGAGGCTGAACTCTGGGAAAAGAGATCAAGGTCAGAGGTGTGTTTCAGAGGCAAAGGAAGGAGCAGAGTATGTATAGGAAGACTGGGGAAGCAACAGAAAGGCTGCAGGAGAGGTGACAAAGGGAACTATGGCTACCAGGAAACAAAATTTACATAGATTCAGCACTTCAGAAGACTTCACAGTTCAGAAAAATATCTACATGCAAGGCAAAATTCAAAATGACAGGTGGTTCAACAGGTTTTCTTACTCCTTCAGCAACATCCACAGCCTGCTATACTTATCAACAGTCATAACAGTCTATGAGGACTTACGGCCTCAGTTAGCAATGCTCTCTAGCATCTCTCATTCAAGTAATAGCAGCGATTTTTTGACTTCCAAACTTTGTAATATCTTTTCTTAAAAAATGCCAAGGAGCTAGAGAGCTAGTACTGAGTCAAATTTAGGAGGATCACTCATGTACATTGGCGAACTGGGCTCAGTTTAAATTTTGACTTAGAAAGTACCAACATTTATTAACATGCTCGTTATCATCAGCTGAAGATCAATTTTCAGTGGTTGCATTTCCATCATACTACGATAATTTTCGTGCACTGTTACTTTTACATCAGCATATTTCAATTAGACTTAACAGAGCTACAAAGCAAAGATTTGGCCCCACTAAAGTTACAGTATTGTTGCCAACATTTAGTTGAACAAGGGTGACCCTGGAGTACTCCTAATGACAATTACTGCAACAGGATCACTAAAGAGACATGAGGTAACATACTGTCTTTGCACTCTGCCTACACACTTGGGATTAGATATGTCCAATAAAAGTCACAGGGCTCCATAAAGAACAAGCAATGACATTTAACTTCTAGGCTTCTGATCCCAAGGAGGGAATTCAGATTTCAGAGTCTGATGTCTGCAATGCATGGAGGAACTTGGCATTTCAGAGTGGGATTCAAAACAACCAGTGCACTGAAGTCCAGAGAAAAATCTGAGTGCACAGAGCATCTTAAATGCCAGAGTGAATACATTTATTCAGAGATGTCGACAAGTGCTAGCACACCGAGTACTGGACCTTCTTCTGAGGGTAGGCTTTTGCATCTGTTCTTTATGAGACCTAATCAGGGTTTCCTGTTTTATTTTGGGGGTTTTCTAAATGTGACTGATAACAAGGTGGTGATTGCACTGTTCACCTTCACATACTATCACAACACTCATACCTTTGCTTAGGGTGTAAGAGGTCAGGCTCAATGCCTTCCTCACCTAACGAGGTTCAAGTCTGTTTTCCAGCTCCAAGGAAAGTGCCTTTACTCCAGGGTGTATATCAAGCTACAGAGTGATTCCTGTGATTCCACCTGCTAACCCTGTGCTATTATGCAGAAAGAAATACTGACCCAACGGGAAAAAAAACCAACCAAAAAACATGAGAAAGAATGAGCATAGCTGGTTTTATAGATAGGGTACTTTGCCTCTCGGTTCCCGGATTATGATCTCAGTTCCCGAGCCTATTTTGGGATAGCTTCTACCCTCGTGGCAGTTTTCTGTAAATGCGCAAGTTGTCCTGAGAAGAGAGAATTGAGGCTCTTTTCTAACGCTGTCTGGCACACGCACTGCTCCACCGCCGCAATCATTCAGGTGTTCCACCAGCTGCACGGTAACATCACTCACACTCTGCAAATTTCTGGCTTTCCTTTATAATTACACCCATTTATTTTTCTATATTATAATCCACTCTTTTAAGCACTAACTATTTTAAGTTATCATTAGCTCAGTAGGGCACTATCTCCCCACAGAAAAACTCCTACCTTTGTGCCTGAGGAGCAAACAAGTGACTAGAAATGCCACCTAACAATACGATATTGGGACTAGAGGTCTCAGAAAAAGAGAAATGGGGTGGGGGAATCCAATTAAAGGAGAACAACTAAGATGAAAACTTCACCCCCAGCTTAAGCAAAATCTAAGAGGAAGTTTTAATTACTACAGTGTTGGAGTATCAGCACCAGTTCTGGACTAATAAAAGAATATTCAAACAAAAAGCATATTAACTCAAAGTGCACATTTTTATTTAATTAAAGGTAAAACAGAAAGAACAGTAATACGTCAATAATAATGACTTATTACTTCCTTTATGTGGCACATTTACAATAAATGGTAATTTACCATTAGAGAGACATATTAAATTTTTTTCTGCTAAAGAAATTAACATTAGTCATGTGGACAAAGAGTAGGGTCTCCATTTCCAGCCTGAGGATTTGCATTCAACAAGGCAGTCTGAGGATATTACAGACCCATTCCCCCTTTAGCAATGCAGGAAGAATTAAAGCATAACCATGTATGACATCATTCCAGCTGTACGCTGATGGGCTACAGATCGTTTCATCCATGCTATTTGAAAAACATTCCACTTTCCAGTCATTAGACTTGCTAAATGGATTCACCTGCCATACTCTTGGAATCATTAAAAAAAAGAAAAAAAAATCTTTAGCACACAAGAGCCTTGCTTTAGTTTTATTCTTATAGCTGATGTACTATTACTTTTACTTCTTAAAAATAACTAAAAAATATTTTTCACTCACTCCACTGGGGAAAAAAAAATCTACATCTATGTTTCTTGTTTTTATTCTTGCTCTAGGCTTATTTCAAAGTTTCTGATTAACTATCTTCACAAAACAGATACAACAGACTTCCTAGACAAAACTTGTCACTACCAGGGCTGTACTGTGCCTTAGTATTTTTAAATAACTGCCTGTTAGCCTGTAAGAAAAGAGGATCAGTTTACTGATCTGACATCTACTTCTGGTAACTTCCTTAATTATTTGACATGAAGATAGAGAGCTGCTATTTAACACTCCTTCCAATCACAGGAAAATATCACACCATTTGTGCACTCATTATGGCTGCAGTCTTAACTTCAGACTCATTTAAAAGCTTCAGCTCTACAGGTGGGATTTTCAAAGCTGCCTCTAGGTCATTAATTTCTAATTGGACACCCCAACCCTCTAGGCAAGCTTTGAAAATCTCATCCTAAATAATCAATATTCTACTTCCTAATAACCTGGTCTGCAAAAGAGCCGACAGGACAAAACATTTACCAACTGGATGGAGACTGCTGTGAACGTGGCAGGAAAAAAAATAGATCGTATATCCTCGTCTTAATAGTAGGATTATTCCCTACTCCCCACAAGGAGTGAAAGGGACCAGACTGACAAAGGAGGGAGGAAGAGAGGGAATCTTCACAAAAAAACAACCAACCAAACAAACAAAAAATCAGGAATCAAAGCTTCATACGTCTCATGAAAACAGAACAGATTCAACAGTGCTGTACACGGCTTGGGTGTATGTTCAGAGTAAGTTTAAAACAATATGGTCCAGATGGCAAAAAAACCCCAAAACCAGTTTAAGATGATATTAAAATACTGTGTAATGCCACAAAGCAACATATTTGATAAAAATCAAAACAAATAATTAAAGTATCATTACGAATTTAACCCCACATTTTTGAAATGCAAAAGATAGGGATTTAAAACAGCAAGATAAATATCAGATCCTATTGGGTTAAGTATATTATAACTGCTAGTTAAATATAAAATAAGATTTCGTTCAGGATATACATCAGCCTGAGTGACCTAATGAAAAGAAGAGAACTAATTACATTAAATCTAAGGCAACAGCGGGGCGGGGGGGGGGGGGGGGGGGCAGGGGGAGGGAAATCAGTGAAACATTTGGGAATATCTCACCAGTTCAAGACTCAAGAATTTGAAACATAGCTCTCCAAATACACCAGAAAGGGGGAGGAGAGAAGGTAATCTAATATAAACCATCCCTACTTTAATTAGCAGGCATTCGAACAATTTAATTTTCTAGGAGGGAAGAAGAAAAATAACCTAGCTCCAAAACCACACTCATTTAAGATTTTAATTATTAGTTTCTCTGAGTTTCCTGCATTCTGTAACAGTTACAGAACTTGGTAATAATTACTTTGTGGAGTCCTTCCAAAGTAAAATATCCTTAACCACCTTAAAACAGATGGAATCCTTTTTCTGCTTCAACACACTGTATTTAAAAAAAAATCCCAAATCTTTAAGTTTTGAAATCCAGGTAATTCAGTGTAATCAGAAGGATACAGCTCTTTCCCTTATGGTTCAGCCTATTTGTTCTACCTGCCACTCTGAGACCTGACACACCTTAGGGCACTATAGTTCTTATCACAAAAGACTTGATCCTTAAAACACTAATTACACACTGACATTTACAGGCTAGATAGCACACTACATTTGATGTTACACTGTGCAACAGAGCATGATGAACAGCAATACAGGCAAAGTAAAATCTGGCAACAAGCATGGCTACAAAACTCATTTGAGAATGCAAACCAAACAGCTGCATATGGCAAATATATGTGTGTATATATATACATGCACAATCACTTAAGGTTTACGGCTGAAGGATACTCAGTGCAGTAGTCACAATTCTTATATTTTCATATATACAACCTGCAGATTATTTTAAGTGACAACACAAAATGCTTCCCCACAATATCTCATAATAAGCATCAGTGCAGGTTATACAGAAGTTTAACCAAGAGTTGTACTTCTCTGATGGTTCCCAGGTTCAAATTTTCCAGTATCTCCTTTGCCTCTGCCTTGATTTTTGCATAACTTACCTGATGATATGGATTATGCATGCAAAAACACCATAATAATTATTCATCTTCAACTAATTTTTTTTTAATCAGCCTTTGGTAATAGGTGTATCAAACACAATCAAGATTTTAGTACAGTACCTGTCAAGCAAATTCAAGTTTCCCTACTTTCATAACTTCACAGTTGACTCCTGTTATGTTCTTGTAAATTACATATTTCACATTTGGTCTGATTGGAATTGGTAATCTGAAATATTTAACAATATTCTGCTACTAATACTGCTCAGTAGCTGATCTGTAAGTCAGCAGATGATGTCTGGAAAGATGTAGTGTTATAAATTTCAAATATCTCAAAATACTTTAAATAGATTTTTGTATTTTGAGCATAACTAGGAGATGCATTTCTCACCGTTTTATTTTATAAACTCACTCTGTATGCATTAAAGGAAATTTTGCATAACAAAGGAGTTCAGGTTATACAGTGAAGAGGCAGTGTGGCCTGAGCAGGTGGAGTTCTGAATAAGGTCAGCATCAGGATTTAATGTGCACAATTCTTTTTGTGACTGTCCAAAGACTTAGCTCAGACTGTAATGTAATGTAATGTAATTCTACATTCTCCACATTTCAAGCTGTGGCAACGCAGTAACACTGAGATTTATAATATTGGGACATTCTTTGAATTCCTCCCACCCATAAAATACATTAATGAAGCTTTTCTTTCTAGTATATCAATAGCTGGTGACTTTCTTGCCTTTTTTTAAAGAGGTATTGCTGCCATAATGCATATAAAACTCTAGAGCTGCATCCGAGACCAGTAATTGTTTTTTAATAATCCCTGGTGTTGATTTCAAAAAACTGGAAATCAATTTTGCAGATTAGTTACACACATTGTTGGGATCCCGGATTTCATTCGAAGGGATAGAGCAAACATTTGTGCTAGACTAACATGAGCTTTCAAAAGGGGAGCAACACTGGATACCATCTGACCAGTAATTTATCTTTCCTATTTTGATACTACAGTTTTGAGTTGTGAACGAAAGGAACATGGTCTCTGCAGTGATCCTGACCAGAAGACCACCGTACATCAAGGAGTTAGTGATCGACCTAACAGTTAACCTGAGCAGTCGCAGGCTTGTGCTGTGCTGCCTGTACAGCCTGGCCTTCAGGCCTGTGATGTGCTGTGCATATCCCTTGGCCGCAGGATAAACTTAGGATAAACTTAGCGCTAACTGTAACGGAGGAGCCTGTGGGCAGCTCCCACTTGGTACTGGCGATTATGCCACCTGCCTGGCCTTGCCTTTATCTAACAAGTTCTCATGTGAACATCCTTTCTGTTTGACAGTAGGAATGATGAATAGAGTTGTTTTCTTTCTAAAAAGTGCTATAATAGCTTGAATGACCAAAAGGGGGTAATGGTTTCCACAGACAGGTCTGCGCAGTGTGCTGTACGTGAATCAGAGGCTCATTTTGATGCTGCACAGCTCAGGGTTCCCAGCATCTAAAGGGATGTAAGATTTTACTATTCTCTTTTTAGTGTTAGCTTTAATAAGTACCATTTTAAATGACGCTTTACAGAGTCTGAGTGCTTTTCCTACTGGGATCATAATGGATCAGCATCTCCTGGTGCAAAACAGTCTCAAAATACGTATTTCTTCTAGCAAATACAGGCCTGTTCTGCACTCCTCATGGCCACTGAATTGTACTTGACCTTTGTATGACCAAATAAATATTCTTTACACGGATAGTGTACGAGTATCAAGAGAACACTTTAAATGCATCCAAATAATCAGGAAATTCTCAATATCTGCCATTCTCCGCTTTTCACTAACAACAGTTTTGCATACAGCTGTACAGATTCAGGTTTCTCATCGCTATTTCTAACACTTATACTAGCATCCAGTTCTTAATACTATGTTAGCCTTTCAAAGTTTTAATGAAAATTTGGAGGAATAGAGTGAAAATTAAGCAACCAGTTAAAACCTGAGAACTAGAGTGAGAAATTACATTATTATTACTTGCCCTGAATGACCAAATATGCTCACACAATATGGAATTAAATTATTATTTTTTTAATTAAAGTAGATACACTGCTGCAGCCAGACAGACCTCAGAACACTTTAAAGAAAGTCAGGCAGCACTTTACAGGAGAACAGCAACGAGATTTTAAGTTAATTCACCACAGTGTGAAATATTATACTATCCGGGAAGCAGCCATACTTAACTCATCTATAAACTGAGCAGCTAAACGGACTAGATTACAACTATAAGATGAAGTGGACCATGGTCTATTGCAAATTATGCATACATACATTACTTGTACCAGTACTGATCCACACGCAAGACACTCTGCATCCCGGGCATTCCCAAGTTGCACAGGAAATTGCTTTACCCAGTCATTCATAAAACACACTATGTTAGAGGTAACTTTAACCCAACACTTGATTCCTTCTATGAAAGTGGGTGTAGCCACTGGAAAGATAATGGCAATTTCCCTACCTAGGACAGTAGAAATGCTTCACAACTGCATATATAGCGTTTTGGATGAAGAAATCCCTCGTGTCTTACACATCATCCTTAGTGGCTAGGTAGTGAGAGTAAGGAATGAGGAGACACCACATTGTGCATCAGCGATAACACAGGCAAAGCCTTGACACTTTTTCTGCTGCTGCTGATGTTCACGCACGAAGGTACAGGCGGCTACTGAAGAACAGAGTCCCCAGAAGAGCATGTATCTGCTGCTTTGTCCCAACTCGTTTCCCCCCACATTGTTCTGAACCACCCCAAGCAGTTCCTCTGTGAATATATACAATTTTCCACAGAAATAAATAGGCAATTGAAATCTAAAGGCCCATGACCATACACTTTTTACACACAAAATGCTGTAATCTTGTAATCAATATGCTATTTAACACAAAGCCAGTGCAGCCCCTGGGGGACGAGGGCTGTGCTGTGAATATTTAGTTCCGGTGATAAGGTTTGCTGCTGTCTTTCTGCTTCATGGAAATAAACAGGACCTTAACATTACTGATCAACAATGCTATCTGATGGTCACAGTGTCTTGGATTCATCAAAAACAACTACACAAAAGAGCAGGTAAGGCAGCTCTCGAAAACAGAGCATAAGCATACCTGTTGGTTCAGGCATCCACATCACAGGGCTCAGAGGGAGTTCACTGCCACACTTACCACAGCACTGACAAGGAGTTTGAAAACTCGTAGCCAGCTGGGAGAGACTGAGAAACTAGAAAAAAGAAAACACAGCATTGTTTTGCAGAACTAGAAAGACAGGCATGCTCCTAATAATTTCTGTTATGAAAGTGTCGTTATGTAGGCACAACATTTACGGTCTTTCAAGCTTTAAAAGCACTCAGAGAAGAAGCAGGATAGCATCTACTGAATACCATTGGTTTACAGAGACTATTTCAAATCTAATTAAATTACTAATCCATTCTTTTCATCTGATAATGTTCTATTAGGTGAATGTAACTTCTTTTCTTTAAGTGAAGCATCTAATATTAGCATCTTTTAAATTTAGTTAGACAATAAGGAATTAAAAGCTAGCTAGATAAAACCAGAAACAATAACAATAACTTGAAATCATTACACAATTTCTAGATGTGTATTTAAGCAAGCTGCTGCCTTGTCCTTTCTACTGATGACCACTGGTGGAGACAGAACCGTGCTCTAGCACTGTATAACAACTGACTTGAAGCAGGGTATTAAATAGAGAGGTTGTCTCATGTGGAATAGGAAGGTTGTTATTTTGGTTTTAGTTAGCATTTTCATTTGTAATTAGGAAAACAGTGTGGAAAAACATGCTTGTGATATTTACATGGTAGCAATTTGAGATAAATGGCAAAAATGCATGAGATTACAAAATCTGAAGAAACTAGGTAAATTAGAAACACATGCAAACTTAATACGTGGCAAATATAATCCAAAGCACAGAAGGGAGAAGTGAACAAGCAACACAGAAAGCAAACTAACTATCAGAGAAGAACATTTCCTTGTGAGCTCTTCCTAGTCCCATTAAGCAAAGTTCAAGTACTTTCTTGGCGTTGGCCGCCTTACCTTCTGCTGAAAGCTGAAGAGGCAAAAACAGGTGATGTGTCCATTCTTCAGTTTCCAGTTCAGAGCCAGGCACATTATAATGTAAACCACTATTGATTTCAGTTCACTTTAATACCCTGGACTGTGAACTGTGGTGGTGGAGGGCTCCAATTCATAATCCCTGTCAGATTTAGCTGCCACAGCTAAATCCACAGAGGTTGTGAATAAGAGACCTTAGAAATCATTTCAATGTGAAATATGATCCAAATAGGCAAGTACAAGTTGAGGATGTATACACTGAATCACAAGGTAAATTATCAACTAGCTCTTCTTCTAAGATGGACAGAGACAGTTTAATTGAATGGATACCATAATGAACCAGGAGCTCAGACACACTGTGCTATGAAACCACTGCCTGAGTGGCAGGGGCGAAATGAAGCTGTGGCAGTCGGCAGCGACAGAGCACCTTCCATGTTTTGGACACTTGTCCTGACTTCTGCATTGCAACACAGCAGCCCTTCAGGGAACTAGTTCTCCCCATGTCTCTTCCCTCACCCCAAAAAATAACTCCCCCAGAAGTGAGCCCAACCACTTCACTAAGCCAGTCCACAGTACAGCCCCCGGCAGATGTGCTGCACACCCTGGCTGGGTAAGATTACCAAAATAAGTACTGCTAAAAAGTCTGTGACCTGCAAACATTGCACAAACTAGTTGTGGGTCCCTTGACATTTTGCCTTTTTGTGCTTTTGCTTCCCAAGCCTGCATCTCTTCAGACCATAATCTTCTATATACACCCACCCTCCAAACTCTGATGGTTCAATTCCTTGGCCTCAGCCAAGGGTTTAAATGTCTACACTGTACAAGCCTTCTTATGGATTAAATGAATCATGACATAGATTTATTCTGTCTTTCCACAGACAGAAGTCCACAGTCGAGATATCTAGCCCAGTGGCAGCTATTTATCTAATTACTGATACCTTCAATACGAGATTAACTCTACCTCAAGTCACTAGAAGAATAACTAAGAGTAAAGGAAAAAAGAATAAAAACATCAGATTAGCTCTAAAAAAAGTTCCTTGTATACATGAAATAAAGGTGCCACATCTTTGATTTTTTTTTTTTTTTTTAAGGATTAGGCAGAAGCCTCTAACAGATGGCCCATAAGTAAAGTTCTGCTAGACAGGAAAAGTTGATGATTTAGCAGATCTTTTCCATCAGCAAGTCTTACTGTCATTACTACCTCAAACAGTAACAGCAGTCAGTATCTGCTGCATCTTAGCATCCAGAAATACTTCTCCAGCATTACATGACTAACCAGAAACAGACTAAAATTCATCCCCATGCCTAGACTACTACTGTGATTTAAGATACCGAATCAAGACTAAAACAATGTGATTGAATCAAAAGGAGATACCAGGCAGTCATAACCCCATTTTGTTTGCATTTACTTTTGCAGCATTTTACAGTCTAAACTTTGGCAGGCAAGCACTGCTGTCACATACACAGAAACACTTGTAAGAAATAAATATGTCCAAGCACATTCTGCATGCCATTATAATGCCTGTAAGTTTTGAAAATGCAAGCTGCAGCTCACATATACATAGAGGAACCCCAGGGACCCGCCCAATTCATAGCCCTGGGGAACTTGACAGTTCACAGGGGCAATATCAGAAGATGAGATATTTACAGTGACAAACTGGCACCACTGAGGCAAATACTAATGAAGCAATGTCAGAACAGTGCCCACAGGGCTCAGGATCTTCTACAGGTATTTTAAGAGAAACCTATGATCTCTGGTATCAAAAGCCACATGAAGATCAGTAAGAATTAAAATTGACAATGTACCAGAATCCACCTACTATAAAACAGAAGGTCACTACAAATCCTCATTAAAGCTGTCTCACTGCTTTGGCCTGATTGAAAATTTTCAAACAGTTTATTATTACCATGAAGGTAAGGGCTGCAGTTGCCCTGCCACAACCTTTTTCCAGGACCTTTGCTAGAAAGGTAGATTTGAAACAACGTGGAAATCTGAGAAATTGCCTGCGGACAGCAAAAGGCTGCTTAATCAACTGCTCCAATCTCCAGCAAAGAAGAAACTCTTACAGATGCCAAAGAGGTGTTAATGATAGATATTATAAAAGGGAACTGCTACAGTATATCTTCCAAGGGCTGCTACAAAAGCCTTGCTGGCAAAAGATCAAGAAAACAGTTTGCAAGTGCAGGACCATATCTATAATAAAAGTACAATGTGACAGGTTTAAAATCCATAAGCTATGCTGAAGTACATAGTTCAGAATCCCAGTGACCCAGCTGGAACTGAAGTTGTTGAAAGCCTTGGTATTTAACCACCACAGGAAAGAAAAAGACCCCAAAGCCTTCTCTCATCTTCTCACATCTCTCCGCTAGACCTTATGCCAGGAACCGCAGCAGCCCAGATTGCTTCTCCGTAATCAGTTGGTTTCCACCACCACGCTTGGAAAACTTCAGCAGATGTTAATCGTGAAGAATATTCAACCATAACAGAACGGTAACATCAAGCAACACAAAATAAAACCACCAAGCCCACCACAGATGCTTGAAACAATGGGACATGCTAAGCAGCTGGGTATGTGAAGATGGCAAAGATGATCTCACATGAGCTTCCCTGGACTTTGAAGCAATGTTTTAGCAGGCAATGTGGCCATCCATTCACAGAAGTACAGTGAGTTCCTCCCAACTCCGTTCCTCTTGTCTCTTCACTTACTGTGCTTTGGTTCCTTTTGCTCACCACATTCGTTGTGGTTCTCCCTGTCCCATGCACAGCTAGAAAGCCTTTCCATTTAACCTTGTTTATAGTTCCGATTCAAGGGAAAAACTTCACAGAAGTTAAACTCTATTAGCATAGAGTTTACATCTCCCTTGTAATACTCTATATCAACCAGACATTCACGCAAAGACATTTAAAGGCAAGCAGTTAGAAAAAGGAGAATACATTGTCTCCAGAGCTTTGTTTTGCTTGATTTTTTAAACTTAAAACTTGCCCTAATTTAGCTAGGGCTGAACCAGAACACAGCTTGAAACAGATCAGTAGAGATAAAATAAAAGAAAATCCAGAATTAAGCCTCATCCTTAAGTCTGAAGAAAACTAATATCTCAAGAAAGTAGCCATTTTTCTAGGTCAGAAACCAGAAGGAACATCTGGAAACATTATCAGATGGTTGCTCCTTCAGTTCCAGTAGAGTGTCACTGTACCCCCAAACCCCAGCCAAACAAAAAAAATCTCCCAACAATCCAAACCTCCCCCCCACCAACCCCCAAGGATGACAAAGGAGCAGCATTTCAGTACTACCCTTTGGGTTAAGTCTGCGAAGGATTAGCATTTGTTCATGTCTTTGGCCATCTCGCTTCTTTGGAATGTTACTGTTATGAGTATTTTATGCTCTACAAGTTAATACAGTGAGTTGTTATTTTCTCCCTTTTAACCTAGAAGAAACTTTAACTATATTTGGCTCAGATGAAAACTCTTTGTCAGACTCACGTGAGCTTGCTGAGAAACTGGATGACAGACAAATCTTTCTGTACTGTGTACTGTACAATTATTTTTTCTAAAGTGTTGTGCTTTAGGGTGGATGACAGTTATCCCACTTCAGTTTTGCTTTTCCCGTTATCCGATTTTGTTTTTTTCTAACGATGACTTTGCTGATTCCAGGCTGGAGGGAGCAATCTGCTTCCCAGTGGCATTTCAATCGAGCCAAGCTTAGACCAAATTTGATCCTACTAAACATTTTCTTTCAGAAATGGTAAATGTACCATTACCAAATATTTGTAATAACAGAAAGTGGCTGTATGTAAACACAATCCTGTAGGGAAGCTATTGGGAAAGGAGCATGTGCTCACACTCAAGTCCTGAGGAATGGACTGGTCAGAGTATTCTGAACTCTTGCAAGGAGAAATAGTGGTGTCTGGAAGAGGTGGTATGACAATGAATGTCATTAGAGGAACAAGCAGATGCCAGAAGAGATGGAGTGAAGGGAAACAGATGCACTAGTACTTCATATATAGACAAAGTTCAGCAATCACGAAATTCACTAAGAAAAATGGTTGAGTTCTTCATAAAGCCTCTTGTGAGATTATTAGTGAATGGACAACAAGGGAATCAACAGTGGAACAGGTCATCAGTGACACATGAAGAGGAAACGTGGAAAAGCAAATAACAGCTGAAAACAGCAGCCCACATTTCAGTTATCGGCGATCTCCAATATTAACAGAAAAGAAATAGATAAACTCTTGAGCAAATCTGTGACCTAACATACCATCCACTCTACAACAGCAACTGGTGTGAAAGCTCCAGACAGCATCTAAAAAATCCCATAATAGAAAGCTGTGATTTCGGGAGACACTTTCTTTTTGTCTTCATCTTATGCCCTCCTGTAACTTTCTATGCACATACACCACCTCTGTCATAACCCCAGTGTCGTGGCTTAGGCCCAGCCGGCAACAAAGCACCGCGCAGCCGCTCGCTCATTCACTCCTCCCCCCCGGTGGCATGGGGAGGAGAAAATACAACAAAAGGGTGGTGAGTCGAGACCAGGACAGGGAGGGGTCACTCACCAATTATGGTCACAGGCAAAAAACAGGCTCGACTTGGGGAAAAAGAAATCAATTTCATTTGTTACCAGTCAAATCAGAGTAGGATAATAAGAAATAGAACCATATCTTAAAAACACACCTTCCCCCCACCCCTTCCTTCTTCCCAGGCCCAGCTTCGCTCCCGATTCCTCTATCTCGTCCCCCCCAGTGGCGCAGGGGGACGGGAATGGAGGTTGCGGTCAGTTCATCACACGCTGTTTCTGCCGCTCCTTCCTCCTCAGGGGGAGGACTCCTCACACTCTTCCCCTGCTCCAGCGTGGGGTCCCTCCCACGGGGGTCAGCCCTCCATGAGCTTCTCCAACTCAAGTCCTTTCCATGGGCTGCAGTCCTCCATGAACTGCTCCAGTGTGGGTTCTCCCACAGAGTCACGGCCTTCTCTGGGCCCAGCCACCTGCTCCAGCGTGAGGTCCTCCACGGGCTGCAGGGGAATCTCTGCTCCGCCGTTAACCTCCATGGGCTGCAGGGGGACAGCCTGCCCTCTCACCACGGGCTGCAGGGGAATCTCTGCTCCCCCACACCTCCTCCCTCTCCTTCTTCACTGCCCTCGGTGTCTGCATGGTTGTTTCTCTCACATCCCACTCCTCTCTCCGCTGCAGCTCCTCTTTTTTTTTTCCTCCAGTAGTCTTTCCTCTTCTTAAATATGTTATCACAGAGGTGCCACCGCCGCCACTGATGGGCTCGGGCTTGGCCAGAGGCAGGTCTGACTTGGAGCCAGGGAAGCTTCTAGCAGCTTCTCACAGGAGCCACCCCTGTAGCCCTCTCCCTGCTACAAAACCCCCACCACAGAAACGCAACACACCCAGATAATATTACTTACACAAAACATCCACTTCTTTCTCTCCCTCCTGAAACCTCCACCAAGCTCTGATTTACCTTGATAGCAATGAGAGGAAGCAGCTGTTTGAATGCTACATTAAGAAGTATTTTTCTGTCTAGGGAAGGTGGAAAATTTAAAACATCCAGCATCTACCTTACTTGTATCAATACCACAGCCATTTCACCTACAGAAAGAGAGGACAAAAAGTATAAGGTTATGTCACTGCAAATAAGTAGTGAAGTCAGATCTGCATATTTTACACCAATTCTGTCTTTGCTTTATATACATGTAAAGAAATAAGGGCTTCATTATTTTGTCCAGAAAAAAACAAAGGTCAGTGGCATTTCTTACCATATCATAGAATCGATAGAATGATTTGGGTTGGAAGGGACCTTAAAGATCATCTAGTTCCATCATCTGTTTCCCTCCAATAGCTGCTTATTTATTTCATATTTACTATAAACAATCATCAGGGTTCTCCACTTGAGCTCCTTCATCTCTTGTGAAACCAGTGCTGCACTATTTGGACGTCACAAAACTGTTTTCATGTTTGGGCTCCTGGAGGGGTAGTAGGAACAGTTAGGTGATATTCCAATACTACACTGTAATAAATGCATTAACAGAAACTTTAAACACTTTCTTGTAACCTGGCTTCCCTCAGACTTGAGCCAAGCAAAATACAGAAGTGCATTGCATGTGTGCTGAACACAGTGACGATAGGTGTGATTGGTATACAAATCACACAGTGGGCATGCTGTGAGCTCATTTTTCTGAAATGGAGATGTAGGTCCCTGGTCTGGCATCTAGAGACGTGAAACTTTGCAACAGAGTTATAAAATCCATCACAGCTTTCACACAGAGCCAGGTCCATATTTCAGTTCTACTGGTCTGGACATGAGGAATATATGGATACTACAAACCTAGCTAAGGAAAAAAAAGCCAACCACAAATCCAAACAGATGGGTATCTTCAAATTCTTGCCATGAGAAGAATATAAAGTATGTAAAATGCCATTTCTCTGCCTGTGTTTTCAGTTCAACTACTCTATGCTTGACTACAGGTTATCATGATAAATGGTATTTTGTTTTTAATTCATCCATTCATTAGAAGTTTTTGGCAAAAGGAGTAGTCTGAAGTCTTTTTATGATGTTGCTCGAAGTTCCTTAAAGTTTTGTCTACTCGCAGAAGCTCAGCACTTATATCATGAGAAACGCAGAAGGACACAAATTACCTAATTCCACAGCTTTGTCCCAAGGAATAAATCTGCTGGAACCCTGCAGTTTTCCAATACATGGTCCTCTTACAGCATGATCTATTGCTTAGATGTCCACATACAAATCAACTGATATTGCCTGATATTGTTTCACCTAAGAATTATGTCTGAAACTTTTCTAGCAATATGGTTCACATAATTACCCTTTTGCATGCATGCAGGAATTCTCACAAAAATCAGCCAATTAGCAATACCTGTGGGAACAAAACATATTTCACATCTCGACATTTTCAAACAGTGAGAAAAGCTCAGGGTTTCCACCTGTTTTCATAGCAGCAGGAGCCTGGGTCCTGGTCATCTGAAACATCACATGGGGCTCCAGATGCAAACCATCATCTGCTTACTCGACAGACAGGCACGCCACTACCCCCAGTTTAACTTCCCTGCCATGGCACACAGATAACTGGGCATGATGTCAGTATTTCTTTTAATGAATGGAGCAGGAACATGACTGCCAATAGGAGGTGGAGATCAACCCTCCAGTGCCTGGCTGTGCCTTCGTGGTGAGGTTTAAACTGATTAGCAATATGGGGACAGAATTTTCTCCACGTCAGCTTGCAATGACAGACTAAAAAAAAAAAACCAACATGGGGGAATTTCTGCTTCCCGTAATCATCTGTGAATTTCATTTGTCACAAACCCAGGTATTTCAGAAGCCATGTTATGCAGTAAAATGCTAAATGTCGCACTTGAGCCCGTTACAGAGCACTAGGAACAGTTCTGTAGCTGAGCTGCAGATGTTCTGCAGACCTTTCGGGATTCAACATTTGTCATGTGGTTTCCTGACGCTGGGAGAGACTGTACTTGGGCCAACAGCACCATGCTCCCAACTTTGTGCCACGAGCTTCTCTTTGTTGCACACATCAAACAAGAAATTGAAACAAATATAGAAGAGCAGGAGCTAAGAATCACCATAAACCTCCTTACTTCAGACACAAATGGAAAGCAAACTACAGCCTTGTCCTTGCCAACATGTATTTACAAGCTGGTCCACAGAAGAAAACATTTCACCTTCCCCTTCAAAAAACATATACTCCTTGTTTGGGAGATAAGGAGCAGACAAGATATTAACATATCAGTGATTATGCAAACAGAAGGCATTCAGATGCCAGGATTAGGAGACAATAGAAGAAAGCATTTTTATAAAACAAAATCGGTAACAATGAAGAAAAATCCATTCTGGTAGAAGTTCGGTCATTCTTGCATGAATATATGTATGTTTTGATAAGCAAGATAAAGAAGATCTGGTTACATTGTTCATAGGCAGAATATATTTTCATTTGTCCATAAACTGCAAGCCAAACTAAAGCAAAGTCATTGCTTGCCTGGAAGCTTACCAAATACATTTTTCCTGAAGTAGTAAAGTACATCAATAATATTCCTCCAAGTCTTTTATTTCTCACTTGGTAGTAATTACTTTACTTACTCCGCATCACCATTTCATCTTTGTAAAGACACATGCAGACCCAAAATAAGCTCCTACTTTAGCACAGCATTTAAGCACATGTTGAACGTAAATACCAGAAAGTTCAGCTGGGCTGTTCATATGCTCAAATCACCCTTCTGATTTCTGAATTCAGACATAAACAGCAGTATCACTGGGAACAAGATATCACTCAGCACATACCTCACCTGTTCATCGCAACTGAGAGCAATGGTTTGATCTGACCTTGTCACCCCGACTGCTTTTGCAAGCAGCTAAGCACCCTCATTTGTGCAGCACAGGGAAAATACCAAAACACCCTCATTGAGGAGGGAAAAGACACTCCTCCTCCAACAGAAACTACCACAGCACTGATGCAATACAACAAACAGCAGGAACATTTTGCTATAACATTAAAAAATGCTATTAGAAGTGCCTAGGGCTGTGTGAAAGAAATGCTTAAGCCTAAATGCTTAAAATGAGTAAAGGAGCAAAGGAACTGCCATAATGTACAAGACCAATTCCATACTTTCCCTCCAACAACACACAGTATTAGATACCACAAAAGATTATGTAAAACACCCTGGCCTGGGCAATTAAATGGCAGCCTAACTATAGTGAAAATCTCACTGTAACCTCAACATTTAAAGGCTGGCTTCTATTTAAAGCACAAGAGTTTCCCTCTCTTACTTTTAAAGCACGGAGACATGCCTGGCTGAGTTCTTCTGTGCTCCACAAATGAAGGAGGAGGCCTATATTAGTTCAAAAAGGCTCAGAGAGAAAACTAGTACATATATTAGAATAAAAAAGCTGATAAAGAATATTCTGCCTCAAAGTTCAAGCCAAGCAGCAGCAAGAATCACCTGACATTGATAACAGGTATTTTCAACCTCAGGTCAAGGATACTTGCTATATGCTCTGTCAATACACTGTTAACCGTGATTGATTTGGTCCAGTGACAGATAATCTATTATGCACTCATACTTCAATGCCACTAAATCAAAGATAGTTTGTCTAGCAGAACAAAATGACACAAAATAGGAGAAAGCACAAAGTAGTAGCTTTCTTTTCACCCAACTTATCCTTCTATGAGAGAAGGAAAACAACATATAGCAAGAGGTTTAGCAAAATGCAAATTCATATCTTTCTGGAGGACGTAGGGGAGGAAAAGGAGAATACTGTAAATAAAAAATATATACTGATGAAAGAGAAGCAATAGAAGTCCTAGTGAAACATCAGAGAGAGTTGCAAATAGGCTAAGTATAAAGAACAGAGAGGGGAAAGTAAACTTGCCCTCGGAGTCAAGCTGTGTGGATATATTTACATAAACCCTTGGGGTGGGGGAATAGAACCAGGCTCACCGTTTGTCATCACCTACAGTACAAGGGGGGAAAAAATAAATTCTCTCAGAGTATCAATTAGCATAGCTTACATGCTTTTCTATTATTGCCTGGGATAGACTTGCAGCTTCCACCTTATTCTCCCTCCTACTCTTTCCTCATTCGATGTGGATATCGGCCTACAGACAAGATGCCTGGAGACAACATCTTCTTGCTATGTGTATTCCAACACTGATATCCTAAAGCTAAAGACTGCCAAGTGCCTAATGCCAGGACAATCCACCAGTCTATATGAAAATGGAGTACATTCATCCTTTTTCATTATTCACTCTTAATATCCGGATGTTCGCAGTATCAGTAGCCTGTATTAGTAACAGGCAACACATTTCTGTGAAGCAAATGATCTCCATTACTCTGTCATCCAGACACCCTTTGTTGGTCACAGTGACTGAAGAGAAATGGACCAATCAGATATAAAGAAATAGCAGAGGACATAAGTAAACTAAGAAGTAGAAGACAGGTGCCCTGTGTACGTATAGAGCATGAAGTTGAACAGGAAACACTCTGCTGAGTGGCATCCCTACTCTACAATCATCCATTTTTATACTGATTGTGAAATAGCAGCTAGTTGCCCTGAGATGGATAAAAGTGCAACAGGCAAAAAACCAAAGGACTGTAAAGACACCCGCAGCGTGTGATTATAGCACGGGCCCAGACCAGAAGCGTTGTATAGACTCTCCATCCAGTTCTGTCAGTCCAGGACTAGAGGGATGTGCTGCTGTTAGCCTGCCTCTGAGCTGGACTGTCCTTTGCACACCAACCAATACCTTTCACAGCTGCACAAATCCATTTCTGTCTGTACTGAAGCACTTGATTGCTATGCAGGGGTGTAAAGGGTTATTAAATAAAATCTCGCCCTCAGGCCTTTTCTTTTAAAGGTCTACATGGCATGGGCCAAAACTAATTTTCTCATCCAACCACATCTAGTAAGAATAGCTCAGCCATATACAGAAGCTGTGGAATATTTGACAAGGACAAAAATCCTTGGAGAACAGTGAAATATTCACCCCGAGATAGTGTTCATCCCTCTCACCATTTAATATGGGCCAGAAATAAGTGGGTCACCCAGCACCACAGAGCAAATAAATGCTATTTTACATTCTATTGTGCAAGTACAGTATATATGAATTCAACACAAAGTCATTTTACCAAAGCCAAGTAGCCTGCAGATACTTCGGTGTTTCCTCAGCTTTATTATTCCCTTCCTTTACAGTACACACACCTAGATTTTTAAATTTTTTTTTAAATAAAGTAAGTATACTGGAGCTGTGTATAATTTTTCTCCTCAAGCTTTGCAAAGTGTCATCAAAGGAAGAAAAAAGCCCACCAGAGTAGTAGTGTTGGTGACCTATTTCACTTATATGCAGACAGCAGAATCAAATTTACTTCAGCTTTAAATGCATTGCCAATTTGAAAAATTTAACACCAGGTTTTTTCCTTCTATTAATAGAGACCATTAATAAGTAATATTTACAGATTCATTCCAGCCTTCACAACATCTCCAATATGCAAAACCCGATATTCTTGTATAGGCTGAACTACAGAAGACCTCTCAAGAAATACATACGGATCAGACCTTCAGCTTGTATGAACCTACATACCTTCAGGGGTTTAAGGAAACCATTTCAACTTAACCTGGCTGAGGAAATTGGCCCACAGCTTTAAAATGTATTTATTTTCATACTCTGACTGACACTCTGCATACCAACTTTAATCTAAGTATTTATCCCATTTTATGCATCACTGAATTAAACTTAATAACACCCATGTGAGAGGGGAAAGAATTGTTCTCAATTTATAGACAAAGTGTAAGGCAATTATGTGCTTGCTCCAGGTTACACAAGAAGTCAGGACCAGGGCAGAAATAAAAGCTTGTATTTCCTGACAATGAATCCTGTATCTGATCAAGAAGCCATCCTGTCCTCTACTTAAAAATAAATCACATGTAGGTTTTGACCATACAGGGATACATGTTCAGCTGGTACAAATGAGCACAGCTATTTTGATGTCAGCACAGTTATGCTCCATTTCAGTAGTTGATCTGATCCAGAGTTTATTTACATTAAAAATGACTAAACATATGAGAAATGGAAAGCTTAAATAAATGCAAGGTATATTTATATGGTCAATCTAAAATTTATCTCATTACCAATGAAGCCCCCCCCAAAGAAAAAAGCTTAAATTCAAACAATTTAATGCCACAAGCTAGTTAAAATAGTTGTTTTTAAATCTTCCTCTGCCTCCCCTCGAGCAGTTAAATTAGGCTTATGAGAAGAACATCAGGGAATGTACTTGTCTCTTATTACCATAAGAAGAGTGACCTCCTTGGCTGGATGATTTTTAAAGAAATCACATTGTGGTGATACCATTTACCCACGGTTAATAACTTTGGTGTGCCTGAGAGGCAAAGAGAGAGAAGAAAGGTCTCATCACACTGAGTAAAGAGCGATTTGAGAATGATACCTACTGTCAACTTTAGCAACGCAAAACAATTTAGCCATATATATTCACGTGTGTTCACTTCACTAGAAATTGTAAATAGAAGACCAGATCATGCTTGACTCAATGGATAGCACTCATAGGACACAAATTGCAGGCTATTTCCTATAAAAGGCAGAGAAAAGAGAAAACACATTAAGAAAATGGAGTGCCTGAGTATCATATAAATGGAGGATGTCCACCTGAGCTCCCTGCCTCCTAATCAGTCCTTCAGCCCAAAAATACATAGACTTGTTCTGTGTTTGCTGACTGTGGTGGAGCCATATTCTACCCCAAATGCATCATTTTAAGGAAAGGCTTCCCTCACAAGCAGACATTTTTTTTTTCCAAGAGAAAAAAAAAGCATCACAACAAAAGACATAGCCACTTGGAAGTAGGCCACTTCTTCTCAAAAGTAGTATTTCAGTAATATTTGATGTATGAATATGCCAACCCATAACCAATGCCCCAGCCCATGTGTGCCCTCCAGCCTTACTACTCCAGAAGCAACACCTGAGATACAATTGCTGTATATTTCACTGTATGCAAACGGACTAATGAACTCACATTTAAAATAAATCTAAGTCATTGAAGCTTTAGTGCAACCATATATTAAGATACAAGTATATTGTCCTCTGGCCAAGAAGACTTCAACACAAGAGACATTAAACCATAAAACCTTTATTAACCGGCCAGCAGAGTTCCTGCGTACCTGCCCGCATACACGGCACACTCTGCCCTCTGCACTTTCACAGCCCATTGAAGTGCTCGTTAAATTTCCAAGGGAATTAAATAGCTCACCGGACTAGGCTCATGCCAAAGAATATATGTATTTTAAGCGTGTGCCCACCTAGGAGAGGATCTATATTTATGCATTTGGGAACAATTAGGATAAATCTGGTGGAGCCTTCAAAAACACAACTAGCAAGTCAGAAAAAGCCCACTGAAATGTATTAACTGGAGACTCATGCACTTTAAGGACTAAATCTTCTGAGCAAGTACAGAGGGGTGTTAGCAAGCACCTGAAAGCAAAGTCTTTCCTCAGACAAATGCAATAAACCTCTATTCCATCATTCAACTTTCCTCCACCACGACTCACCATAAGCAACCCAAGACTTGTAGGAGTTTGCAGAAAAAAAGTGAGCAGCCCTGGTCATAAACTGGATACTCATGAACTCCGTCAGAAAAACCTACAGATTTTTTATTTTTTTTTTTTTCCCCCCTCCTAACACAGCAACTGCGTGTCTGCGTTTGGCCGGCAGTTTGGCAGCTGCTTGAAAAGATGCAGAAACCTTCTGTTAAAACCTGGCAGACTCCCGCCCGGCCCACCCGCAACAGACAGCCCCCGCCTGAGTCCCCCCTCACGCTTACCGGGCTGCGGAGCCCCCACAGCAGGGCGTGGGCCTTGATCAAAGGGTCCCACCAACTCACACCAGAGACCGGGCGGGGCCAAGCCACGGCCCCGGCTCACCTGAGCCCCGCGGGGCCGCCTCGCCTCATCGCTCCCGGGGGCGGCGGGGAGGCCCGAGCGGGGGCGGCGGTTGCCGGCGCTGAGACGCCACCTGGCGGCGGCGGGCCTCGCGTAAGCGACTCGTCCCTAATTTGGGGGACCCTCTTCCCTGTAATTAAAAAAAAAAGTCAATCTTTAGGGCAGATTAAGATCCAGACAACTGAAACGCGTTTCCTTACCTCTTTAAAGGGAAGGGAAAAGGCCAGCAGGGGCCTCCTCTCACCTCAGCAGCACCGGGCAGGGGTGTGCAAATGGCAGCGGGTTCCTGCCAGCTGTTGAGGCCTGGCGTCGCTACACCTCGGAAAAGCAGTATTTTTGACACTTCTCTGAAATTAACGGGTCTTCCCATCAGTCAAACCATCCAACAAAACGTTGGGCGACAACAGAAGATTTGGGGGAATGAGGGAGTGTCATTTTGCTAACAGTTACCCTGCTCCCTGGCCCATATCTACCTAATTGCTCTGGCTGTTTGTAGATCAACAACAAAGAGGTATTACAATAAAGACACTATTTAAAAAGAACAAAGTCCTGAGCTGCCCAACAGTCCCAGCATGGAAGGCCCGGGGAGCTGCGTGTACAGAGTGTGGAGAGGATCCGGCTGTGAAACGAGGAGGAGTTCTGAGGTGTAAGAAATAGAATAGCAACATGGTGGAGAGCCACAATAATTTGATCAACTACTTTAGTAGAGTTATAGCACGTACCTAATTTCTGGATTCCAAAGAGATGCTCTCCAGAGTTGTACATTTTATGTACTCTAGCACTCTGCACGCTTGGGCCTTGATATCAGCTGGGACATGTTCCTATTACAATAACAAAAAATGACTAATTAGGTGTGACGGGTTATTGAAATGCTGCACCAGTCTTGTGCATGATGGAGGCATAGCATGGCACAGCCTCCCTATTCACCACATGGCAATTAAAAAAAAAAAAAGAAAAAGATAGATTTGTGTTGGCTCCTAACAGTAATTTCTTTCGGTTTTAAAAGTCTCCTTCTCTGTACTAACATCATAGGCCACTCCGGTGTATTTTCCATGTGAGTTTTAGATGTCAGCATAAGGCAAAAATCTATAATGATCATTATTCTGTATCTTAAGGACGGTGAACGAAAAGTCTGGTGTCACATTATTGAGCTTAGGGGCTCTAAGCGTTCTTGGCGTTTTGTGTGTGCTGTTACAGAAATGAAATATTAGAGTAGCAAATACTATTTCCTGACACTTATATTTTAAAATATTTACATGTAATATGCTTGTGTTCTGTTGTACTCCCCCTTGATATGATAGATGTGTTTCAGAAATGCACTAGTGCATTTCCTGTCTTAATAACTGTCTTAATAACAGTTGTAGCTTTTAATATACTATAGAGACTCTTACAAATAGTATGATCAATATAAAAGCAGCTTGAATCCCACCAGTCCTTTTTTTAAAGGAAAAAAAAAAGAAAATTTTTTAACCTTTCATATCTTGGGGTCTTTCTCCTGAGCCCACTCCTGCAAGCTGCTGAATGGCAGAACCTCTGAAGATTGAAATGGAAAGGAGTTAAAGGAACTAATCTCTGTCTATTCAGGCATCATTACCATAAAAGAAGTAACAAAAATATCAGAAGGAATTGGAACAATTTGCCAACATCTTGTAGGTACCTACGACTAAGAGCATGCTCTTCTTCCTACAGAAAAAGCTACAGTTATTACCAGAAACAAGTTTTAATAGCACCTTTAAAGCAATAGCTTTAATTTAATAAAATTAATAAAATAGCTTTAATTTAGTAAAAGCTACTGTATGAATCAAATAACATTAAGAATCTCTGTTACATATAGATGTATTAAATATGCCAATATGTTAAGGTTTCATATTTCTTTAAAGAAGTACGGAATCAGACACTAAATCAGAATAGCTGGAACTCTGAAGAAAGGTTCAATTTCTGCTTGAACCTGATAAATGAATAATTTTTATGATTTAAGTAAGAGAAAAAAGAAGCACAAGAAGCCATGGCCTCTTACAGCATGGGACTTCTCTTTGCATGTAAGATTTTGCATGAATTTAGCCTAAGCGAAGTAGTCAAGTACTGTAAATAAAAATCCAGCAGAGGTTCTGCCATACACCTTGCTTCTTGGCTACACCGCCTCCTCTATTTTAAGATTGTTCCTGCATTAATCACTGTATGTAAGTGATTTTGAGATGTACGCTGATATTTTTTTGAAAGTTCAGTAACTATCCCAAATATTTTAAACTCATAATTTGGGTTTGAAGCTTGGACCCTGACTGTGTAAGGATACATGCACGTGCTTTACACAGTATGAACTGATTTCAGTGGAACTGTTTCTGGAACTAGATCTAAACCCAAAGAACCAATAAACCCCCCTCCGATTTATTTCACTGGGCTTTAAATTAGACCTATTCTGTACAGTATTAACCAGATCTGTAAGTCTTTTCTGACAGAGGCCCTGATCTTGCATTTGAACCTGCATATTGATTTTAAGACACTTAAAAGTTGAGGTCTAGATAGGTACATGCTTAACAATAAACGTATGATCTTACTGTTCGCACTGGTTCATTGTTTATAAACGAGTCCAATATTTTCTTACGTAAAAATACTTTCCTGTGCAAGGGCATTAAGGTAACAGCTGGTACAGAAGACTGCTTGGGCATGACCCAGGCTGATGTTATCGGTGTGACTCAACTATTACTTGGCTGTTAGGTCCATGACACCATTGCTTTCCATCACTCTATTACATCTTTCTAGTTTTACTTTGCAAATATTGTATGCTCCGCATCTGGAGCCAGAGTCAACTTTATAAAGCATTTCTAATGCTTTATAAGCTAAGCTTTACAAAACTCCATCTCAAAAGAAAAAAAAAGTTTCAACAGTAAAGAATATATATATAGCAACAGAAATACATGTTACATCCATGCCAAATTCAGTTATCACTGGAACTAATAATCATGTAATCAAGACATAACAAATAGAGAATTCGATTTTGTCACAAAGAAACCAACCACATTTAGTCTTCTTGTATAATGTTTTTAAAAAGCTAGAAATTACTGTCCACAGATTCTGCAATAACTCTAGGTGGTATATGGCAAACATACATAAATGACACATTAAGATACTAAAATTATTCCCCAATATAAAAAGCATGCATTTATTGATAATTTTCAATTTATCCTTGAAAGCCCTGCTCATAGGAGAAAGCACACGACTGCTTCTCTTGAGTTAAATACAATTACTTCTATGAATAAAAGTTAATTAAGTGAAAAAAAATTCAAAGGCTAGATTTCCTTGTCCTTCGTTCATTAAACAGCATATTTATGTACAGTTATTTGAAAAAAATCACTAAACAATTACATTATTCAATTAATATACCACAGGAAAATTAAAGTTATAAGGTTATGATTCAGTAAAGCTTTTAAGCAGCTTCCTAATTTAACTCCATTGACAACAAGTCATATACTTGCATTCTCTTTCTGGTGGGAGTCATTCTCTTAACCACTTTTAGTTAACTGTTGTAAATAAAATACCTGGAGAATACCCTTGAATGTGCATACGAGTGTGCCAAGGTCTTGACTGCCCACACCTCAGGGTAGACAGTAACTGACTCTAAACATTTACCCATACTTTTACTTGGAGATTATTTGATATGTATTGGTGGCTCCTATTTTCTGTTGCGATATCTGTAGCATGCCATTATATCGGCCAGGTATAAATGTTTATGTCCAATAAAACTATGCTGTAATGAGTACAAATCTCTATCATCACTGCCTTGAAATCAAGTATTTTAAAAAGACTGCAAGACTACATTTTTTTCCAAAATGAGAAGCCATGCTTCCTCCTGTCACATCTATATAATGTTTTCAGTTTTATGCCTGGGAAATTTCAGGAAATCTCTTATCTGTCAGGGGGCCCAGCCTTCTAGAATAATCAAAATTATGTTTCATTACAGAAACTCCTCTTATTAAAACTCCTCTCATTCATGATTTTTAAACAGACAATTCAAAAGACTGGGCCTCACTCTCAGTTACATTAGAATAACCCCATCAACTTCAATTATCTTATAATAGTATGAAGATCAGAGACTTATCGTTGTCCACTTGCTGCTGTCTACGTAATAGAACACGGTGAGCATCAAGTTTAGCTTTTTTCTGTAGAAAATGATTTCTCTTTAATATTTTTAATAATGAGATCTAACATAGTAAGAATCAAAGTGACTTTTAAGAACTTCTTATTTGTTCCCTTTTAATTTTTCTTCCTAATATACCCTCAAAATTTTAACCAAAATCTAAAATAATGAGATCAAAACTATTTAAATTAAAACACAACATGTCTAGACTATTGTGTTATGTCTGCTTAAATCATACTAAGTAATACAAGCTGAAGAACCATAGCTTCCACCCAAGTCTTTTGTGTATTTGGAAAAGCTTTATCAAGCCTATGTTAAAAATTGCATTAAACTACAAGAAAATTTTATTCCTAATGCATAAAACCAATTATGCCATTCCCTTACCACATTTGAGTTGTGTTTTGAAAATCTATGTATGTTATCCACAATAATAAAATTTGCCATATTAGTAAGTCCTAGTTCTTCAGTCTTTAGTGTAAGGATATATCATGTTACATGTTGAAAACTGTTTTCTCATGATAATAGATGATTTTGAGAAAACTCATAATCAAAGAAGGAAATGCAAGAGTAGCCAATTCTGCTGAAATAAATAAATAAATTAAGACTACTGAACTGCAGCTGGAAAATAGGCTGTGATCTGAAACCAATTGCAAGCAAGTGTATCCAAACATCTACAACTGTAGGGAACATGAGTCTTGGTTTTTCCAATTCTAGTGTTTAGTCTTACCTTTGGATATGTCCTCCTTCAGTATATATTTTCAGACAGTAGGGAAAAGGGTTAGAAATTTTTCTCCCTGATCCCTTATTAGTCCTTTTTTAAATTCTTCTTCCTTTTTTTAATTTATTTTTTGATCTGAATAATCCCTATCCAGAATCTTGTGCTGTTTCTCTCTATTGCTTGAGGAAACTTGTAATGGAGGAGGCTGGCATAGCCATGACTCTGAATTTTAACTTTCTGGTTTGGCAGTCCTATTCGGGGAACAAATTATTTCAGCTATGGATTCTGGAAATAAATATCGGTATATTCCCCTCTGGATAACCAGTTTTGTGCAGCCTTACTTAACAGAATTCTAAGGATTGCAGAAAACTTTTAATTACTTAAGAGAAAACGAGAACATTAATTTTGTAAATTCACAGTTATTTCCAAGATTGCATCTGTTGCTAGGACTCTATGGTAACATAAATACATAGAGAGCTTCAGTGCAGAAATTATACTATCTATGATAATAATTACAAAATGATCTGGAGTAATTTAAAAAAGCAACCTATGAGTAGTCAGAATGACGGGAATTTGGCTATAATCTGTTCTCTAAAACACTAGTGGATTTCCAGTATTTTCAACAGAAAAAATTCCCACCTTAATCCATTTAGTATAACCTTAGGATTTTACTGCTTTTGGAAATAAGACTTTGTCATGGAAATGTGACAAGCGGGAATTCTAGGGGGAAAAAACCCCAGAGTGTGAACAGCAGAAATCTGAAAGAAGCACAAATTACCTGATGAGTCAGAGTTTGAGCTGAGTTTGAAAGAGAGTCTTTAAATTCAGAGGTGGCCTGAAGAGAAGGGAATTTTCAGAATAGTGTGGTAAATGGATCCTAGAATCTGTATAATACAGAAACCTCATTCCAGAAAAACGGCCTGAAAAAGAAACAAACTTGGTTTCAACTGCAAGTTTTAAAGTCATAGTGTAGTTGACTTAATTGGAACATTTCTAGTTCACCTCTTTGAGGATCTTGCCTAGTGTCTCTAATTTAAAAATACTTTTAGATATGATGCTGTTGATTTTATAACATTTCTTAACTTTCCAAGGAAGTCTATGATTACATTTTTTTGTCACTGAATCTTTGGCTATTTAGCTTTCTCTAGCTAGCTCCAGGAAGACACTAATCTATTCAACAGTAGTAAAAATGGTACTGCTCTTCATAAGGCTATCTCTGTGAATGTTAGCCCAATATGTGGTTCTAAAGGAGGTTCAAAAGATTTTAAACCAAGTTTAACGAGTAAAGTTTTTTATTAGTAGGTAAATTACATCATTAATCCAATTTACTTGCACTTTTTAAATCTAGAGCTAGAATACATCTTCTGTTTTTCAGAAGACATGTCTTTTAGAATATACAATTTAAATGCTTATACTAAACTTCAAAACACGTGAGACAGGATTTGCAAGAAGGCTTTGAAAGTTAATCGTAAGGAGATACTCATACCACCTAGATTTAGGTACCTACTTGAAAAATCTAACTTGTGTGGCTGATGTCCTTCAGCTGTATGTACAGTAAAGAGAGACAGGATCCCTCAGGGGCTAGGCTGGAGAATCTAGACTGGGCTCCAAACTCCGGATATTCCTCTGGAGGAACCTCTGTTAACTGTACCTCAGGCAGACGCATATCCTTCAGTACTGGGAATACCTCCTTCCTAATGTTCCAGTCACTTACTACTATTTAATTTTGACATCTCTAGAATTAATTTAGTACACGTAATTTAGAACATATACCATTCACAGCTATTTGTTGAGACAGAATGTACAAATACTTGTTCGTAGTTACTCTGTATACATTTACAAGAACAGCAACTAGCTTCCTAAAACATGCTCATTGCATAGGGGAGTTCAGGTGACATCCACTATACAGTGATGTAGCTTCATTTTTAAGTCCCTCAAAAGAATATGCCTCTAAATTTCAACTGACTTACAACATCAACATCAACTAATTACAATTATTGGATTTTTTTTAATGATTGCCAAAGACAATCTCACCTGTCCAAGGAAAGAAAAAATATGGTTAAAATTTTCAGAGAAATGAGAAGAAACACACATTTTATCAGAATAGATGCACTAAGTTTAATAAAGATTTTAAAGCTTATAGATGCAGGTCCCTCAAGATCTCATGTGAGTTATGAAATCTAATTCTATTCTCATAACTCCATAATAAAGTTTTATAAATGTTATAAAAAAGGTTTTTACTAAGAGTGAACAGAAATCTGAACTATCTGGCCAAGTAATAAAAATGCATTCCTTTGTTGCTAAGTGTCAGACAAGAAGGTTTACCTGAAAATTGATGGATAAGTCTTCCTTTTCCACTTGAGTGCATTCATTTTTTTCTTCATAGGATAATAGGGTTTTTTAATGGTTTTTCCATTAACATCTAGCTTAACTGCTAGCAAAAAGAAGGCAAACATAAAAAAAGGAAGAGAGAGAAATAGTCAAGAAAAAGCTTAGTAATCTTTCATGATGCGTTACAACTTTGCAATGGGTTTTGTTGCTCTCATTTCTTACTCATTACAATGGACAACATAACTCTGGGCTCCCTCCAGCATTGCAAAAGGGGTTGTGAAAGCAGTTTGACTGTCCTTATGCTGGGATAATCCTGAGTGGCAGATCCAATATCACCTGAAATACAAACTTTGAAAGGATACTATGATGCTAAGAAAATAAACTCTTATGCAGTATTCTAGGCGTGTGCACTCAGAATGACTTCTGGGTACCTCCCCTCAACACCTCTGTCCTGAAAAGATCACAACACATTGCTGGAGGATGGATCATTAGTCATACTTTCAACTGCTGATTATTTTGGATAGAAAAATCTGATTTTTAAAATGTTTTTAATAAGAACATGCATACTTCAGAGAATAATTTTTGCTGCATTTGTTAGCTTTTGTTGCTGAATGTCTCAAAAATCCTTTTTTCACTCTGAATATGGCTTTTGCAACTGGAGATCAATAATTACTTTCTCACCATCGTTGAAAAATAATGACATGTCCACGTATTTGATCAGCTGCAAATTAGGCCTGTAGCTAAATGGCACCCCTTGGACAAGTGAGCCAGGATATAACAGGCAGATTATTTTACTGTTAGACATGCCTGCACAGCGATGCATACAGAAAGCAAAATATACTTTTTTGGTCATCATCTCTTTTCTTTATGAATATAATATGGTGCACTCAGAGTAATAATTGTGCTTACCTGTTTTGCTGGATAGGGATAGACTGATTTCTTAACACTAATAGCTTAACTACACCACATACAGTTGTGGCTAGTTTCATATTGTCTCAATCACACCTTGTGAATTTAAAAATAACTTGTAATAGTTAAAAGGTACGCTTATACTATCTCTTTAATTAAGAATTTTATTTCATTACTACTTATATCTTCATTCATATGATGAGATTTAAAGAAAGCATTGCTTCCATTTTCGCTTCCCCCTCCCCAAGATTATCTTACACTTCTATTTATACACGGCTGATGTGTTTATTATAGTGGAATGACTCCATACCTTTAAAGACTGTCATGCTGTTCTTGGAGAGGACTTGTTTTAAAAATATACTTTAGTTAGTGAATGTCTTGAAAAAATACAGTCTTTCCTTGTTCCATCTTTTGTTGCATAGGAAGCTGGAAAAACTCCAGTGATCTCTGGTATTACCATCTTATAAATTAGTGCAATATATTTCTCTAAATTTCACACAGTGCTGAATGGTTTTGGCAGTACAAAATGGATAACGTGAATTAAGTTTAGTCTTTAAACTACTTTTCCATATGTATGGAAACTCTGAAGAACCTCGATTTTCAACCAGAGAACACTTCTCATGTCTCATTCCTTACATATTAATTATTCTGAAAGGAACAACATGATGAAAAAATGAAAAATAGAGGAGGAGAGAAATAGGAAATGGAAAAAAGCAGGATACTCCAAAGAAAAGAATTACATTTTGTGGCACTTTGGTGAATAAAATACACATTTCAACTAAATCAATTAGATCCAACTCCATGTAATTATCCTGAATGCAAACCCAACTTGAATTTAACTTGCTACAGGAACTATGGAGTTTGCCTGTTTAAAAAGACAGATTTTATCACCAGCTAAAGGCATTTCAATTAAAATTGAAGACTTAACCACCCAGAAGCCTGCTGGCACTGTCTTGATGAGCTGTAATTCTAATTGGAAACTCTTTGCAGTCAGCACACAACAAAGAGCCGTAGCTGTTTTTTCAGTGATGCCCACGTTCTTTGCAGATGTTACCTACCTAGCATGTCCAGAAGGGGGTTACATGAAGTGCTCTGTAGATGAGGGGGGGAATGAAGAAGAAGTCTGGATCCACCTGAACTACAAAGCTGGTTCATTCTTCTTTCATGAGAAGTCTTGATTTTCATTTTTCTGTATCATCCAAAATATTTTTCCATCAGATGTTTTTACTTAATTATTTTGCTGACAGAGTTAAAATCTATTCTGTACATCAAGCAAAGGCCAGAGGGGATTGATTATATGCTAGAAAGCTTTTACAAGGAGGTGACTAGCTTGAAGCACGTTAAAATGAAAGGTGTAGTAATGGTAACTCAAGCCATTATATTTGAATCTATTTGTATATTTTAGAGCTTATGATAACTGATTCAATGCAGTTGTAGCTGACAGAGTCTTTATAAGAAATATCATCAACACTGTTATTAGTATTTGATTGTTGTTAAACAACCTCTTTGTTAATCTTTGGTTTCTTCACTAAATATTCTTAAGATCAATAGTAACATAGATGAGAGTACTTTATTGCCTCTCTCTGCTCTATTTCCTTCTCATCTTCCAGCCACTGAATTCAGTGTAAAAAGCCCTTATGCCCTCGTACTGTAAACTTCACAAGGCAGGACCTTTTTTTTTAAAAAAAACAAAACTGAAAATAGATAATAACTAACACCAGAGAGTTCCAATTTTAGCTGAAACATTATCACAAGACACTATTCTCAGTTCATTAACTGTGATACTTTAATAATTAGAATGGAAACATATGACAGTTATTTCCCTCTATATTATTTATTTCAGGGTTTGAGCAGATTTTTATGATACTGTTTGTAATTGTAATAGCCTAGATATGCTTACTATGTTATGCAAATGTAAGGTCTAATATTTAATAGAGCTGCTTACTTTTTTTTAAATGTCAAATTCTTAATCAAAAATCACTGCCAAAAATCCTCAAAAAATTACTTAATATTGTATTTTTGCCCAGTTTCAACATTTAGTATGCATATCAGTAGCCACAACTGGTATAAAGATGGCCCATTTTTGTGTGTGGTGCTGACAGTGTTTTGCTTTCATCTTTTTCATCTTTTTTTCATAATTTCCAAGATTCTAGTAGTAGGCTCACACCCTGCTGACACGGCATTTCTGCAAGCAGAATTTACTTGTTCACTGTTGGGAATTGCAGCTGAGAAAGGATTGACTCAGCTCGGAAGGAAACAAGTGATCTAGCAGTGCCATCAGGAATTTCAACATTGAAAGGTGGGAAAGATGGGGGAAATGACTGAGTTCAAGAGAAAGAATGGAACGTCATAGAAAGAGGAGGAATATGGAAATGGAAGGAGAAAATTTTTCAAGTAAAAGGGCTATTTCAACTCTTAGTTTCAGCTGAGATGTTAGTACTTTGAACTCATTTCACTGAATCACCTTGAACATTTTCAGTAGGTTTTGGGACATTGGGCAGAAGTCAAAAGGTTAAGTCTTCCACTATATTTCTTAAGTAATTTCACTGTATTTAAGTCTACATTCATCTCTCAAAAGATTTTTTTACATGAAAGGAAGAAAGACAAGTAAAAATTCTAACTGGTAACTTTTTAGTGTTATACCATTTTTTCTTGTAGGTATGATCATGGTAACATTTTCAATCTCATCTTTGAAGAAAAAACTACTGATGTACTTTACATCCTTTAAAATCCTCTAATGTAGTATCTTTTTTCAGGATCTAATAATAATAAGAGCAAGATTAATCCTTAAAGGGGATAATGTCAAGTTTTCTTTTTTTCTGTCTTTTGAAAATAGAATGTACCTTGGAATCAGTGTTTCCTTTACAAGAGAATACATTGGGAGGGTTTGGAATTTTAATTCAATGTGACGCTTAAACTAATTGTGCTCTAATACTACTACTAATGTTTGGATGAGGATACATAGCATTTTTGTTGCTTTTCTATAGCAGTGTCCCTCAGAAAGGGAGGTTACAAATAACAAGAATTCTTAAAGATATGTTGTTTACATATTCATTCCCATAGTTGGTGCATATACATTTTAGCTTTTTCTCCCATTCACAGTATGTCACCTCAACATATGCCAACCACACCCTTCTTAGAATACACCCTGTGTCATCTCAGGTCTGTTACACAAGGATTTGGAGACTCCAAGAAGGAGGGGAAGGAGGGAGAGAACACGACCTGAAGAACTCTGGTCATTGCAGGACTGCTCTATCAAAGTGCAACTGTCCTAGATTCTTCTGCAATAGTGTCGCAGCTGGCGAAAATGTGGATTGAGCTCTGGCTGGCTTAACTTGTGCTCTGGATACAGGGGCCACAACGCCTGAAAGGCTCTGCCTTAGCAATCTTCTAGCACACCTAGTATCCTCTTTAACGATCTATGCACAGAGATAACCATTTCCTTAGACCACTGTGTCAGGCACAGCTGCATGGAATGACTACAGAGATGCTCCTGACATCAGGTGAAATTCAAACATTACTTCGGAAAGATTCCTACAGTGTAGTTTCTCCCCCAAAACACAGTATATAGTGAGCCATTCATACTGGTTTGTATATCTCTTGTGTTCTCGTAGAAAAGGTAGTAGCTACTGGGAAGCTACTTTCATAAAACAATGCAATAATGAGCAGGATGGTGATCCCTCAAAATGCAGCTTTCCAAGAGTCCTGAAATACCAGGCTAATGTCCCAGTGGGGACTGAGTTCTTAATAAAATAGTCTACCAATGACAGGCAAAATCTCATTGCGATAAGATGGGTTTCTAACTGAGTTATCAAGCCTCATGTTGTCAGTAATCTGTCTTGGGGCAAGACTGCTAACAACATTAACAACTATGAAGTGCTTAACCATTATGGTACTGAAAAATCACATAAGCAGCTAAGATTAGTTTTTTATTCTCCAAGACTTAAAAATTTCCTTGATTTTAAGCAGAAAAGAGTCCCAGTGAAGACAACTGGCATTTCAAGTTGGCTAAAGATACAGCTGTTCTTAATGGTTCTGTTGCATCATACTTTGACCCTGAGCATGACAATTTGTTTTAGCTAGAAAAGACAGAATATTTCCTCAGAAATTGTAAGAAGTTCTGCATTGGTGTTGTATTCACATTGTGTATCAGTTTTTCTTGTATTGTAACAATTTTTTCATCCTGTAGTAGTGTACAGACACCTGCTCATCAACACTGAAAAAACCTCACATGTTCCTCAATGCAAAATATTCTCTGAGGAAATCCTGTAGAATCATGTGCAATTCTGAGATACATTCTTCTGAGGGCAGCAAAGTAATTCTCCTAAGATCTGTTCTGTAAACTATATATGAACCTCTGTTTTTCTGCAGGTACTTTACAGTACTGATTTTTGTATTTTCCTTTTTTCCTGGGTGTAAATAGCTACATTATAGCCGCCATTCTTTCTGCCATGCTTCTTCGCTTGCTCAGATGCTGGTAATAGGCTTAGGCTTCAATTTAGCAAAGTATGTGAGCTTAATTTCATTGTGGTGCACAATGGATACATAACTTTGCTAGATAAGGCCCTCAGCACTGAGCAAATCCTTTCTCCTTCTCAAGTTTGAACCTGCTTGAGAGCTACAGAGAAAGTCCTCCTCTTTAACAATTTTATGGAAACCAAGTCCTTGAGAATATACTAGTTTTCACGTTGCTATCACTTACATGCTGTGGACTGTGTCGTAGCTGTTAAATATGTGATAATCGTGCCACCAACTCTATTTCTGCTTCTGTCCAAACTTTTCTCACAAATATTGTTTCCAACCTGATACTAAGCTTGGTAAAATTACTGAAGACTTTATGCACAGACTCGGAAAGCTATCGGTTGCTTGGCTAATCACATATTGAGCAATCTGTCACAAAGCAGCGGCCACATCTGCTGCTTACCTAGTTCTTCAAGCAGAGACGGGCACTGCTAGTAAGAGCTATAAGTAAACTGGGAGTTTTAACATTAATAGAAAATTACAATAATAATAATTGTGCCATAACATTAATAAATATTTTTCGTATTCTTAAATTAGACATTGTTTAAAATAAAATTAAAAATCAGTAGTTTGGAACAACACTGTTTTCTTAACTTCTTTCAGCATACATGTAGATGCTAACATTTTATTATTAGAAAACCATCCCAAAACACTCATGATTTATTATGGAAACCGAACAGCTTCTGCCCTTGTGTAAGGAATCACAGCTTCTTTATAAAACAATCCAAAGAAAGAAGGCTGTGGCATAAGGCTACGCATAATGTCCCTTTAAAATTATTCATAATTTTAAATCTTATTTATATTTATAAATATGGATTTATTCTATCAGTAGAAATATAAGCATATAAAGTCTATAGAGATAAGAGAAACAACAAACTCCTGAGCTGTATTTGCATATTTTGCAATATTGCAATGCATATCTCTGCTTCTTCTATAATTGATTTCAATGTATTTTGTTTTGAAGCTGCTACAGCAACATTAAAGTGTCAAAGGCTTCAATTTATATACCACTCTGCCCAAACCTATAGTCCAGTCACAGAAAGGGAGGCAGTCACAGCATGAGCTATTTTTTATTTTGCTTGAAAACACCTTGCAAATAAACACTTTATGGCTATCAAATCCTCACGTTAATTATGGATAAGAAAACTCTTTAGTCAAGAGAAGCATGAGATATGCAGACAAACACAGTTCTCTTGAGGATGCTGAGTGTGCAATATGGTCACTGATCTGTCACTGCTGATTTACCTTTGGATCACCTTAATGTTTCTGTAGCAGCAGGAAATATATCTTCCATGGGATGCTGTCAAGCTCAGAGATGTTGGTACCTTTCAAGTTTAATAACAACATGGTTTCTCATTCATCTAAAAATCCTGGAATCTGATTTGTGGCTTTCAAATAGCTGATGCAAATTTTTAAAAGCCTTCCAGAAATTACCGGGTTTGTTTAAAAGTTATGGTACTTGACAATCATGCCCACAAGTCCAGGTTTAACCAAAGAGTCCATATAAGGTTTAACCACAGGGAATATTTCCACACCCAGAAATTGAAGTATTTATGAGGGAAAAATATGTAACTTACTTGACAAGTATTCACTTAAGAATGAATACAAACCTGCCTTCAAATGTGTTTATTTCATTATAGAAATCTCATTATTCAGACTTAATTTAAAACAACTTTTTGGTTAAATATTGAACTATAATAACACTTGTTTTTCTCTGTAGTTGATAATATACTAGGGTTTTAGACATTTACATTTCCTTTAGCCATGGGGTTACTGTAGAAGTGGACACAAACAACATTTCCACTCTTTTTTCTGTTTCAGAGTATTAACGGGAAATTTAATGAAACTGGAGAAACTCAATGAGGAGAACCAACAGATGTTGCCTTGCAAGCTGGGATTTCTTCCTTACCATGCTGGGAGAAAGGGAAGAATTATTTCATACAGCTGGGATGATTTTTATGACTTTTGAAATGAGAGATACTTACTTGCCATTGTGTAGCAATTACCACTGCTCATGTTGTGGGGAGGGAGAAAGAATTTGGGGATTTCATTTACACTCAAAATGTTAGTCTAGTTCAACCACACTGGAAAATAGCATTATCAAAAAATTTATCTAGAGAAAGAAAGTAGATGAGATTTGTAAGTGAGCGTTCTGGCTAAATGAGACCCATTCAGCAGGCCTGCAATTTACTTGCAGATGAGATGGAAAAATGAGGGAAGAGAAGAGTAATGAACTACTAACAGTCAGGTTTTGATTATTAATCCTAACTCACTATGACTCCACATTTACATGTTTTTAAAATGAACTAGTGCATTAAAAGCAAGTTTCTCATGCCTTTTAAGTTTCATATACACTTCTGAAAAACTAGATACCGGGCTCCTTTACTCACTTATTTGGAGAACTTCTTTGGTTCTTGTGTTGTATTTGTTTTGACAGTTTTATTGCTTAATTTCTACTGAAGAGAAAGCAGCCTATATCGCATTAAAATAAAAATATTACAAGTGACATCAGTCCCTTGAAGTCACAGTCACAGATTAGATGACAAAGGTTCCTAGGACATGGACACAATTAATTTAATTCCAAATGAATTTAATTCCAGAACAGTGTCACTGAAATCTCTTTTAGATTCACTTGAGTCTGTTGAAAAAATGAATGGATGATATCGTGCATCTAACAATTTTAAAGCATCTATTGCTTTTATAGAATAGAAAACATATTTCTAATGAAGTCAAATAAAAATCTTTGATTATCAGGAGTACTATTGTGTTTATTCTAGGGTAAACTTCAAACATGTTAAATTACTGTTTCTGAATTCTTTTAGACATCAATTCTGTATTAATTTGAAGTAAGAAGGTATAGCAATGAACTGTATAAAGCTACTCCTGATGTGCCACAGTGATGGAATAAATAATTTCTAATTAAAAAAAGAAAATAGTAGCCACATATCTTTTCTAGATTTTGTGTAAAATACCTATATCAAAACACCTGGCTGTTACATTTCTCTGGAGGAGAAACAACAGTATCTGTGGCAGCTGGATCTTGCTGCTTTTGGATACTGGAATAACAATTAAAATTTGTACATTTTTAAATAGAAATATATAAAGAGTTGCATTTATTATATGCAGTTATTTTGTATTCTGTCAAATAACATGCAGAATTATATAAATAAAAATATAACAAGATAAAAAAAATATCAAGAATACATACTAAAGTAAACTATCTGGCTTCAGGCTACAGATTGCAGACTAAAAACTGCTATAGAATTTAAAGGAAATTAATCAGAATTTCAGGCTGGTAGTGTGTCTGTTGATCATTTTAATATTAAAAAATTTTGTATTTTTTGACAGCTGCACACAAACAGAAGGAAGGTGATACATAAGGAGAAATAAATCACAGTAGAAAAGAAGATTACAAAAACAGATCAAATTGGCTTGTGGAATTTCTAGATTGTTGTATTCTCACGTGTAAGGTGCTTGAAAAGGAAAGGAAAGGCGATACGGCTCTTGGTCCCAAATATTATCAAAAAGTCGTCCCAGTTCAGAAGGGAAGGCATTCAGTGTTGTTTGGCCCTACCCTAACAACTCAGTGGAGCATCTCTTTCCTAAGCAATCCCTCATGCCGTTCCCAAAGACTAATCATCTCTGCAGAACAGCTACAACAGAAGAACCATAGGAGGTCTGTGTAGCAAATAACATGACTTGCTGTTTGAACATTTTAGACTACATGAAATCACTTTCAGATGTTTTGTTCTAATTTTGCCCATTTTTTCCAAAATCTTGGAGACCTCTGACTGCACAGAGCTCCATTGAAATCCTAAAAAAGCTAGGATTATTGCTATTGCCCCTTCATCACCTCTTGAAAGAGGATCATCATTTCATCCCTTGCAGAAGTGGAAGGGATAATCAGGTTTTAGAATTCAAGCATTATTGGGATATTAGGTAGATTTAAGTTAGCATAAGGGGGATTGTAGTACTATAAGCTATAGAGGTTGAAAAACCAAGGAGATATAAAACTGTAAGCCTCCAGTTGAAGTATGAAGCAGTAAACCCAGAAAAATGCTGACATCTGTAATGCATCAGGAATGTAAATGAATTCACTGTAACGTAAATGATAATTGAGCACTACCACTGATAATTTAGGATGAGTGAAAATTTTAAAATTGGGTCTGAGTACAATGTGGAGCTCTGTGAAGTTTCTGGCCACAGTAAAGGTCAGTCTACTTTCTTGTTTGTAAGTATTGCTGCTGCATTTCCTGCATTTCCTAGTATGAGTTCTTTCAATTGCATATGCAATCAGAGGCTGCCTTGTAAGGCATCTAATAAAAATTACCTTTCCATCTATGTGTGTGTCTTTTTATATTAATGACTATGTTCCAAGTTTTCCTGTATCACAGCAATTCAAAAGAACAAACATGCTGTAATATTAAATTCAGGTTTAAAGCAATCTAGTTGATTGGTTCCCATTTTACTTATAGTATCCAAAATATTGTAAAGGACAAGTGAAAAGGCATTCACAAAATACACACTACAACTAAAATGTTTGGTTACCAGTGGAATATTATCTTTTGGTCATCTTATTAAATCAATAATGTTTAGTAGCTGAACACCAAGCAGTTTATTTTCCCCTAAAGTAAAACCTCATGGTAGAACTTGGATTAAAAATGGCCTAAAGAAAGGACTTAATCTGATTAGGAGATGACAGCTCCATCCCATATCAATTTACAGAAGTCAGAAGTGGTTAGCTACATCAGTTTTCCTTGGTTATTATGTTCAATCTTGAATAAATGAGGGGGAAAGTCTGTCTGTGCTCCTCACATGCAGTCATTTAATTCACTATTCTTTTCTGGTAAATCTCATTCACAGTGCTCCTTTGAAATATGATTGGTGATGCCAATTACCACAGGCATATCAGTTGAATGGAATATATTTCATTTTATTAGAGAATAAGACATCAATGAAATCTGTTGTAATTTCTGTATCCCTTACTATTTAATTCCTATACTGTTTATTTTTTATTTCAGAGGATGAACATGCATCCTTTGCTTCCACTCAGTTTCTCATTATTTCTCCATTAAGTCAGATTACGATATAATTCAAGAATATCCAAATTGATGAATGATGGTATTGCCTTTCAAAAGCTAAAGAATCATAGAGTGAACAGCTTCCTTCATCTATAATCTTTGTCTTATCAGATGTTCAATCCAGTTGAAGACAACATAAATTTAGTAGTTTAGAAACCAGCAGCCAAACTGATAAATTGCTTGCAATAAGGATATTTTATCATGCAAATGTCACTAATCTCAGAAATAGGCATTAAAAGAAAACAGAAAGATCAAATTAAAACTGGGGAGTTCATTGGCTTAAACCAAATTATCATTTAAAACTGAGTTTGTTAAAAAAAGAGAGTTTTATACAAAAGTGGATTGGTCTTACTGATATTTTAAATTTAGACGAAGTCCTGGCTTCAAAATGGTTTGGATTTTACCCACAGTGTACAGTTAAGTCCATTCTTTCTCAATAACAGGCATTGGCCATCTGGCAAGGCTTGGCAATTTGTTCAATTTTTGTACAAGGATACATCTGATTAATTACCTTCTCTGCTCATAAAAGGTTTTCCTGAAGAAACAAACAGAACCATGCCGCTCTCTATTTCATCCCATGGCTTGTGCAGTTCACCGTCTGGTGTACAAAGAGCTTTAGGAGGCTGTTGCACATTTAGCTGGAAGGTGCAGTTATCTAGCAGATAAAATAAAGAAAACATGAAGTTAATCATTACGTGTTCTGGTGTAGCAACTTAAAATAGAATCTTTACTTAAAGTCTCTAAGTACCATAAATTTAAAAAAAATACTAGTTTATAATGATAGAACAGAACACACTCCAGTAAAAGAAGTGCTACGATACCTCTTGCTGCAGACTCTCAGTCAAGGCCCCCACTTAGTCTTACACAAACGTTTTACAGTTGTTAATGAGAATCCGGTTTTAAAAAAAAAAAAAAAAAAAAAAAAAGGTAAATGTTTTGGGTGTGATCCATGCAACATAGGATTAGCAGAAATCATCAAAGATATTCTAGTAGAGTTACCACTGTAGACAGAGACATCTAACATATGTTTAAGAGTAAATATTTTTAAATAACATATTAACATGAATTCTTTTATACAAGTTTAGACTTTTTGGCCCAGGTCATTCAGGCTTGAAAGGTGATCGAGCTCATTATTTGACAAATTTCAGGAATAGTTCATAACAATCTTGCAACATCACATATTTACCCCCCAAAGTTAATGAAACTGATATTCAGGAAAGGGATAAGCAGAGAATGCTTGAGCCGTGTAAGCGTGTGAATGCATATGCACGTATATATTTACATAAAGAATAAAAAGTTGCTCGATAATATTATTTTCAGTAATTCCTAACAGGCATTAGATGTGAACTGTTAAATAAAGCCAAACTAATGGATTTTGCCAAACATGCAGAAATATTATTTTGGACCTGACAAGAGTTTGCTCCTCCATGGGTCCTGCTGCTCGGCCCCTGCCAGCACCAGCCCAGTCCCCGGGCAGCTCACTGGGGCCAGCCGAGGGAGGCTTGGGCACGAGAGGTCCTCCTAAGTCCCTAGGCATCAGAAGAGAAGGCTGAAGGCTTTAATGCCAGGTTGGGAGTTACTTTTTGTGGACCAGCAGGCACTGAGTGGAGGCAGCCAGCAGGCAAGGCGTGCAGCGGTCCAGGGGAGGAGATGGAGGCAGCTGCAGGTCAGGGTGAGACCGTAAGTTATGTGGGAGGAAAAGACAGCAGTGATTTCCAGGGTAGGTATATGTGACTCTTGACTATGTGGGTGACCCTGATGACCCAGGTCTCAGATCTATGCATTAAATACAGTAATAACTCCGCGAACATTGAAGATGATATTTCATTCTGATGCATACACAAACAATTGACCTTTGCTACTGCAGTTTTGTTATATTTTAAAACCCTCACACCACAAAGAGAGAGGCTAGGATTTTCCCTCAAAAATCCTCAAAAGAAATAAATATAAGAAACTCACAGATATGGCAATATAAAAGACAGAGGTGGTCAAAATATCAGAAAAGATGACAACCTTGCGAATTCCCTTGATTTACATGGGAGGCCCAGAGCTACAAATACTTGTTCTCGTTCCACTTCATCGGATGCAGCACAATCTGCTGATTGGGGGCAGTTTTATCTTGTATACTCAGCCAGCAAAGTCATACTTACTTTCTAACACAACTTAGGGGAACTCACCAACACTTAAGAACTGTAACTAGCTGTGATCTACTGGGTGGAAAAAGAATTGCGACTGGTTTGTTTTATTTTATTTTCATCTAGCAGGCAACTTCAATTTCTCATAGCCTTATTTTCTGGATCATGTGGATGAATCCTGCCCACAATATAAAATAATCACAAGATTTTTAAATTTTATGACTATTTTAATTAAGATGTTGCTACTTAAGGGTCTCCTTTAACCTTTCATGTAATATATTTAACCAAATATATAAAATAGGGCATTTTATAACAATGAAAATGAATATGAATACCCCATTATAGTTTGGCTTAAAACTCCCTGAAGCAGAATGAAAAGGTGCAAGCCCTGGTATACATTTAAGATAAAAATAAAAAGCCATTAAGCTCCTTTGTAGAATGAGATGTCATAAGCAACAGAAGACTCTCACTTAATAAGCATACCTTTGCAAATAGGACCAATTTCAGCTGTAAGGAGAAATTTTACTGGACATAATAAAAGGATGAGGGAGGACAGAAAGCTGTAAGACTGCCATAAAACTGACAAAGAAAGCAACAAAATGGTATTAGACACAGTAATATAGATAGAATGACCCTGAAAAAAACATACTGGCAAGAGATTTTTGGAATAATATCCAAACAGACTATACCTTATAGTCCATACCTTATCGTCTGTATAGTTCACTTTAGCCTGGATTCAAGGGAACAGGAGTGCATGATTTTTCTTAACAAACAAAAATATTTCTATTAAATTTATTACAAAATAAGCCTACATATATATCATTTAATAAATCATTATAGTGCATTATTCTTCATTCCTTTGCTGTATTGCATAGTTAATATCTTCAGCAAAGGTTTTTTAAAGTCATTTCTTTGCAGTCCTTGGAGCAGATTACTTGAACTTCTTGCAGTTGCCAAGATATGCCTGGGGTCAGCTACAAGCAAGAACAGAGTGCCGGGAACTCAGTAGTCCATGTAAGCTGGAGAGCTATAGGCACTGTTACTGTATTTGTTTGAAAAGCACTGCAAATATTTTAGCACAAATTATTTCCATGATACTACTGAAGATACTATTTTTTTTTTCATTGTTGTTTTGGTAATTACGTAATTTTTCATTTTGGGTCACTGATAGGTTGTACACATGAAAGATATACCAGGTGAACCCAAGAAAAGTAGACAACAATGAGAAAATCAGTTTTGACCATTTCTGCATTAATTATACAATAAACACATATAAAATATAATAGATATCATAAATATAATATATAGAAAATATATAGAATAGCTCTTCATAAACAGCAAAGTTAGAAACGCTGATTCTCTAGTCAAATCCTCATCAGCCTGACTATGCTAGAGGAATCTGTGGAAATAATCTAGTAAAGAAATCAATCCTTGAATCTCCATGTTTTTCCAGTGGGCTTTGAGTCTTGTAAGCTGCTCTGTCATACAAGGCACATCTTTTGACAGATATCTTTTTTTAGTACCTTTACCTCTGCAATTATTTTTCCCAAGGCACAAGTTCCTTGGTCAGGTTTATAAGCATTCAGATAAGCACAATTCTTTTTGCAGCTGGTTGATCACACAGACATCTCTGTTCAGGTGATGGCAGTTTAAGTAATAATGAAATTTCTTTTGAATTGCAACTCTGAGTAATATGTCTATGTGGCAAAAAATTCAGGAAATGAAATTATCACAAATTTCTCCCAGGATTTTAGGTTTGGTAAATAAATAAAACAATCCATTTTAAATAATTCAGTAGTATCTTAAAAAAACCAAGGTACATATGCTTAGCCGACTGCATCTTCCTGAGTGATATTTAATTCAGTTGATACAGGAGTTGATTATGGCCAACAGATGGTCCAAATATTGCTTACTTATAATTAAGATATTTTATTTTTAATTTATATTTCATGGCTAGATATTTACACGTCTTATACTGGAGAAAACAGCTATTCCTGCCACAATGCTCAATTAAAAAATTGCTGTTTTTCCTGTGTCTTCCACATTCAGAATAGAAATATGTATTGTGCACAGTTTATGTTGTACAACATATGCTTAGACAATCTCTCCAGTCTGATCTTGAAGCATTGCTTGTTATCTTCAGTTGGGCCTTATTTCATGATGTCAACACCATCAACAAGCTACATAGCACATCAACAAGCTACATAGTATTAAGGTTATTAGCACCAGTTGTTGTTTTGAGTTTAATAATCCATGTAATTTCAATACAGTTTTGATGAAAATGTTTCCAAAGGCAAAAAAAAAAAGGTCCTCTCCAGTTCTGTTACATATATCATATCTTAAGATCTGATCACATATCCTCTGCATGACCAGGTGCTAAAATATTGACTGCTTATCCATATGGATGAAAATTACTTTTTAAATTCTGAATGCCTCTAAAGTAAACAGTACCTCACTCTTTGCTCTTTTCATGTTTTGACAGTTACCCTAAGGAGTTATTAGCACTGAAACCATCAGGCCTGTTTTACTGTCCTGTATGTAATTATTCATGCACATGTCCATATGACTATTTTTTAATCTCTGTAAAGGTCATAGTTCTTGACTTTTAATCAGTCAAAATATATTTACGCCTAAATTGCGTGTATATTTGAGTATCTTGTTAAGGCCTTCATGGATAATGTAATATAGCATCTGTTGAATTTATCTGATCAGTATCTCACTGGGGTCTTTAAAAATCAGTGTCTTTGATAAAATTCTTGAATAACATGAAAAATATTTTATATTGTAGAAGATTCACAGAAAGTGTATTGAAATACCTCTGTATACTGTATATTTGCAATGAGTTTCATTTGTTCCTGAGTTTTTTAGTCCGTCCTCCACAGGCTTACGCTGCCACGGGCTGGATAGGGCTCCTTGTGTGAGTCAGTGTAGCTGGTTTAAAGGCTGTTATTCATTTCCCTAAGATGGAAATAATATCTTTCAGGTTATTGAGCCTGAAATACTAAAAAAAGTGATTTGTAAGGCAAAACTAAAAAGAAGTATTCAGGAATATAAAGCTTTAGTAAATGCAGAGATATCATTCTCTTCAGACCAAGTAAAAGGAAGAAATAATCTATTCACCCGATTCGTATCTGAATTAGTCCAAGGGTTCATATGTACAAAAAATTTGTTTAGATGTTAAAGCAAAACCAGCCTATGTAATTTTCTTTCCATATTGCATTTAACTTCTGTCTTGTTCTCCAACAACAAGCCTTCTCCCACTATTCAAAGAAATATTTTTGGATAAGGGATTGCTTGAAAATAACCCCGATTTACTTTCTTTATGTTGCCTGTGCTTTCTATCTAATATTATCCTAGGAGAGTACCTATAACTTGACAACTGTTCTGGTATACAGTATTAAACACAGCTATATTTAACTAGATTTTTTAAACTGCTGGGTTTTTCCACACCGAAGTTTATCTACTACACTTCAATATTAAGTGTCTGCCAGGTGCCTTGAGTTACCTAATGTATTTATAAAGACTACAGTGAATTCCATTCTTCTGTTTCTACCAAGCCCAAACATTATACCTCATTTGTGAAAACATGTAATTTAACTTGCTTTCTAATAGACAATGCTATTCTTCCAGTGCCTCTTCAGGGATCCCTTTTGCCAAAAATCTGTACGGGCAGTGCTTCATATGGCACACAGGCTTCTCTAGGTCAAAAAATGTACATGCCCAAACGCTGAACTATATGAACAAATTTGGAATTGCAAATATACTTATACCTCATAATACCTTACAACAAAAATTCCTAAATACACAAATAACAGTGCATTATCGAATGCTTAATGATATCAACCTTGTAGCTTTCTCCTTCTGAGTTTTGTGGCATCTAAATCAGTCAAAAGTGTATTCTTTTCTAGATAAATATCTTTGCCTTTTTTTCCAAATGTGTCATAAAATACAGACAGTATTTCTATAGCTCATATTTCTTATAATGATTGCATTAATAGATTCATATGGATTTATACTAATCAGAACTACTATGGAAAATACCTCTTAAAAAGATGAAGAGTGAAAAATAATTGAAAGTAAGTGTCCTAAAGAAGTTCTAGAAATAATGCAGATCTACAAAAATATTTGAAAGTGAAGAAAAAAAAAATCTGCATTTATTTTAAATACTTTTATTATATTTACTTTTCTAGGCAGTGAAGATGGTATTATGCCATCTTATTAACATGTACCCACTGCTTAAAGCTCTTACTCTTACAGATGAAACCTATCAGAAAATTAGCCTCATTACATATGGAAATAAGGCTTATGCAAGAGCAATAGGTCTGGTTTTCTGTCTGTTGGTCCTTCCCATAACATCTTTCAGATCTGATGGCTAATTTCAATCCAACCTGACAGACAAATAAAGGACTCAGGTATATTGCCTTCCTAAAAATTACATAAAAATGGACATAGGGTAGATGAGACAGACCCAGATTTTCCCCTGAGGAAAGGCAATCGTTACTCGTTGCTTTTCCGTTCCCAGAGGCGGCCGCATACACACGGGCCAGACATTTAACACAAGGGCAGTTCTGACCACATCTTTTCTTTCTATACTGTACAGAGGAGGAAGGATGCACAGCAAATACATACAATTCAGCCAAAAAGAAGTTCTCCACAGGAAACTTAGACTCTTGTTGGCTTTCTGAGGATGTACACAAACAAAGAATCAGCTATGATGTTTAAACTGCCCAGAGTCATTAAGGATAATGGTGATTTTATTTCCACTCTTTTCATTCTTGCTTTTCTTGTATTTTCAGAGAAGCAAAGACAAAGTTTATAACATGCTAGAATAAAGAATTTATTCTGCTCTTACTACTTTACTTAAAACTACCTACACTCTATTTCATCCATTTGTTCATATATTGGATGTTAATAAATCACTATTTAAATAAAAGGTTGAGCTATAATAGTTACAACACAGAAGAAGAAGAAGATAATTTAAAAAAAAAACAAACCACAGGGGTAGGTGGTGACATTGCAGAATGGTCCATGATGAAAAAACAGTAAGATGTGCAAAATGCCCATCTCTCTCTATGGATGTTTCAAAAAGTCTTTGTACTAAAACTGAGCTATATATGGGAATGCAAATATCGTCAAGTCTGAACCATTATTGCTGGAAGATAAAGGAGGTGCACCATTGAAATCTTAAAGGATTAGAGAAGAAAATTTGGGTAAACAATCTTTGTGAGATTTTTACTGAAACCCATCTAAATTAAACTAAAATTGCAGAAAAGCAAGTTTTTCTATCCCATATAGCAAAAGTCTCATTTTCTCTCTAGGGTTTTATAATTTTTTGGTTAATTACAGGAAGGAAAAAATTACTATAATTCTTTGCAGAAAAAAAAACTTTTTAGAAAAAAAGATTTTTTTTTTTTAGAGATCAGGACTAGAATATAAGACTGCCTTTTGATATACGCCTTCAGTAATGTTTTCTGAAACAACTGAGGGGCCTTGAGAATGGATTTTGTTTAGGTCATGAATCTTAGTTTTTTAGATGTGGATGGTCTTTGACGAATCAGAAATTACTTCGTGAAAGACTAGGAAATTCTGGAAATTATTAAACCCGCCTAGGAAACTGCTGAAGAATGGACAACAGCGAGGATCTTTAACAAAGGAAAAAACAGTTACCTTTTCTTTCATACTCTCCATAAAACTATTCAGCCATTTTGTTCTTCATGTGTCTGGAGGGCTTAAGGATGCTGGGTTTCTCTGATATACATGAACCTGAACCATTGCTAAGTATCTTATTAAAAGAACCTATGTACTTACCTCCCCAAAATCACTTTATTGTCCATCCATTTTGGTTATTCTGGTTATACCATACTTAGTACAAAGGCAAGAAGAGCAAGAAAATGAAAACTGAAAAAAGTCAGCATTACATATGCTTCCCTACCACCAAGTCACAGCTCGCTAATGACCCCATGTCCACAGTCGCACACGTACCATACTTCTTTGTTTACCTCGTGTAAAGGATAACGTTTTAGCAATGCCTTTCCAAACTCCGCCATATACACTCTCAGTAAGGGAGCAATGATGTAATTTGGGAATAGGTCTGTTCTGGCACAAAATCATGGATTTCATTAGGGGAAGACGGTGTGGAATAACAGCATGCCTATGAATTATATAGCGTATTTCCTGCAATGTGTTTGTGTTCCATATATGCTATTTCTGTCTGTCATACAGTATGAGAAAACTATTATTGGTAGCCAAATCCTTTAATTTTTGTGTTCTTTAGGTTTTGAAGATCCCATGCATTTCAATGGGATCAAATTTCACTTCTGATGTACATAGCAATCTTAATTCAAACACAACACAGGGATTTTGTGCATTAACAGTAACAAGAAACTACTAAGACTACTATCTTACCATTCTGTTAAATAGATAAAAGTTGGAAACATAATATGCAGTAATTCCCAATTGTTTCTTTGTTTGTTTGTTTTTAACAGAACATTTGATATTATAATGCCAGGTAAACGTTGTTTTAAAACCTTGGCTTTAACAACAGGGAGGTTAAAAAACTCAGATTTATTCATCTACTACTTTTCAGTGACAGCAGTGGTTATTTACAGTATGAAGATGGCAGCTTTAAAATCTATAAATATTTTTTTGGCATTATAATTCAGAGTTATGTTATGGCTGAAACTGTATGACACAGAATGGTATGTCCAAATGCAAAAGTATCAAATATCATATTTCATACTTTCCTATGTTAATGAAACTTTAAAAAATTAACATCATAGAAGCAGATTAAAAGGTGTAATTTCTCTGTAGTTTGACTAGAGCTAACTTTTTGATACTTGATTCTGAATCACAATGTTTTTACTTTAACAGTTTATCTAGTGATACTGTTATATCAACAATGAAATAGAAGATTTAAAACAAATGAGAGAGATCGGGAATTAATTGTCCAAAATCTGCTTTTTCTCTCAGTATGTTTAACACAAAGAAAAATAAAAAATATTTAACTATACAAATTAGTAGATCCAAACAGGTAACCACCATCATCAACCAAATTCGCATTACATACAGTCAAAAGAAAAATGTTGGATCTTCTCTTTAGCACACAAATTCCAGGATCTGGTCAGTTCTGGAATTTGTATTCTTAAACCATAGCTTAGATAGCTCTGGTAGGATGTTTTAAGAGAAAATCCAAGACAAGTCAGCATGCCCTCATCTTAAACTTGTATTCTTTGTGCTATAACGAGCTATACAAAGAACAGAGAATCTTTCAAGTAACCAAGTTGCACACTATTAATGCTAATACAGTGAATTTAATCTGAAGTTTTAAGGAACGTCAATACAGGAATATGTGTCCAATTGAGCAATTAATTTTAAAATTACCTAGAATTCAAAATTTAATAATATGCAATATGAAGGAGTCTCAAAAGTTCTTTTAGGAAGTGAGAAAATTTGCATTTGAAACACAAGCAAAAAATTTTTCTCTGCTACCAAAAGGAAATAATACACTGCACATGTGCTTTTATCATCTGTAGGATCTGTCTCCTATTAATACACAGAATAATACTTAAAACCACTCAAAGCATGCAAGATGTTAAATTCACAATTTGAAAATTGCACTGCTGTTTTTGTTTGAAGTAGTACTGAAAGGGGTTTACCTTCATTTTATACAGCACATCAATGCCAGACAAACTTTTCAACATTCTAAAATTAAAAAGAGAGATTTCCCCCCCGCCAGTTTTGAAGTGTTTCTTTTCCTCATTTTTTTGGCTTTCCCTTTCTAGATTTTTTTTTAATTTATTTTTGATACAGTGAGTCACAATTCTTTCCAACATCATGGCTTTGCAAAAGAGATATATCTGTTTTATCTTCTTTCCCATCTATTAATTCTCCAAGCAGCATGCTAGCATTTATGCTGCTCATTAAAGTTAGCTGAAGTGTATACATTCTTAGCCCATCGATTCGGTTTTGCTAGCAAAAGCATAAAAAAGAAGTGACATTGGCAGTTTTTGAAGAAAGGATATGTTGGGAATCCCTACTGTTACTAGTTATATCTACAGAGTGATAACTACCACGCAATCATCCCTTTATTATCACCAATTATCATCAATCATATGATTGAACTTTATCATTTTTACGAGAGAGGTAAATGGTGTTGATTATCTGGGGGTGAGAATACAGCTGCAACAAGGTAAAGGCTGCCTAAAGATGGACAAAGGAGCAATGAATATTGGTTATGAACTGGAAGAAGGAATGGCGAAAAGGAAATAAAATATCAATGAGGTAGGCATGGATCTAATCACTATGAAGCAGAAATTGCTTGGTGGGTTAAAAAATAACTTTTGGTGGAGATTTTCAGAGTTACAGGATGAATTCAGGTGTGCAGCTGTCACTGCACTTCAACAGAAATTGTGGACAATATCAAGATATTTGTTTTGGTGCATAAAAAAGGGATTGAAGATGGAAGGCACTGAAAACCAAGGAAGTCACCCATAAACCAAGGAAGTGACATACTCTTCACTGGGTACTTCACTTTGTAGGTCCTTGATTTAACTCAGTTTATATCCTTTAGAGTGATTTTTTTTTCCTAAGTCCCTACAATTAGGCTTCAATATGTGCAGGGAAGTAACTTTCCCTTCAGCTTTCTTCAGTCCTGAGATAATATCTAATCTGCAGGTCAAACCTAGCAGGTCCTGGTTATGTGCATCTGAGCAGGCTTTTCACGAATGGACAACAGAGTGGAGCACAAGAGAAATCAGCCATGCTACTTTTATTCAAAAACAGGGTAGGTGGTTTGGATCATCTATTTTTACATTGTAGCTTAGCTGTTAAAAGAGTAATTGAAGAAGTCAGGGGGCCTGATTCTGGTTGTCTCACTCTCAGGAACCTCTTATAATACAAACTACAGCACAGTTGGTCAGAAATCTCACCACCCTCTGTGAAAACAGGTCATTACACATTGAAAACTAATGAGGACAAAGAGAGAAAACTCAAAAAGGACTATTCTTCTCGTGCATAGTAGTTATGTATTTAGCAAAGATGGAAAAACTTCATTTCTGGTCTCTCCTCTCCAATACTGTCTGCCCATGTACCTTAAGTGTAATTAATTAATTAATTGGTATTGTGTGAAGCAGGGAGCAAGTTGCTGACTTTTGAGCCACCTGTTTGTGGTATTTAATTCCTGGCACCGATTGCATGACTTCAATTTTAAAACTTCCAATAAACCTAATGATACTTTGGGATGGTTGTAATTCTGATCTGAATTTACATGACTGACATCCATCTAATAATTAATGATATAAAAATATACTTGTAAATTTAACACGAAATTCCTTTACATTTTTTGTTTGTTATATCTTTGAGCTAATCTCAAATCTTTATTTCTTTTTTTTTACTCTCTCGACTGACTAGTATATAAAATGGATTCACAATCCCAATAGTCTTTTTTTTCTTCCAATTATTTTAAAAGTGTTAAGAACAATCAGTCTTTACATACTCACAGATGTATCAAGTGAGCGATAAAAATGATTAAGAGTAATATCATTAAAATACTTCAGAAGCTTACTCTGAAATGTATATCATCTTGCATGCAATACTGATCAATTAATAATTTTTAAGTAGTCTGATATTTATTTAATAAAACCTTTACACCAAGTGTGATTTTCAATAGTATTTAATTAACCTGTGCAATGACTGCAGTTGTGTACATAGATTAAAAATTTGTAAAAGTAATGGTCAGTTAGGCAGTAACTAGTATAATTTGTACATACAGTGACATTAATTATGCTCTCAAATTAGGCACATCATTGCTCTGGATGGTGAAGAATTCTGGCCTTATAGGTGTATTCCCTTCAACTTTTCACAAACATTTCAAAGTAATATCTATACATAGTGCAATTCATTCTTAGTCCAAAAGAGCTATTTTTCGAGATAAGATTAAACTAAACAGAGCTTATCAAAATACAAAAATAAACAGCATGTTTATTCAATGTTAATATTTTTTCTAATAGTGTTAATTTTTCTGTAAGAAAGTAAAAATCAAGGTAAAGGATTTCTAAAGATAGTTTTAAGCATTTATTTGGAAAGGGTCTTCTTTTAGCTCTGTAACAAAATACTGTAGCCGTATGAAAAACAATCTATATGCAATTTCACAAAAAAAGAGTTAACTGAGACTTTTTAAGATTGTCTTTTTACCTGCAATGTCCGTTACAGTCATTCCTTCAGCAGCGTCGTGGATTTTAGCTTTTCCTTCACACTCCTCTCCTGAATGCTTCTACTGCTCATTCACAGCCCACAACACTGTCGTGGGCTATCGTTGAAGAGAAGTTAAATTCTGTGGTTTTGTCATCTTGTAGACATTCAGAACTAGATGTTCTAATGCTTTTCCTACTTGGCTCAATATCTGTCTCTATATTTAAATGAACAGGGAGAAGCACACATGCTTGACATAGTTGTTACAGTGATTAGCCCTGCTTTAGCTGACATACTGATACTCTCTCTAGCATTCAAATATTCTGCTGAAAAGTATGGGACAATTCATACTTCTCAGAAGTTGCTTAATATTCAGATGGACATCCCTGAGTTGGTTTACAGTGAGTTCCCATTTAAGAGATTATTTTAAAATCCATTAAATCAGTGATTATGGTGAGGACTCAGGAGATGGACTTTATGGATGAGAGACACGCAGCCACCAAGAAACAGCTTAAAGTTACTGAGTGTCACCTTTGCAGTAACTGGGTCTGTTCCTGGACAATCCCATACAATTACTGGTATTTACAGAATAAATTTGTGGCCTCTGTTCCTGACCTAGCCAAGTCACCACACCCTCAACGGTAGGTAAGCCCTCCACAGGCATGGTTCCTTGGGGTCAGTTCTCTGAACTGTCTGAAATGTTTCATAGCTTGGGCTTCTTTACATCCTGAGAGGGATGAGCTGGCAAGCTCTTTAATACTGATCGTGTATTTCTCCTTAGTGGGCTTCTTAGCAATTATGCAAGTATTTACGTTTAAGTTTTAAAGAGCACGTGTAAGAATGTGGAAAAATAGACAAGGAGCGAGTAGGTAGCAGCAGTGACTGGTCATTACAGTTGACTTTAGGGATGGTTACCTACCAAAGGGAATGCCTTGGTCAATATGAACTGCCCATTTTGGTAGCCAAGTCCATTTCTATACGCAATTAGATTTACTGCTTTCTGGTTCATAGCTGCAGAGGTCTATTCTGAGACAGTCTGTGAGAAGGTTTCAGCCCGCAAAGAGGACGGAACTTCTTGTAGAAGGTGCAACGTATTTTCAGCTTCCAAAGAAACCAGTCTTCAATAAAAAAAAGAAAGCAATATCATCAGGCTCCATATTTTGTAATTTGAATACTATATGAACAGTAAATTTCTAAAATCAAGTCTAAAATTTAATTTAAAATTAATTCAGTCAAAACTACAATTTATTGAAATGGTGGCTGTATTCATGTCTGTTGTGCACATAGATACTGTTGGTGATCGAGGAACCAAGATTTTAGCTGTTTTTTGAATCTGATAGGAGGTTTCAGTCCTGCAAAATTTGGTGTTTCTTGCTAATGAGATACCTATTTTAAAGTTCAATTAATGTTCCTGTACATGTGTGGTTACAGCTGAATTAACTTTTCATAACGTATTGTTCTGTATTTCAAGTTACTATGATTTAGTTTATTGGACAGATAGTGCTAGAAGAACATAATGTTTACAGTAAAGAGGATAGTATACCTTCTAACATCAATCCTTTTTAATATTAAGAGGAAAAGAACAATTAAGAGGAAAACAACAACAAATTTGCTGTAGCAGAAAGTAATACTGACTCAGCTAATGAAGGCCCCATTGGTTCAGATAAATTTTTTTAAAGACAAAAACTCATTCTGAGTTCTGCATTCATCCTCTGTCATTAGGCTTTGGTCATCACTGCAGTACAATCTCAGGTGCAAAAATGAGTGGTAACATGTCCAATTCTCTTTGACTGTCTTTAGCAACAGAGGATTGTCCCCACACACATGCTCTTTTCTCTCTCTTGTCCTTCGAAGGGTTGCTTAATGTAGGTAGAAGTCTGTTCTCTGGGTGTAAGATGAGTATTTGCTGTCTTTGCTTTGGAGACTCTGAATTGTATACTGATAGGAGCAGTTATTTTCTTTTTTAATGGACGAGGGAGTTTCTAAAATCCAGTTCTGGAATATCTCTAAGTGTACTGCTTTCCCAGTTCATCCCCAACTTAATGAGCATTTGTTCTATTTCCTACAGTAAATAATTCTGTTCATGAAAGGAAAATGTAAAAATGCAATACGTTATAAAGTTAAGGAATTAGAAGGAGTCACAATTTTTTGATGGAATGAACAAATTTGAAAAGACAGTCTGGTGTCTAAAAACTAAAAAGTTTCTTGTTTGAGTCTCTCCACAAGGCCACAGGTTTTCAGTGCCTGGGATTTTCAGAATTACCGAGTAGTGGCTATCTTTACAGACTAGAAGAGAAGGAAATATTTGTCTTGGACTCTGCTCCCTATATCATTGTGTTAGATACATGTGATCCATGCCCTGCACCATATCATATTACTACACTAAAAAAACCATAACCCCTTGCTATTTTTTCTTGGTATTCTCAGTTGTTATTTTTAAAGGCACAATATTTTATACTGCAGTAGAAGAGACTGCTTCTACCATGGAAAGCATTCTTTAAGTGCTATACAATAACAGAAATTAAATAAAATACTGGTATATAAAATGATATAGTTCACATTTCAAAATAACATCAGAGCCTCAAGGGATCAAAAGCCATTTGAACACCACCTTCGTCTTGCCTGGCAGCCTGTTCTGTGAAATATGAATAGGTAACCATATGGAATTTAGGACTTTGCAAAATGCAACCTACTGCTTTAAAACTAAAAAAAATAAAATAAAATAAAATCACTAGGTCAAATTCAGAGGTAAATCTAAGTGAGTCTAAAGGGAATTTAAGTTGGAGTGGCTTATATTCTTCTGCTGTACCACATCTTAAACATGTTGTGGTAGGTTGACCCCAGTCAGTAGCTAAGCGCCCACCCAGTTGCTCACTCACACCCACCCAGTGGGGATGGGGGAGAGAATTGCAAGGGCAAAAGTGAGAAAAACCTTGTGGGTCGAAAGAAAGACACTATACTAAGTGAAGGAAAAAAACCCAACAAACACAAAATCAAGTGATGCAAAAGCAATCACTCGCCCCCTCCTACCAGCAGACCGATGCCCACCCGGTCTCTGAGCAATGAATACTTTGGCGTGTCAACAGCTTGAGAAGGTGGCGTTGTTTCCCATATTAACATGAGAAAAACTACTTTAACCAAGTGAGTTCTTATTCTTTACACCCTGATAACATACAGATTACAGCTGCTTCTGCCTGATGTGAATGAGAAAGCATTTTTACATTTTTATTAATATTATTTGTACATTCCAATATTTCTATTCACATTCATTTTTGCTAACATTAACTGTAAAAGCAACCCGACAGCACTCAGTTTCTCAAAAAGAGGCCACCAGAACGGTTGTGAGTATAACGGTTGGACTCAATGATCTTAAAGGTCTTTTCCAACCTAAACAATCCTATGGTTCTGTGATTCTATAACATGATGAAAGCTTGTCTTGCTGAACACAAACTGCATCTACAGTGTAATTGCAGCAGCAATTCTGCAGCGATACAGTTCATACACACATACAGTTGCAACCAGCTCAAAACTAAGTATTTTGGTAATAACAGCCATAAAGCATTGTCTCAGAAAAACAAAAGATTTTATATGAAGACAAAAGGATGTTGGATCCTACAGAAGAAAAATGAAAGAGCATGTTGTTCTATTTTTGAGAGGATAATAATCAAAAGGGGTTCAGGAAAGTAAAAACATTTACTTATTAAAATTAATAAATGAGTATTAAAAAAGGTGAACTGCTGAGTTTTCTTTGGATTTTAGTTTTCACGCAAAATGGTTGCACAAGTTGAGATGTAATGAAAAGTTAGTTTATCAGAAATGTATAGAAGAACTTGAAAATATATAGTCCTGGACATATAAAACTTCAGTATTGTGGACTTGTTTTGATTTACAGGAGATGCAAAGGGAATGCTGCTGTTGGAGTCAGACATCTTTCTGTACTCAAGAAACCTACTTTGAATTTCTGTTTTTGCAGAAAGAAGGAGTTTGTCTCTTCATGGGTCCACTGACTGATTTAATGTATCTTCTGTCATGCTGCTGCTGTGGATTTCATCTCTTAAGGGAAAGAAGTAGAGAAAAGAGTAGTAAACTGCACAGCAATCTATAAAACTATTGGCATTTCGAGCATGTTCAGTATGTCTCTGTGATTAAAGGCAAATAGTGCATACATGCTGATGTTTTCTCTCTGTTTTTGAAGGACACAGTGTCTGGGTTTATTATATTAATACTAATCTGAGCCTCTATAACAGTATAGTGTTTTTATTTGATGATATTGTGGTCCTAAGATCATTCCTCATGTTGGGAAAGCTTTAAAGCAAAGAGCACTTCACGTATCTGTCCAACAGTCCACTATTGAATGGCTATGATTCATTCACTGGATGGGAAGAAAGTTCCTTGAGATCAGTCTTGAAAGCAATCCGTCATTAGACCAGCACATTAGCTTTCTTCAAATTCATTTGCGAGATTCTTTGCAGGAAATAGTGGCTAATAAAGTAAGGAAATGACAGAAGAGTGTTGAGGCCCTATTAAAGCATTAAACCAATTCTTTCTCAAACACAACAAAGGACAGCTGGACAACCGTCTATAAAGTCGCATTTATTTTGTAAGAAATAATAAAAAGAGTTTGCGTTCATAACACTGAGCCTTTAAAACACGAGCCAACGTAACCCTTTCAATTGTCATTCTCTTTCCACAGCCAGTGTGACTGCTATCGTCCGGTGACTTTTCCACTAACATAACCTCAGTCCTAACATCCAGGTCAGAATCCCACACTCCCGAAAACAGTGCCTGGGAAGGCATGGTTTATAATATGCTGGTCTCGGAACTCAAACTGCTGGGTTGCACTTTCTTAAATCCTGCAGAGAGCTTTGGTTGAGGTCTGAATAAACAGCTGAATTTCAGGTTGATAAAATGCTCTGTGAACTTAAAATATTGAATGTTATATACAAACCTTAGTCTTCAGAGTCTCTACTTTTTATGGCCCAGGTTTCTAACTTCCTCACGAGAATTAAATTAGAGAAGTAAGTATAATGCATACTTGTGGACAAGGAGATAGAATAGGAAGGTTGGATTTAAAAAGAAAAACAGAAAAAGCAGAGGAAGGGGAACTGGATGGGAAAATATTCCAAAGAAAGTATAAAGCTATCATTGTCTTGTGATATTTAGCAGTTCATCATCTTCAAATGATTCTTCATTTTTGTCTTTTGGGGATCCATTCCATCATCAAATTCACCAACACTTTCTTGCCAGGAGTATTTGTATTTTAAAAAGCAAGAATCTGCTTTATGGTTTGACTTTGTATGTGAATTGCTTAAAAAAATAAAAAAGAAAAAGAAAAGGTGTATCTATATCTTATGAAAAGTGGTGGAATATGTATTCTACAGTGAATGGCAGGTTTTTTGTTCTCTATAGTACACTCAGGATTTCATCTAAGGATTATTTTTTTTATATGTGTGTGTGTATATATATATTTTTTTTTTCCTCCAGTAGTAGTACGTTACCACAGGAATACTTCTTTCTAGGAACTAGAACCCAGTATAGTTTCTGATGTGGTAGGAAGTTGGCTGTGGAGCAGTAATAGTCCCACGTATGATTTACTATCCTCTCTATGTTAGAGACAGGAGAAGCTCACTTTATATTGATTTTAAATACCAGAGAAAAACTGGCTAAAAGATTGATCTCCCAGTTGGTCTGCTTTATGCACAAGCCAGCAGAAATTATGGCAATTCACATGGGCACCTACCAGTGAATACCTGAGGAAGTCACGGTCTCGTAGCTCGCCACGTGTTTCTATGGGCACTCCAAGGGCTTGGCAGTCAGTGCGAGGTCTTTCATTTTGCTAAGAGCTACCTCTTCGCATTCAGATGCAAAGGCCAAGTACATGTGCAGTTGCTGCACAGGAAATTTATGGAGTCTTTTTCAGCAAGTAGTAAAATTAGCCTCTTCACCTTTCGCAGACCTGTGCGCTGCATCTTTTCTAAACAGGTAAAATCCCTTGTATTAACCATGTTCCTTGGGGAGCATCTTTTTCCTGGTAGTCTTTCACATCGTATCATCTTCTGGGCCCAAAGGCCACGCAGTAATTAAACTCAGAGAGTGACCTTAGCAGAGAAAGGCTTTAGGATGTTTTTACATTTAAATTCTGGATATGTGAAAGAGGGTTTTTTTACAGTGTAATCTGCCTCTAAAATTAACATTTATCCATAAATGGCACATGCACTGAGTTTCTGAAAAACTATTTTTATGCTGGATTTCAATAACTGTCAATATATGATTTATAATTGTTTTAGAGATACCGTATTTAACTCTCCTAACATATAAGAAAATATCGCCATCTGTTGCTCTCTGCAGTAAGTGCAGCTACTTTCTACAGTTGCTGTTCAACCAATTTTCATTGCCCTCTGCGTACCTCTGCTGTTACAAGAATTCAATTGTTTTCAGAAAAAGCTGGACTACTCCTGTTTCACACTAGAGTAGCTTAATGAATTTCAATGAACTTACATGGTAAAATGTTGAAACAAGCATAATACTTTTATTTTTCAGTAACGGGTTGGTTAAGGATTTATGGGAATTATGTCATTGAGCAAAGGGTGATTTCATTAATTGTTAGAGATTAACTGTTGGGGTGGCTAACCACCAGGCTGCTGAGAAAAAACAGTGCATTTAGTGCTGTCACCGTTACTTAAAAATCCTTGACTCCTACCTTGATGCTATAATGAAACAAATGGCCTGAGGTGACTGTTGTGGAAACAGTTTTGAATTTGCAATACAGAAGAACCTGGAAAGAATGATAATCTTATTCTAACACGTGCTTTTTCTAAATTTCCAATATGTAATATCTAAGAAAGGCTTTTATATTTTTATATATTAAAATATTCCTGTTTCTTTTTTTCACTCAGATACTTAGGGTCACCATTTAATCTTTTAATGGCCAAGAAAATAAACAGAACAAAAAATTCCATGCAAAACAAAAATCCTTCAACTCCAAATAAGATGTATGGCATCTACAGTCTTCTGCTTTATTCACAGTTTATTCCAATTAGCTTGCACACTTCTAACTTCTGAAGTCAAGTTGTACTGTATTCTTGTTTTACCAATAAAAGTCACACACAAGTAGTATATGAAGGTATAGAAGGCTGGAGAAATTTGGTTGCATTTAGGAGGACTGTGGGTCTTTCAAACTCAATCATCTGCATTTGAAACTTTGCTTTTGAATTCTTACAGACATGCATCTGATGGGACAGGAGATGGAGCAAACTAGATTTCACGAGAGGAAAGCAAATATCTGTGATCTGTGCAAGTTTAACTTGTTCTCACAAAAGCACTTTTTACTCTTATTCCGGTTCTGACTTTCTGATTAAATGTCTCCTGCTTTAACTTCCCCATCCTCATCCTTCCTGTTCTTTCTCAGTCTTCTGCTAGTTCCTGACTCCAAATCATATCTTATTTCATTCCGTCTAGTTTTGATCTGTATCTTCTTGAAAATTTGACAAACAGTGTCACTTGGGATGTGAAACTACAAATAGTTCAACACTGATGCCAGCTTGGTCTTGTTATTTGTTGTTCATAATGTGTTATTTCCAGAAGGCACAAGCAAAATGCCTTGTTTACAAATATGGGCAGCACAGTCTCATCAGAGCATCCACAAGGCTTTGATTCACATAGGCTGAATTTATGGATGCTAATCTACAACCAGCAAAAATGGGCTTCCTCTTATGATTTGTCCATTGGGCACTGAATTACTGTATTAACCATAGAGGCAGTCTAGGAAGATTGGCCTCATTAGATTAAAGATAGTTTTTGTGGATAGTCACTGTAGAAATACCACAATAGTATGTAATCTATATATATCTTCCTTTAAAGTATTTTATATATCTTTCTCTGTTGTGCTAAAATTTATGGCTCACAGCTGCTAATATGACAGTTCCAGATTACTTACAATTAATGATCTAGTTTTCCATATTGTCACTTTTTTCTTCTGTTTCTTCCTTCAGCTCCTTATTTAATTTTTTCTTCTTCAAAAGTAGAACATCCGTCCACAGAAAGTCTGGCTACAGCGGTGCTTGCCGAGTACTTCTACAACTAGCTATGAATACAAAGATACATACAGTTGTCACTAGATACTATTTTGTTACCATTGTAAAGGGTTAGCTACAAAACATTGCTAGAGTATTGACAAAAAAGAACTTGTATTGTTGTATAAAAATTAGTAAGAAACTTACTTTTTGAAGGAAGCATGATGATTTTGAACATTTATCCCAACTTTACATTCTCCAGGATGCTTTCTGAACTTTTAAGATGTAGTTATCATTGTACCTTTTTTCCTCTGTCCGTATCCTAAACCCCACACCTGAAGACTAATTCTGACACAGAAACTAGCAAAATTACAGGGTTATTCTAAGTGTACATCATAAGTGAGATCTGAATCTATTTTATCCAGCTCTGTTAAGTGTTTTCATTCTAATTTTCTGCTGTGCCTGTACTCTGTTGATATCCTTACCTTTTCTGTTACTAACATTATGAGCGTTACACGTATATTTAAAAGAACACTTTTATACCGCCTGCTGTGCATAGCTTTCCACCATGATCTTGAACACTGTTTTGTTAAGTTGCAGGAAAACATCTCTGAAATAAATGTTCATTTTACAGCCAGGGTAAATAAGAAACAGACATGTAAAGTAAGATAGCACATCTGTACCGTAGCTGAGTGCAAGTCAGTCTTCTGGCTTTCTGTTTTAATCAGCTTATGTATGGGTTTTCTCAGAATATATGAGAGTGGTGATCTTTCATAAGCATTAAAAATTCCTTTTAGTAATTATTTTTCTTACTTAGATCATACGTTATGAAACGAAGATTTTCCTTATTCAAAAGCTGAATTTTAACATTTTCTTCAGAAGACTTATTTTTGTATGGTGAAGAAGGCCATGTCCTTTGGGGTAAAATATAAGGATTTATCTTCCTTCAGCTCATCAGTAAAATTGCATCATTTATTTGCAGTTTTGTCACCCTTGAGTGTAACAATTTATTGTCTTAGAAGTGACACACAAAGAATATTACTATCTGCTTATTATTTTAACACAGCTACTACCTATGGCTTAACCCTTCAGTTCCCAACATCTTGCAAGATTTTAGCCTGATAACTAGTCAGCACTTTCACATGAAACGGGAACTCAGCCAGATCCAGAGGATGACGTAGACATCTAAGTGAGATTCAGGGACATATGTTCAAAACTTGATCTTGAAAACCTCCACGCAAATTAAGCCTAGAAAAGCCAAAAGACAACAAATATGTCCTATTTCTTATGTTATCACTCAAGATCATTGCTGCAGGCATGCAAACAGAGCATCGTACCTGCCAGAAGATTTCTGGTAAGACAGAGTGTAGCAACAACATTTCTGCCCATTCTCAAACACTTGCTTCTACCTGCTTAATGCTGCCGTGGTCGCCAAGTAAATTGTTTGAGGAAAATGACCCAAGCTAAAATATGTAAATACAAAACAAAAACCATGCACACATGCAAAAAAGCCCCCAACAACCCCCCCCATGACAGGATGATTTCACTGTTCTAGTTTAGAGAATAGTCCTACAAACAGTTGTGACCAAAAAAGGTCACAAGTGGCTGATGACAGAGCAAGGGGGGGGACTTTTTTTACTACATCCTTATGCCTTGATTCTGCATATATTCTGTGAAATTCTTTTCCCTTGACATGTAGGTGAATCCACTGACTGAAACAAATGTTAGAGCAACACAAGAGATAAGGAGGACTATTTTAAGTAACCTTATAAAAAAGAAAATTCAGCAACCTACCAAAGAAAATGACAAGTCAAACAACTCCAGAATCTGTTGAAGTTGGAGATGCAGAAGCTAGAACAATCCGTTAATACTCCATGCAAGAAGATCTGAATTATTTTAAGAGCACTGTATTTGCATTTTAGATATAGCAGAATGAACTAATTATGAAATGTATGCATCAAAGATTTCAATTTCAGGCTTGACTTTACTTTAGAGATTAATTTTTTACTTTATCATTTTTGCGGGCAGTTCAGTGGACAGCCTTATTTGAATGTTACTCATTGTTCAGTGATGTATGAAGTGTATTTAATCAAAGTGAAGAAAGTAATATTAAACTATTATCAGAAGCATCAAATGTTCTAAAAAATCTCAAAGGGAAGGTCAAAAGCTAACATCTCTGCTAACAATATGAGAAACAATGTATTTAACTTATTCTTTACATCCAAGTTTTTCATGGCATATACATTATCCTTTTTCACATAAAATTACAATGTAAAATGTGGGGTTTTATCCCCTTGATTAAAAATATTGTATATATAGTGGATCAAATAACTTTTCAATGTTTTGCTAAGAGGTATTTAAATAACTATTTCAGAGTTGATATGCATTTTAAATGGCTGGCTGCAAAAACCTTTGGCAGGACAGTCCTTGTGGTCATCATTAAATCATTTGTCAGTGTGTTAGTTATTACAGAATAAGGTAATTGCCAACAAGGACAGTTATTTTAATAATTCACATGTTTCTGCAAGTAGTGCAAACCCCTCTTTATTAAGACCCAAAGCTGGTCTTAATAAAACCATCACATGAGCCTCTGTTTTATCCTTTTTAATCTTTTCAGGGCCACCAACACAATGACAAACATGTCATCTTCGTTTTGACCAAGACAGCTAGACATGAGAAACTATTTGTCGAAAAGCTATGAATGAGAAAAACATTCATTTTCAAGCCAGCAGTTCCAACCCCGTTGTCCAGCGTTGCTCCACGTGAAGTGCAGATGGGATTTCAGCCCCTGTCCAACCAACCAATGGCCACCTTCTAAGAGCATTTTCACAGTGGGTGCCCTAGGTTAAATCTTGTGGAGATAAAGCCAGAACTCTCTCAACGCCACTGCAGACTTAACCTCAGTGGGTTAGGTTAGTGTGGAAGGCACACCATGCCAGCCAGAAAAGTCACTGCCCAAAGGAACCAGAGCTATGCCAACAGGCAACACCTTTTTGACAAACTTGGACTGGAAATATTTATTTTCCATATTCACTGCCTCACACTCATGGATTGTATAAACAGTAATGGAGCAAGAAATATTAAAAAAAAAAAAAAAAAAATCCTCCCAAGTCCTATATGGCTTGCACTTTCTATGTCAAGGAAGGCATCAACTCCAGTTCAGAAGTCCAGAAGTTACTTCTGAAATGAACAGAAGGGACTTGAAGGAGGAGACTATGTGCATGCAAACCATTGACAAGGGAAGATATGCTCAAAGGGCAATGTTCAATGTCTGTTTGAACTAAGAAATGAATTCATTACATAATAAAAAAGTGGTGGCTTTTGCACTGTGGCTTTTAGAGTAAGTTTCTGATTAAATTATGGATAACTGATTTTTTTCCTAGTCGAAGATGTACTCAAGTTAAAGTTAACTGTGTTCAAAGAGATTAATTTTATACCACTATTAAAATGAATTACTGTCTCCTTATTGTCTTTTTAACACATTTGTGATATCTTATCCAATAATAGCTGATGGATTTGCTTTTGTCTCTATCTCCATTACATCAAATCTGCAGTTTCACAGGCATAAAGCAATAAGACTTCTTGACTGAGGACTTCTGTAGTGAATGGGCTATTAACAATGAGGTGTACTTCAAGTGGCTAGTAAAAATTCTTTCAGTGAAAGAGCAAAACATTACTTGAATTTGACACATTTGCTTCAACAAACCTTCTCAATTTTGCTTTGACTTATTAGTGTGTTGCAGAGAACGCTGTGTATATTTAAAGTTAACCTCACACAAGTATATTGTAAATGTTTATACAGAGCGATGACATCCGATATACAAGAACACACAGGCTGACAGACAAAGGAAAATATTTCTAGCTTCTCAACCTTGGAAGCAATGAACATGCAAAACTATCTGAAGTTTCAAAATAAGTATTCCACAGGATCTGTTACATCTTATGTATGACCTTCTTTCTGCAAACACAGCAAATGCCTTTTAAACATCACTACCACGAAGAGTTCTCTTGGCTTGCAGAAATCAAGCATAACGAAGTCTTTTCAGGATTAGGGTTACACTGTCTTGCAGAATACTTTGCCTTCTAATTTTATGATCAGAGGTGACTGTACAACATCCCTGGTGGAAAGTACTATTAGAAATGCATTCAGCTATTTTAAAGAGTTCTTGATGTGACTGGCATTTTCTCCCTTCTTCAGTGAGTGTTGAGTGTACATAAATTACTACTGTCTCCTTTCCTTCCCCTCATGTAAATTTTTACCTCTATTTGAATAGATGTATTGGCATGTGAAGGCTACTAAAACTACACAGCCTGACAGATAACAGTCACCTACTCAAGCAGACAACTTTTGATTCAATTCCTGATTAATTATTCTATTGAGCAAAGTTAATCTATCAAGTCTAGATTTAATACAGTTGTAAAATTTCATCATTTAGAGTCCCGTTATGTCACCCTAAAACACTCCAAGTTGTACTTACTGATTGCTAATTGCAACAAGTATGTCAATGTGACTAAGAATGGAGCTGTATTCTTCAAGCAATAAAACTGCTGTTGCTGTAGTTCAAGATTACTGGGGATATTAAAAAAACATATGAAGTTGTTAAATGCAAATAAGTACTACAGGTATGAAAGGATATCAGTGGGCTAAGTTCATCCTGTGCTAATAAAGTACCTCTTATTGGTGACTTTATCTGAATTACAGGTGAATATTGATGAAATAAACAATGGAAAAAAAGTTTCTCTAAAAAGCTAAACACTCCGTATCATGCTGTTATGGAAATAGCAGTCTCTGAAAACTTGGTGTTTCAGCATTAAAGGTCAACAGAGCAAATCCCAAAGCTTCATTCTATTTCTTGTGATTTATCAAAACCACAGACTATTTTCATTTATTCTTTTTCAAATGGCAACCTTCACATGATAAGTCTGCACAGCAAATTAAACCTACTCCGCTTTGTTAGATTTGGCATAAACTAAACAAACTACCCGAAATGCTATTTCTTCTTGTGCTGCAATTACTGCATTAAATTCTCCATTTGGAAGGATGGGCAACATGTATGTTAACTTGTTCCTCAAGGGATTCTCTGCTTTGGAATGTGTCCGCTGGCCAGGTTTTGTTGTCCCTTCATGTTTCTCCCCTCATGGCCATCTAAAAATATAATTAAGCCTTAGAAAATTACAACAGAAGATGATTATTAAGTAGTTAAAGTAAATTTCTTCCATTCTTTCATCAGATGTATTGTGAAACTACAGGTGGGCAAGTTGAAAGTCTGGATTCTGAAGCTTGAAGTCTGCATTACGTGCTGAAGGAGATGTTCAGATATAGCTTCCACATATGTTTGAAAACATAACCTGAACTGTAACAACACCCCGATTCTGCAGCTGATCACATGCACTTGAACTTACTTGAAAGAACAAGCGTCACATTTTGATCTAGGTCTACCATTCGAGCTTTGATTTTTAAGCTCCAGTTTAAATAGCTTCTTGACATTATGGACCACTGAGATGCGAAAATACAAGACATATTGAAATAAATGTTAATGTGTTAAATAGCAAATGTTAAAGTAAGTGTTAAATAGTAAATATTAAATTGTATAGTAAAGAAAATGATCGACTAATATGTAATATCACCTTGAAGTACCACTAATAACAATTTAACAATATCATAATATACTTCAACTACAGTACCTATTTAAAAGAGGCTCCCTTTTCTTAGATACACAAATATAGAACTGATTTAGGAATTTCATGGAAGTATACTCAATTTCATGTATGTGCTTAAATTTATATTTGATTTAACACTTAAATGACTTAATAGAATGTTCTGCCAGAGTTGTCTTATAATGACAACTATACTGACCACTTACAGACAGATTCAGCATATTAAACTTTCGCTTCAGATTCTTTACTACATAGGTCTCAGGTTCATAAAAGTTCATTGAATGTTAGATGCACCTCAGTTACTCATCCTGGATCACCTTGAAATCCCTGGAATCAAAGCTGAAGTTGAGGCATGTTTTTCTTTGAGATATATGTTTTTTATTAATAGAGAGGTTTCCTCATCTTCCATAAGTTTCTGTGAAATTCTACAGGTTTTGAAAGTCTCACTTTTCTTCACTGAAATATAGTTTAGATATATAAGAGTTTCAGTTAAATCCTCAGAAATTATAAGATCTCCAAATCAGAATATAATTTATCTGTGACACTAAACATTCAAACTTTTTAAAGAAAGTATTAGAAAGATGTAGAGGAATAAACCGAGTGATAGTCAAATTATCACGTTAATTTAACATCATCTCATGTTTAAAATAAAAGACAATCTGAAGTAAAGGATCTTAAGGAAATATCAGTTAAAATACTTCCTGTTAGCAAATATCAAAGAAAAACTCAAGAAGATCCCATACACTTGCTATGACATTTACACGGGATGAAGGGGTCAAGGGATGTTCACAAAGCCTTGTAAAAGAACATTGCAACAGTGCAGATCAAACAGAACAGCGGAAAGATGCTGCACTCTACTAAGAAGCAGCTAGAGCTTTTGTGCAATTTAGGTACAAAAAAGAAGTGAATATTTGTGGATGTATTTTATTTCTTTAGTTTTGGCTTAGCAAAACAGATATGAGATTTCATTTTGCTTTGTGTTCTGTTTGTTTTTATCTTCACACTTGACTACAGGCCAGAGTAACTGGAACTAGGATGACTTTACTTCTAGAGAAGTAAAAGAAATCTGTTCTGGAAGCAGAAAGAAATAATTGAGAAAATGTGAGTTTAGTTATCCTATTCATTTTTTATTGAATTTATTGAATTTGATCAAATATCTTTGCAAAATTCAGAAGAGATTTGCTACTTTGGCAAGAAATGAAAGTCAACAATTGAAATGAACATAGAATCTAACCCTCAGAAAAAATTCACTTGAAATAAATGCATTTGAAAGTGACTGTAGTTCCATTCTCCTTAGCAGTTTGAACGTTGCTAACATTGAAGCCAAATAAGTGTAAACTGACTCTGTTTAAAAATAAAGTTTTGCAGCAACAAAAAAAAATTTGTCTACAGAAGGGCAACTGAAATTCAGACCTTCAGATTTTTTTTTGTGTACAGTGGATACATTCAAGCTTATTTTAGATATCTGGTCGTTCTCGATAGCAATGTATACAGTGCACATTATCATACTGCAGGCTTTAGTGTGATGGACAAGAAACTGATCTATGTGAGGTCATGAATACTGCATGCTGACCTTATCATGTGGATTTATTGCTTCAATTGATTGTTTTATAGCTTGACTTTTAAAGATTAATCCATTGCAATCAATGAGAATTAGACATATAAACATTTTTTTAAAAAAATCAGTCCATACAGCATCCTGCTGAGCATAGCATACTAGTTTTGGTGTGGATGGCCAAGATGAGGACCCAGATCACCAACTGCAGTATTACCATTTTCTCTTTCTCTCTAGAGAGGAGTCTGTTCTTGAAGGTGTGATTTGGAAAGCCATTTGAAACACTCATTCGTTGAAGTTTTCTTAGAAACTATTGCCTATGTTATTGTCATGAGTTAGTAAGTCCCTGGTATGATAAACTGTTAACATATAGTTACTCATTCTTTTTTCTCTTACACACCCTTACTACAGTAGCTACAGGCTACTACTTTTGGTTTATGAACATTTGAGAACTTTGGTCATAAAGTGCAAAGGAAGGAGGTGTATATACGGGATACAGTTGGATAGGTAGATAAGCAATTCTGACACTCAGGCAACAGAAGTGACAGGCCTTGTCTAACTTCTGTTAGGGGATTTTAATTTATATACCTTAGTTTCCAATACACAGAAAGGCAGAGAGCTAGGCTTTAGCCAAGTTGGGTTGCTGGAGACTGCCCAAACTTTTGGTGTTGTACATTTTTACAATAGGAAGCAGTAGTCACAAACATGGTTAGAAGACAGTCCTGTGGTTATCTCAAACATACTGTGGAAAATAAGTGGCACTTTCTTCAAATCCCAGAAAGGGGAATATAAGGGTCTCTGACCTAGTTGTTTCATTCCAGGAGACCAGCAAGAATTGCAATAGGATTAAACAGCTGCATCCTCAGCCCAGACAAAATGAAGACTAATCCATGTATCATTACCTGACAGTCTGGGAGAAATCCAAAGGTCCACATGACAGTACAGTGGAACTCAGAGATTTAAATTAACCTTACAAGTTATTTGAATTATTTGAAGCTATTACATCAATTTTTAGTTTATGTTCACTTTGATAGCTAATCGTTTTTACATACTTGTCTTTGGGTGGAAGATGCAGGAAAGTACCTAACATAACACTCAGAGGCTTATATTACACATTCCTGATGAGTCAAGCTCAGACTCAGTAAAACAGACCTGTCCCAAATTTTTTGTCTCCAATGTCTGGATAACATAAGGAAAAAACCTTTCCACTTAATACATATATTTTATATAATAACCAGTAAAACTAGATCCAAACAATGCTCAGTCTGATTTAAATGAGAAAAAGCAATTCATTACTATTCTTATCTTGACTTATTTAACCTACCTATTATAACTCATAGCAAAGATTTATAACTTTAATCTTGATTTAAGTTGTTAATACACGAGTTTATAAACTGTCCTACAAAAATGATGAGATGTAACAATATCTAATCTGAGCAAGATTAGATAAATTAGTTACAGTTCATAATCAGAAAAAACCACGGGTTTAAAATTAGCCAAAGAGATAAAATTGGGTTAGATAAAAATTACAGTCATGATGAGTTTTCCTCATTGTTATAACTTTCACAATTAAAAAAAAAAAATAAAAAATTTACAACATACCCACCAAAACCCCCATGAAGCTTAGTCTGGTTTTGAGCCTTTTAAAGCACTATAACATTTTACAACAGCTCCCAGTCCTCTCTTACGCTAAATAATAGAGTCTGTTGGGGTATGTATCAATGCACAGAAATTCACACGAGTCCATCAGTCACACTTATATGCAACTCCAGTTCCTTAAAAGGGGACAAGTTAATTACTTGTGCTAGGTTCAGTATACGCAGCCAAGACTGAAATGTGCAGTAAGAATTCATAGCAACTGTTTAAAAGTCTAAAACATGTTGCAGATTGAAGTCACTGTTTCTCTTCATATTTCTGTTGGTTCTGGAATTATTGCAAAATAATATCTCTTGAGCTAAGAAGAAAGCTGAAGTTATGCTTTGCGGATGCTTTATTCATAGGAATGAATGTTATTTCACAACAATTTTCTTTCAGGTTTGAAGGTTCCTTAGGTAGGTAGAGGAGGTAATGTAGGCAACACAATTTGCAAATTTTTTTAACCTGGTATTGGAGTAAAAGATGTTGTAAAAAAAGAGAATATATTTGTTTCACTGTTAGGAAGCTGTTGTAGTGTAATCGTGTCAGTTTTAATTCCTCAAACTAAGTTGTGCGCTGCCCCCCGTTTCTCCTGACTCAGAGCACTGCCTATAATGTATCAGCCACTCATTGATTTACATACTTCGTCAGCTGGACATTAGTCCTTATCTTTATGTTTCTTCTGTTCTTAACAGCACTAGAAAGAGGCTCTTGAACCAGACACTCAATAGCAATGAGTGTACTCCATGGCTCTGTGAAGTTTCTGCCAAGTTTTCTGTGTTATTATTAATGAACATATTAATTAATAATAATGAACATATTAATGAACATATGCCAAAAGGTCTTTGCAGAAAACCTTATGAGGCTGGCCAATTTCAACACCTGGTTAATTTTTATAGCCAATTTATAAACCTTGTGTGTTACAAATGAAAAGCTGACATATTTTAAACTATAACGAATTAATGACTGCGGTTTTAGTAACTATATATACGCAAAAAAAAATGTATATCATGACAGAATCTCTTATGTTTGCAGTGTCGCCTGCCACTGAGGGTTTAGAAGTCTAATTTCTTGCAGCCAGCACTAGGTGGAGACAGTGATTCACACAACGCTTCCTAACAGACGCTTTGCTAGCTGCTGAACCGCAGTTACTGCCAGCTAACATCATTTCATTTTTGTATTCAGTTTATTACAGATTGCAGGGTTACAATTGTTTGGGGTTTTTTTTTTTAGTAGTTGTCTCAAAGAAAGTGAAATAAAATTACTCATGCTTTGAGTAGCTAGCAGGTCTCCCTGAATCTCTTTCACACACGTGTATGTATATGTAAATCACAAAACTCAAGGCAAACTATAAACAAAGTACCAGAGTTTTATTTCCAGGCTTAATACGTGTGAAATTTATTCAGTAACAGTAACTCTGATCATATTTTTATTTGAGTCATCAGAAAAATCCTTACCCATGTTTTGAAATTTACTTTTTGAACTAGAAAATACATTCTCATACTTGATTAAATCAAGCCTTTGTGAAATCGAGGATTCTTTTGAAATTCCTGGAAATAAACAAAAAAAATAAAATCCATGCACATTAGTTTACTTTTCCCATGTGAAGTCAATACATTGAGCCTACCACGGCGTATTTAATTGTCCTTACCACAGAACGGTCTCCCAATTAGCAGCTAGAGAGAGTTCTCACACGGCAGTCAGGAACAATGATTGATATCACACATCCCATCCCTTTCTTTAACGTCATATGAACTAGTTTTGAACAGTTAAGGGACACTAAAAGAGAAAAGCCAACGGGAAAGATAATTGCATGCAACTAAACAACTGCCAAGAGACCACTCTGCAGATATTTTGGGTTAAAATTTAAGAAGTGGCTAGAGATTTAAGAAGGTATATGGCATCAATGTGAGACAGCATATAATTAGCAGAAAGTAACTACACAGTACAGTCTGCAAATCTGACATGTTTGAATTATAAAAAGTTAAAAAGCAGGCATATAGTAAGTCCTTTTATTTAGGCTGCTGTTTAAGACAAAAGCAGCTGGAGTTCTTGTGTTGGTGTACTATCTCCCTATTGTCTGAAAGATGGGACCTCCTGGCAGTGATGTTGTTTTGACTTAAAAATCATTTAAACACACTGAACTGGAGTGTGGGCTAATTTCCCAATGGCAATCAAACTTCAAATTTTGAATTTGGCTGAGCCTAGCTGTAGCTGACTGCAGTTTATGCAGCCACGCTGGGAAAATACATCCAAAAGGATCCTCTTGAAAACATCTGCTCCAGTTAGCCGAGCCATAGTAGGCGTTTGGCAGATTTCACTAGCAGACTGCTGACGTTTGATCACAAACTGGCTGGAATTAATACAGCCTGGGCTGATTTCTTTGCACTATTGCATCTTTCAAAGAGAAAAAGAAAAGAGGTATCAATTGCTACTGTGCTGGTAGAAGCTGTTCATGACTTTTGTTCAACAGCGAGAAAGATGAATTGGCTTCACCTATCTGAGACCCCTTCAAGGTATCCAGTTGTCTCTAAGAAGTGAACGTACTGAAATTTGCTGATTGATATGACAGACAGCACATCCAAACTAAGAAAACGCAGGGCTGTTTTTCAAGCGAGCAAGACAATAGTTCTCAGAGAACATGGTGCTGTGGTCTGTAGCTGTTCTACAGCATTTTGCCTAGTGTGAGGGGAAAAAGAGAGTTGGGCAGGCTGCTTGAGGGTCAGAAAGTCAGTGGCTGAGGTTAGCTAATATACATTGACCTCCCTGGTAATCATTCACCAAAATTATCTATAATATAATTTACTACTGGAATTAAGGAACTTCTATCATTAATATGTGTTTCCATCTGATTCCATTCAAGTACTCATAGCTTAATCAGGATTATGAGTTTTTCTGGCTATTTTGGAAATGAGAAGGCTCCTACCAGTTTTAATGACTTTTTTTGTTGTCTTTAAAACATATCATCAGTACTGACATCTAACTTGAAAACAAATGCCTAAGCATACCTGATTGTATGAAATGGACCAAAGAGGACTTCTGAAGGTCCTAGTCAGGGTACGGAGGATTTGTGTTTATAGTTTGTGATGCATACTGAAAAAAATCCAGGCTGTCCTTCCAGAATATTTTACCACCACCTTATTTCAGTATTCGGTGCCTGGCAAATGAACAACAACAACAACAAAATCTAGCTTTTTCTCTTAGTTCCATTTTTTTCAATGACTCATTCCTATATTTTGTATTTCATCTAATTAAAACTACTTATTACTAAAAAACTTGAGTCTAGTTCTACTTTTCTAGGGGGAAGTGTTACAGACTGAGTAGCTTGGGGGAAACAAGTAGCTACTTATTCAGCCACCCACCTGTACTGAGTGGTTTGTTATATTCAAGCAACTACAGTGTTTATTTATAATTTGCAGTGATTTTGCATTGCTAGAGTCCCTGTTAGACTAGGTAGTTTGTGTTTGTCTTTTTTTAGCCTGTTTCTGAATTATGGCTATTCCTGATGCGCTCACAGTACCTTCCTTTACTTCCTTTTCAAAGAGGAGGTAATTACATGCAATCTGTCTTCCTGATAATAATAAACTTCCACAAGCCATGCTGGGTACGTATATTCACAACAACCAGAGGAAAGGGGAGATAAAAGACCATCAGAGAATCCGTGATAGGATATGAAGAGTATCAGGGTAACCACATGCTTTGGACTTGATTTTGGTGACAGTAGAATGAATTTCAGAGCAGTATTTTTCCCCTTGGTAATCTGAGCTTAAGCACTCTGAATAAGATGTAGATATGCCTGTTTGCTAGGATGAACTCTTTTAAAGCCAGCTATGAAATAACTGCTTTAAAAAAACCCCACTTCTCTCCCATATTTTCTGAGAAGTCTCCCCTTACATGGGGACAGTAACATGAATTTCTCCTGGTGTGGAAAGGCAGACATGAAATAAAGGATTAAAAATAAAAGCTTTTAAGGTATAAAAAGAGGACCCTTCCATCTTCTATCAAGAAACAATTATATTCTTTCTGACACTGCAATGAAGCAAACTGCAGTGCAGTATATAATTTTAATATGATACTGTATATAATAATTACTTTGGTGAACCAAAGTAATTGGTAGCCCAATCAGCATGTCTTTAATAAACATGTATGAAAAAATTAACAGATAAGGACTTTGTTATTGCCAAGGACAAATGTTTTTCTTCAGTTATTCAGCTTGCACATAGCAGTGCACATTTTTGTCTTTTTCCGTCTTTAGTTTCTTTGTGTTTAATACAGACTAAAGTCTTCAAACCTTGGTATTTAAAGTTGCACTCTGAATTCTATAGTGAAGAGTAATCAGATTTTCAAAAACTCTTTAGTGAGGGGCCTAGAAGTCAGCAGGAACTGTAGGTGCCTGGAAAATCCAGTCACTTTTTGTATTAGGCTTGAAAAGACAGACTTTACTCTAAGAAATCTAAGCTAAAATAAACCCATTCATTGAAATCATACACTATGTTTAATATTTATAAAATATAGCCGTTTCATGAAATCTGATGGAAACTAATACTTCCCTTCCACTTGTAAGCCGTGGTATTTTTCACATATCTGGTATTACGCTACTTATAAATATCTCTCCAAATACACTTGACTAAGTAAGGTATTCTGGACTCCACATGCAGGGGCTGAGGGAGAAGGAAAGAAAAAAAATCCTTTCCCTTTTACCTATAAGGAAAATCTTTAGGAAAAGCCATTGCTTTTTGAGATCTTCCTTTTACTTCTTGCCATAGCTGAGTTAGCCTCCACTAGAGAAGTCCAATATAGCTGAGGGAGAGACACTGCATTAGGTTGCAGATCTGCAAGTGACACGTGGCATCCACAACACTGCCCTGAATAGTACAGTTCTTTAAGTACCTACTGGGGGTGACAGGGTTGGCATTCCTGGTTTACTGTGTGTGGCTTTGTTCTGGTTTCCATTTATAAGGTTGGGGTGAGGAGGCAACCCGAAGAGGTGATGACGTACCTGCATCTGTAAGGTTGAAAGGAGGTATCAGACAGTGAGAGCTCACAGAGTTTGGAAAACAAACCTGGTACGCAGAATCTCAAGTAACTATCATCTGGGATGCAGATACTCTCAAGTAAACTATGCGTGGTATATATGCTGTCCATGCATCACTTACAGGCTAATCACATCCTTCTGCGACTGTATGGCATGTTCCTGCTCCTGGTCACAGTTTCCTCCACACACACTTATTCCTTCATGCTGCTTATAGTCTAAACTGTATTTTCTTGCAGATTATTTCCAGATTACATATGTAGCCACTTGTTGATATCAATCAATATTTAAGAGTTAAATGTAGCAGGAATACAGTAAGGGACAGAAGCATGACCGGACAATATGTAGGCATGAGGTCAAAGGAAGAGTGGTTGTTATACGGTGGAGTAGAAGAGAAGTATCTGTATGGCCAATAGACCAGCGGGGACAAAAGCAGTCTAAATGCTTAACTGAAATATATGGAAAATAAGGATACAACAACAGTGCCAACACTGACAGCTATGTACATGAACAATGTAAAGGATAGTAATCTCAAAAAATCCCCAGCCCTCCAGTATGGGGTTAAATTCCCATCCATACAATCCCTACAAACCCCCCAAACAGCAACAAAAGGCACTAAGTCAGCATTTTTACCTACGGTATCAGATACTCTTCAAGCTTTCATCAGCCATATATTCTGTTCCCACACAGTATCATTTACAGTATATAAATACAATTAACTCACATGCAAAACTACAACTACCTTACATTTTCAGAAAATAAATAATGTATACTCTTACTGAAATTTTTGCTGAACTGAAACCACTGGCAAAACTCCCACTGATTTCAGTGCAGCCAGGGTTTGAATCATGGACTTCGACAACAAAAGACAAAAACCATAAAATATATTATTCTCTCTATAAGTAGAACTATTGCTCTGCATTTACTGTAGTTGCAAAAAGTCAGATGTAGTTCTGTGAAATGATGATAAGGTATATTTTTAGATGTCCAATACATACATTTTTTAACATACTGGCACAGTAAATGGTATGGAAGGTAAGGCATGTGGATTAAAGTGGGGGCACAGCCCTGATAATTCACACATGCAACTACTGCCAGATCCCTCTAAATAAAAAAATTTTAAAGAGGAAAACATTTTTTTAAAATCTACAATGTTTATTATACTAATATTCAAAGCTCTCCAATGCAGGCATAATAAACGGCTTTTAAAATTTGTCCTTTCAGTTCAGACTCAGGCTGCATTGCTGAAACACTGCATTCCAGCCCCTGAAGATCTAATGCACTAATCTAATGCACTGTGGCTGACCTATTACAGATGATTATAAATTAGAGAAGTCCTTGTGTTGCTATAATTTTCTAGAGATTGCTTGTTAAAGCCAGAAAGTGCAAAAAAAAAAAAAAAAAAGTGTAAACTACCATTTCTTCTGTCTACACTGGATTTAGCTCAGTTAGAAATACAAATTTGGAGCCATAACCAGGGTACCCAATTTATTTACTCTCCCATATGAACTTTACACCATAGGGAAGCAGAAGCAAGTTTAGTTCTCTGATATAAAATTACAAGAGGGGCTGGATTCTGTGCTGCCTGCTCTTGGGAGCTTTCGCAATTTTTCTACAATACCTATGCTCCAGTTACACATATATGAAATGAGGAAAATTATTTCCTTCCTTTGAAAAAATGACAAATTCATTAAGGATTGTGAGATGCTATTATACGACAGCAATGTCATGCAAATATGTAGTTTAGAAAAATAAAAAATACATTGCAGACAAAACTACAAAGTTTGTACTTTTGAATTGTTACTACTTTATTTTTGTTGGGTAAATTATTTGCAGGATTAGAGTGTGTTTGAAAATTAATAGCAATGTTCTTTTGTTTCATTTTATGCAGTTCTGGAGACCAAAGGAGCCTCAGGAATTAATTGTAGCCTTCTAATAAACGCAATGATGTAATGACGTATTTAACATTACTGTTTTTTGTTTGATTCCAAATAAATTGCAGATTTTTTTCTGATGTGATACTAAAACAATTACCATTTTGAAAAAGGATAATTAATCTACAATTTTTTCACATTAGATCATATATTTCTAAAGAGTGCCCACAGATTTGATGGTCTTCAGCTGCTGTGTATTTATTTTTCATTTTTTCTAGTGATGTACCGCCCCATCAGTGCTGACATTTAAATGAGTGAGTATTCAACACAAATGTGATCATTTGTATAGCATCCAGTGCGGCACCATACTGAGATGATTGCTTCTGGGAGCCATCCATGGGTTCTCGAATAGGGGGGAAAAGCCAGGCAAAATTTTATCAATTTACATTTTTCTGTGATTAATTTTTATGCAAATAAGGGCCCGACCGTGCTCCCATCTCACCTGAATCATGCGGATCATCAAAGACAAATTGAGCATCACTTATTTAAAAAATAGGCTTTAAACTACTCTACAGCTGTGTTGGAAAATGCTAAGAGCAGGGCATGAACTTTTCTAATGTAACAGGAATAGATAAGAAAATGCTTCTTTTTGCATTTTTGTCCACACTGTGATAAACATGAGTCTTAACAAAATCCTAAAAATTGTCTTTGTTTTATATTCCTTATGCCCTTGTAAACATTTGACTATGGGAATGCTACATAAGGGGATTTTTCCAATTTCACAATACAAACAAATGTACTTGCAAAAAAATACATTGCTTAGTGATGAAAAAAATTGTATTGGTTAGCGTACTTAAAGTACATAGTTTATTTACATTTTTAGATAGAATTCAAGAAATCATCCAGTGGTACACTATAGTGGAAAAGGCCTTACATAAACAATCTTATAATGTTAGAGTAAAAGCTGTTAAGACACACAAATAGGTAAGTTCTGTTTACAAATGAATATATTCTGCCTTATTGTACATATCTATATATATATATCTATATGCGCCTGCCTATCATAAGTTGGAAATTTAGACTTTGTTAAACAACAGCCTTTTAAAAGTAATTTAGGATTAGCAGGTTACGCTGATGGACATTTTATAATTATTGATACTAATACTGAGGAGTATAAGGGTGAAAAACTAATCTTGTTATTTACTTTAAACCAAATTTATATTTCTCTTCCTGTAGGAAAGCAACAAAACTGTTTCTTTATGGCATTAAGAAATAAGGCAATATTATCAGCCACAACTGTAATTTTTGTAGCTCTAAGATAAATAGCGCTCAGAAATATGAACACTTGTCCCTCTAATTTGCACTTGAAATTTGTATCCAGGTGTAAGAACCTGTTCTCATGAAAAGCATTCTCTCATAAAGAAGCTGAATTTTGAAAAGGCAGTTTCTCTTCAGAACTGTGTTCTGAAAATTGTAATATGTAATGTCAGTTCAGAGACTCATTTTACAAGTCCTTCCACAAATTGATATCCCTAAAGCTAATCTCAGAGGAGTAAATGTGATGTGTAAGGGAGAAAAGACGGTCTTTATCAGCTAGAGTTTGAAAAAAAGAGGCCCACGTACCAGATGATCTTATGACATTAGAGCAAAGATGTCCCCTTACGTATTACACATATGAAAGCTGTAATTTTATAGGTTTGATTAACCCACAATTTAATGAGTTACCTTTCATTAAACTGTACAGCTGAATGTACATTATTTCATATCCAAATAGAATACATGTTTGCACAAATGCGGACATGATCAATTTTATGCTCAGACCTTCCCCTTAAATCCTGCAAGACCCATATCACTCATTAAACCACTGACATAACGGGTGAGATCATAACTGTAGCAAAGCCAACAGGAGTCCTGATACTGTTCTCAATAAATCCAGACCTCCGTCCAGCCTCCAGCCAAGAACGCCACAACTGATGCTCTTAAATACCTCAGACAATACGTGACCCATCCTTTTTTAATGTTTATATATTCATTCCTCTGTCTCCCCCAGTTACGAGTTTTGAGAAAGACTGTACTGTGGTAAGTTTGGGTCGTATCTAACAGGTTGACTGCATAAATGATACAATTCAGCTATTCAGAAAAAAAATTGTGAAACCTAAAGCATTAGGAGTGAAGGCAGTTAATTATTTAAAAAAAAAAAAAAAGTCTCTTTTCCCTGAAGAAAAGATGTTGAAGACAACCAAGTTATAAAGACAGCAAAACCTGTTTAAAATATCACAAGATCAATTGATGTATTTAGAATCCTACTAAATGGAACCAAGGTTAATTACCATTCGCCGTCTTTCAACCAGCTTTAGCATCTTCTACAGAAAATATCCTCTATGATTGCATTAATACAGAAATACAATAAAAGATCTATCAAGTCCACCTTCTCTATATGACAGGTTTTTATATATTACTCTGTGTCACAGATATCCATATAATTTCTTATAAGCTGTAGTCATGATGTCCTACTGGAATAGTTCTGCTATTATAATAAGTAATACATGAAAAAGTACTATGTAGCAGCTTACAATGAGGATTCTGAATCAACTGAAAATGTTAAAAGTGATGTCCTGGTGTTTAATTCCAAATACTTACCACAATAATCTTATGGGATATAAGAGAGGCATAAAGAGATTATTTTACCAGCCACTGGCACACATTCTAGGATGGAAAATATCAGTTGTTTTATAGCACGTGATCATACTGCACACATTTTAGGGCAAGGAGTGGAAGGATTAGAAAACACAATGTATGCATATTTCTCCTCTCAAAGACCATTTGCTGGTACTTCACTTGCCATGGGAATGTAAAACAGTGCTAAAACCAAACAAAAATAAGCATTTATATAACATAAATGCATGTATTCCCAGTTACAATAAAATGTGGAGAACAGAAAGAAGCAAAAATCGTCAGCCTAATAATTTCAGTCAAAAAAGGAAGTTCATATGTATCCTTTAATTTAAACCAAGTGACTAATATATATATAAGGGATTTTCTATATATATACACACATATACATACACAGATTTCCTGTACACATACATATGGATTACAGGCTCCCTTTTTTGGCAATCTAGGAAGTAGTTGAGGAACTGTTAACAGATATGTTAAGGCATACTGTTGGCATCCACAGGGCTGTCAGCTGACGTGATTTCAACGGGTTCAGCTGCAGTTTAAAGTCAAAGACAATTGCCACTTTAATGTAGAAAACCTAGCGTGTCCCTCACAGTAGTACACTGGCAGCCCTCGACTCAGAGAAGGTGATGCTTTCAACTACAGACTGGGCATGAGGGGACAACTGGACTCCAAGCACAGGGACGAAGCTTTGAAAAACACAAAAATTTTCTAATAGTGCAAGAAGACAGAGGTATTATGGAAAGTAAGTAAAAAAAGCAAAAGAAAAGGAAATGATCAAAGCAATACTGTTGTTGTGACATGTCCCTCCTTCCAGAAGTCAACTGGCAAGTTGCTCCATTTTTGCTGCTGAGGTACCAACCTTTGGCATGAGGCCCATTTATTGAAACCACAACGCTCAGAGGGAAACACTGCGTGGAAGACAAGAACAGACTTTCCTTTCTGGGTGTGAGCGTAGTGACCCAGAAGCAGAGGATCGAACTTAAATGTCCTTAAAATATCTTTTACTGTGGTGGATGCTCAGAAAAATATCTTTTACTGAGGTTTTATGGTCAGAAAAAAATATAGGTATCATAGAGAGGAAAGATTTTGGAACTAAGGTACAATATTGGAGAAAATAAACAGATATAACTTGGAAATGGAACTTTATGAATCTGGACAAAAAAATATATTTGCATGTAATTCTTACTGAGATAAATATTTGGCTAAACTATTTCTCTTTTGCTCCTTTCACACATTTTCCTGAACTCCTGTTGCTGTTACCTGGAATCTTAAATGTTTGTTTTGGTGGAGTTACTAGTATTTGACAGATATTGTATATACAGACATTACCATGGGCTCAGCCAAGACAATGAGGTGAAAATAATGAGGGATGGCTGTTGTTGTTAGAACAGACTTGTTGGAGTACTTTTGTACTGTGCAAATTACTTTTTTGTTTTGTGCTCACATTGCAAAATTATGAAAAAAATCATCATGCTTTCATTCATACTTTTCAGATTAAATAGAGGAAATGTTATTTTGAAACATTCTATATGACCATAAATTAAATGCTTAGTTATACTTTCAGATTGCCTAGTTCCCCCCTGCCCCCCCATCCCCATTTTTGACCTTTGAAAAACAGAATCAGGTCAATTTTAATTAAAATATAATTTTGAATTCTTTTTGTAAATTGTAAAACCCCCCTATATTCCAAATATAACCCTAATCAACACACTTTTGATCTACCTACCCATCAAAAGGTTCACATGCTGCAGTGCCCTGTCAAGACCAAGGTGCACTCCAAAATGGGGCCAGAACTTCCTGCAGTGCAGAACTGCTGGTTACCAGATACACACTGGTACTGCAAAATCTGACCCAGAAGCTACGGCCCTAAGGATCCACAGTATCATCCACTCACTGAACAGGAGTCAGTCAAAGAAGACTCCAAACATCTATTAGTCAAAGCTTGAAGACTGAGGCAGGAAATCTCAGCTGGTTTTGATGTCCCAAATGAGAAATCTTAATGATCAGAACGCTGGGCAAGGATTCAGACTCTGCTTGGCATCCTTACTTGGTTCTGTGAGGGAGACTCTTCTCAAGTATCCTGTGAATGCTGATTTAGACAGGAATATATTTTCTAAGAATACCAGAACTTGCAAATAATAATTGATCTGTATGCAAAATCTGATCTATATGGACAATTACTCAGGACTCATCTGCTTTGTCACCGACCATCTAAGAAACAATATTTCATGGGTTATTTAAAGAATAACTACTAGCATTACTTTTCACATCTAGAAACTTCAGCTAACCCTTCTCTGTTAGGTTATAGTCTATGGAAAATATGAAAGAGCTCAAAGATTGCTTTAGATGGCTTAGCTCTTTCAGTAATAACATGCACAGAGATTCCTGCAGCAGAAGATATAAATTGACATACTGCTATTAGAGTTTCATTGCGGTCAGGAATAACACAGAGTAACTTGGGGGCATAAGCATAGGCGTGTTGTGCCAAGACACCTGCACAAGGTTAGAAGATGTAACACGATCTATGAGAGACGCAGTGCCGCTCTGGATCTGCAGCCAGAAGCCCACAGGATACCTTAAGCCTATCTGGAACAACGCTGGATTCCTACCTGTAGGCATCATTGTTATTCCTGCAGTGCCAAGCTGAAGCAGACACATCTAAAATCTATTCCTCTTTATAACATGGTTCCTTACTTAGCTTACACTTTGCATCTTCTGTGTAAGGATACCAGTATAAACACTAGTAGGGAGTAAAGCAAATGGAACATGAATATTGAAAAGTAAAATTTATACTGGTAGCCTCTGTTTATGTAACAGGATAATTTACATGTTGCCTTTACTATTATGTTCTCCCTGAACATTATGGGAGATCTGTTATTGAAGGATATCCAAATGGATGCAACAAATACGTTGCAAAGACTAGTATACAACCTACCATAAGCTAAATAACTATGAAATTTAGATATATCTAGAACCCAAATATAGTTCATGTTCTTTAGTTAACTGCACTTGATTTGAACTGACCTTTGTACTCCTGATAACAGTGCTTCCACAATCCCCTTCATGATGGTGTTTTGTCGAGTTCTCTGGATTCTCCAAATGCACACTGTCAGTTCAAGCTCAAAGTGATATTACTTAACATATGCCAGTATTCTTCAATTTCCTTACATACTATTGATAGGAATATTTTAAAGGACAAGAAAGTATTCTTACCCCACCAAAAGGGAATAGATCCAAGAATAAAAAAGAGAGGGGGAAGATAATGGAGAAAAAAGTGTTTAGTGATGAAAATGTTTATTGATAACTGAATAACTGAGAAGAAATACATCATTCTTAATTTCTTTACTATTGACCATGAATCACAGAATGACAGAATGTCTGAGGTTAGAAGGGACCTCTGGAGGTCACCTTGTCCAACCCCCCTGCTCAAGCAGGGCCACCTAGAACCGGCTGCCCAGGACTATGTCCAGATGGCTTTTGAATATCTCCAAGGATGGAGACTCCACAGCCTCCCTGGGCAACCTGTGCCAGTGCTCAGTTGCCCTCACAGCAAGAGAGTGTTTCCTTTTGTTTAGGAGGAACCTCCTGTGTTTCAGTTTGTGCCCATTGCTTCTTGCCCTGTCACTGGGCACCACTGAAAAGAGCCTGGCTCCATCTTCTTTACACCCTCCCTTCAAATATTTGTACACAATGATGAGATCTCCTCCTTAGCCTTCTCTTCTCCAATCTGCGCAGCCCCAGCTCTCTCAGCCTCTCCTCATAGAAGGGATACTCCAGTCCCTTAATCATCTTAGCAATTGAAGTGATGAAGTGTATACTCTTGGACTCCATGTTATAATCAAAATAGTCTTGGAAAAATAAATGTAAAATACAGACAATTTGATATATTAGAAAGAGAAGTTCAGCCTAATTTAAATGCAGACTTCTCTATGCAGACGTCTGTACTCATTGCTAGGCTCCAAGTTATGAAATATGGATTCTGTTTCTTGCTAGCCTTTGACAAATCATTTAATATATCTATGCCTCAGTTTTCCCCTCTGTAAAAAGAAAATACTATCTTGATTTGTAAAGTCCTTTGCAATCGTAGAGTGAAAAGTTCTATTGAAAGCTAAGTATTACTGTCAAAATATCAGGAAGATAAAATTAATATTCATAATATGACAGAAATATTTTCTTTGAAATGAGGGAGACAGATGCTAATAAATAACAAAAAGCTCTGTGGCTATATTTAAAAATTGAGTGATATTGAGAAGGAATGTCAGGGAAAGTAGACATTTATAATTTTCTACATATTTACTTCTAACTATATAATCACATATAATCATTTTGCCCAGAAAGTGCATACTATAAAATATTGGTATGATAATCTCTAAAGAAAGTCACATTAAAAAAAAGAAAAAGAGAAAAAGAAAAAAGAGGGAGAATAATTTAACTAGTCCAGAGTAAACCACACACAACTCTGCGTTTTAGTATTTCCTCTTTTTCCATTTGGTGATCCAAAGGGATGTCCCTGTGTGCGGGGTTTGTGTGGCGGGGTTTTGGTAGCGGGGGAGGGGCTACAGGGGTGGCTCCTGTGAGAAGCTGCTAGAAGCTTCCCTGGCTCCAAGGCTGAGCCCATCAGCAATGGTGGTGGCACCTCTGTGATAACATATTTAAGAAGGGGAAAAGACTGCTGAAAAACCTGCAGCAGAGAGAGGAGTGGGATGTGAGAGAAACAACTGTGCAGACACCGAGGGCAGTGAAGAAGGAGAAGGAGGAGGTGTGGGGGAGCAGAGATTCCCCTGCAGCCCGTGGTGAGATGGCAGGCTGTCCCCCTGCAGCCCATGGAGGTTAACGGCAGAGCAGAGATTCCCCTGCAGCCCTTGGAGGACCCCACGCCAGAGCAGGTGGCTGGGCCCAGAGAAGGCCGTGACTCTGTGGGAGAACCCACACTGGAGCAGTTCATGGAGGACTGCAGCCCATGGAAAGGACTTGAGTTGGAGAAGCTCATGGAGGGCTGACCCCCGTGGGAGGGACCCCACGCTGGAGCAGGGGAAGAGTGTGAGGAGTCCTCCCCCCGAGGAGGAAGGAGCGGCAGAAACAGCGTGTGATGAACTGACCCCAACCCCCATTCCTGTCCCCCTGCGCCTCTTGGGGTGGGGAGGAGGTAGAGGAATTGGGAGCAAAGCTGAACCCGGGAAGAAGAGAGGGGTGGGGGGAAGGTGTGTTTTTAAGATATGGTTCTGTTTCTTATTATCCTACTCTGATTTGATTGGTAACAAATTAAATTGATTTCTTTTTCCCCAAGTTGAGTCTGTTTTGCCTGTGACTGTAATTGGTGAGTGATCCCTCCCTGTCCTGGTCTCGACTCACCAGCCTTTTGTTGTATTTTCTCCTTCCCATCCCGCCAGGGGGGAGGAGTGAGTGAGTGAGCGAGCGGCTGCGTGGTGCTTTGTTGCCGGCTGGGCCTAAGCCATGACACCCTACTACTGACACAGCATCCTTGAAGAGCTAGGCTGCCATGGCGAATGGGACAGAGTATTGCAGGAATTATATATGGATTGGTTTTATTTAGTGGGTTTTTGTTTTGTTTTGTTTTGTTTTTAATTTTTATTTTTTTTTTAAATATTGTCTCCCTGTACTTGTCTTCTGCTTTGCTTGGTCTTAGATTCATTTTTTCGCTCTCTTTGATTTTTTAGCTCTGCTCTCTTTACCCTTCTTTTACTCAGTTCGTGCTAACTGAATTTAAATCACACCATAGTTCAGGATGAACTTCTGAACCCATCATGGCTGAGCTTCTCAGCAACAAGTACTAGGAAAATTTATTCTAAGAGCAAGATCCATAGAAACAAATGTACTTACTACAGTCTCTAGACTAAATAGGTCTTTAAAACTGCACTCCAGCAATGCAAATCTGCTTGTGCCTGTCAGTCACTGGCATTGCTTTTTTTGAAATGGATCTTGGTTATTATGGAAGCAGGACATTCCTGGTTATTATAAAATCATTCATACACAAACCGATACATTCAGACCCTGCATTTCAGTGGCCGTATGCTGCTTCTGTAACCCTTCAGAATACATGTGGATCAATTCTGGCTGCATCTCCCCTCGAAATCTGTATTACCAAGAATAAGAAATAACCTAATATCTCCAATTAGTTATTGGGCAACAGAATACAGAACTTTATCGCAATTTGTCCAATCTAAAGCCTGTATCAAGTAGCACGTCTTCTATTTGCACTGATTCAAGAGATGTTTAGAATCACTGTTAATTTAATACATCTACAAAGTTCTAATAACTCCACATATATCAAAAACAAATTTGGGTTCAATTGTCTTGATAAACCACTACTTAGTACATACAACATTTAAAGCTTTGGTTTCCATAAAGTAGTTGCCCAGTGGGCTACCTATACTATGAATAACATTTACATTACAGATACTGACTTCTTGAATGAAGAATGAGGTCTTCGTTATAAGCTATGAAAAAATCTTGTTACCTAAGGAGGCTATGTTTTCAATTTTAAAAGCCTAAAAATGTAAAAATATTAAAATAGCCTATATCATTCATTTAAATGTCATCTGTGATCAAATGTAGGAATGTATGTGCATATGTAAAAAAAGAATCTTTGAAAATTTTTTAAGGTGTACCCATTGAATGGGGAGAAAAGAAAAGCCTGGGTGCTTCCTTGCACTTCCTCAATATTTCTCTCAATGTTGACAGTATTGCCCTAATGTTTTGTTTTCCAGAAGGCTGAGATCCTCACCCGTCTCATGCTAATAATCAATGCTCTGATGCTGAGATATCACTGGATTGCTCTCTACCTGGTACTATATAATTTAAAAAAAAAGAAAAAAAGTGCAGTTGCATAAAATGGTACAGGATGGGCAGTTCTGTATAACAGAACATTTGCCCATATGTCTCTTCAGATCAGCAGACAGTAGAACAGAATTCATTTTCTCTGCCTATTCAATCCTTTTCATCCTCCTTAGAGACTTTTAGCAGACATGACAAAAGGGGCCATAAATCTATCAGTCCTTGAAGACTATAACAACCACAAAGAATTGTCTGAGTGCTATATGAGATATGATGAACAACAACTTGAAATAAGGAATGTCAAAATTCAGTATAAATATTAAAGAAAAAAAAAAATGCCCTGGCAATGAAATCTAAGAAGTCTGTGTAGGAAACTCCCAAGGAAAGTGTGTGAGCTTCACAGGATAAGGCCACAGAATCTAAACTAGAATACAGGCATTGGACAGGGAGATGAACAGGTTGAACAAACAATACCGTTACTTCTCTGAAGGGAGTGATCAGACGTGTCAGTCAGCACTGTTTCTGGTATGTTGCTGAGAGCTCTGTTTCTTCTACTTGTCCAGTGCAAGCTATATTAAGACCACCAAACCAATTTCATATAATTAACAGAGCTGAATTAGAAGAATAAACATTCAGTCATTGCCAAAGTAATCTGGATTAAATTACTGTTTTTTTAAATTTGGTTTTACCTAATAACACAATCAAAAGAAAGAAAAATAAGCCACTACCTTCAGTAATTCTCAGGGTTCCAGACATTGGGAATCATTTTTCCGGAAGACCTAGTGTGAATCTCCTGTCCATTTAGCAGTATAGGAGACACAAGGGATCACAACCGGTTATTTGGAATCTTACTTGTCTAATTATAAAGCCACATTTGTCTAACCAGTCTGCTGCTAGTGCCACAATTCAGAACACAGTAAGAAGTCAGTACAGATTAAAACTCTCCCAAGTTTTCCACTGACTTGAGATGAGTCTTGGCTCCCATGTGCCTAAGCCACTTCTTGAAAACGTTAAGTTCTACGGAACTTAGCAAATGTCACCTACTATCTTAAAAGGACATAAAACCTCTTCATTTTAGTATTCGTATATAATTAATTATTTAATCTGATATCTACATAGTGCCATCTAGAGAGCTAATGTTTGTCTTCGCTGTGGCACATAAAAAATCTAGCTCAACTCACCTCAAAATTCTAAGTGAAAAGTCTAGCTCAGCTCAGCCCTCAGATAAAAAATGAATACTAGATAATAAAGCTAGAAATATCTTTATGACATATTTTAATCTGGAGAACAGATTTTTAAAATAATGCCGTTGCTTTGGCATTACTTATGCAAACCCAACGGCATTGTGTCTGTTCAAATCAGAATGGAAAGTAAGAGAAAGAAAGTACCCAAATTATGGCTCATGTAGGATTAACCTGAAAAAGGGAAACAGTGTAATATGGAAGAAATGTGATTTTCTTTTTCATGTCATAAACCTGATTACTGTTAATCATGAGGATAAGGTATATAAGATTCTGATATTTAGGGACTGCCATAGCAACACTTAGTTCCATCAAGTCCTACCGATGATGGTGGTTGCTGCAGAAGAAATTCAGCTACAAGCAATTAGAGAATGATTTGACTCTCCAGAAAGTTTGCTCCCATCTTTATTAGGGGTGGTTTACGTCTTGAATGATGACTTATGTGTATTACAACCAGCTACTGCTCACCTTTTTTATAAATTTTAAGCATTATCACAATGCACAGCTTTTTTTCTTGATAATTTTTTACATTAAAAAAAGAAAATATGATGCTGCAAGAGATTCAAATCTACTGCAATAGATCAAATCCTTCTAAAAATCCAGAGTATGCCTCCGGCTCTCACACCAAACTACCATAAATAACAGCTCTGTGAGGAATTAATTGTGACACTATATGAAGATCAAAATCAATCCCAGGAATACACACACATATTTGCTTGATAACTTTATAAAATTGTCTTCTTAATATGTGAAACAGGCATTCAAATATTCAAAACTGTCTTTTTCTTCTAATAAGTTTTTTTCTTGAAGTTTGCTTCAAGAAGACCTCTCCGAGTAGCATTCGGTGATGACAGCATGTGGTGGTTGCTTAAGGTATGCAAATCCTCAGACTACTAGCAAAGCATACTCTTACATGGGGCAACAAAGCCATTTGAGTGGGAGTCTAAGGAAGCATAATCACCAATGCTCTCTCATGAACATGGGCTCCGCCAGATATAAGAGTAGAAATATTGGTTATTCAGATTTACAATTGGGGTTAACTTTCCCAAAAATCTATGTCCTTGGTGTAATTTGAAAAAAGGATGTTGACACTTTATTCTCAGTAGGTAAAAAGCTATTTCATCTTGAAAAAGAAGAATGCCAAACACTAGCAAACTCTTTTGCGGTTTAAAAACTCCTGTCTGTGCACATTACTCTTTCACAGAGAAAAAAAAAATAAAAAAACCCCCTCTGTTTTGCTCTGTACACAAGGCTGCAACTAATTACAAGAAGAGACAGATGCTGAGTAGCCTTAAGGCTTTCCCTGCCACCACAGTGAGTCTGTGCGCTAGTCAACAAGCAGGTAGTGAGTGAACTCAAATGTTATCTGACAAGGCAGCAGATCCCATCACCTAGGGTTAGAATACAGACAAGCAACTCTGTGTTCAAAAGTAAAGACAGAAAAATTTCAAGCAGATTGTTTCTGACAGAAATCATATCACAGCCGCACTTTCTGACAAAGTCTACGCGAACGAAACTCTACACTTTCTGTTTCCCATCTTCCCCTTTAAGAAACAGCCAGTATTTCAAAGGTACATTGAAGGTGACAGCTCAATGCACAATGGTTAGCAAGTTCTTTTATGCTTGTTTTCTCTTTGGAGGTATTAGGAAACCTCTACTGCTTATCTATGGGGTAGCAGAAGATTGTCCCACTTTTTTCTAATCATTCTTTTTGTCCTGAACACTTCTAACTCGCTCATAGATGTGAAGTGTCAGTTTCACAACATATAATTGTGGCATGAAGAAACTTCACATGATTATGTGGAAGCTTTAGAGAAGTTGCATCACCCTAAAAAGGAAAGTTAGCAAAAAGATAAAACCTGGCTATAATTGCCAATATCATTTCCACTGCAAGACAAACAAAATTTCCTAGGAAATGCACCAGCTGAATCCTGGCAGAGAATTTGGTTATTAGCTTTGAAACAGATTTTTTGCCCTTCCTCTACAATAACCACGATCTCCAAGTTAAAGGAAATCATATGCATTTTTGAGTGTTGCAAATCTCTGCAAGTAACAGATTTGAACAGTTTTCTTGCTTTCCACCCAGAAAGGATCGAATTGATCTAGATTGATTTGGCTGTTTCACTGTGAGTAATGTCAAAACAAGACAGGAGAAATACAGTGTTCAATGGAGCACGTCAGATTTTATGTACATAGGTTCTAGCAGTGCTGTGGATTTTGACCTGCAAGCTGGGCATTTGCTCCCAATGGCCCGTGAAAACCCCTAGGGAAGTCTTTGGGCTTTACTGACTAGCATTACAAATACCACTTTCTTTTGCTGAAGACCAGTATTTTCCAACCTTAAAAATTAAATGGAGAATGTGAAGCAAGCTTGCTTACCCTGTGGTATCATTAAGACACTGAAGGTGAATGAGGCATTCATTTCTAAATATTCCTTTTAGCAGAATGGTATATACACACTGGTAATTACCACAAATCAAAGAGAGGACTGGAAACAGGAGAAGCAAGTAAAGAAGTATCAAACATTACAGACAGAGCATGTTCACCCTGTGTTAAAGTTATTTTGGACTCCAGATTTCCTTTACATTTCCATTCCTCCCTCTAACATTTTTAGGAAAGACATTAATGATTGTTTAATACTGTGGATTTGCAGCATTGATCTCTACCTTTACCATTACAAAAATGACTATTGCAACACATTTCACTTGGGATTATGCTAGAAAACTAGTGGTTTGGAATATGGAAAATATGTTTGAGTGTCTTCTTGTTGAAGTCAGTTGATTTTATACCATTCCCTACTGCATAGCACACTGATTTCTGTGTAAGATATTGGCTTAAGTCATAATTAAATTTATGTGTCTTGGGATGTAGTAGCTTCCACACTGGAACAATGCTATAACTTACATAATTTTCTAAATTACTTAATTTTTACAATAGTCTCTGATAGATATTTCTAGGGATTAGAGCTGTTAGAACTATATTACCAGCAGTAGTCCCCAATTACACAGTTTTACAATAAATTTGGTTTATTAGCCTTCATACCACACAGAGAAATTAATTTTTATTGTTGGAATTTTTTTTTGTTCTAAGCTGAAGTATTTTATAGAAAATCAAATTCCTTGTTACAGTAATAATTTGTCCTTAAAAGTCTGGTTAGCAAGACTGTGCTTACTATATGGAGGTTTATCATACTATAGCTGCTTTAGTCAACTCCTTCAAAGTTAACGTCTCTGCTCACTGATACAGTAACAGCAGTGTCATACAGTTTATGAACAATTTAAAAGCAGTTAGACTTTGGGGCCAGTCATGCACATCATGTGTAGATTTGAGTGTCCTGCCTGAGGTTATGAAAGACCTACAGCCCACTTCTCTTTCTTTAAAAGAAAGAAGTCTGAAGAACCAAGAAGAGAAAAAGCATCATTTGCAACAGCAATATATTCTGCCAAGTTATTTCCCCATTTCTTCTGACAAACTCTTTGGATCTCTGCTAGGGAGATCAACAAGCAGTCTGAAAGCTGGGGGATAAGGTGTCCTTAACAAAAGGGACTGGGAAGAACAAAAACTTCACAGCTTTTGTATTAAGAGAAAGTGACCACAAAAAATCAGACCTAAAAAAATTAACCAAAACCTTGATGATTCTAGAACTCTGGTACCTCAGACTTGGTATACGATTTAATTCATCCAAGCAGACCCTGAACTTGAGAGCACTTAGGCTTTGGACCTTTCAGGTTAAATGAATGGTTGGATGACTTAAATAATAATAATAATAATAAGCTCTTTCTATAATCAAATGAGCTGCCTGGTCTCTGTGAAATCATTATATCACGAGTGCCTGAACATCATGAGTTCTTCTTGATTAATGGGACTAGCCAGGAAGGCAATGTTCACAGAAGGATGAAAATTACAAGAAGTGAAAATTACAAAGAGATTACAAAAGAAAATGACTAATATAGCCCAGTGACTCAGTTACTCTGAGGTTACTCCAGACATACAGTAGGATGAAAAATCTGCTTCAAACATTAGCTTCTTTTCCACTTTTTCATGCTGATCTTTGGAACAAAAGCTATTAGTTCATCCCTCCTTAGACACAGGACTGGTTGTTTTAAGAAGCACTGGGCAGCTTCTTAACTGCCCTTCTTCTTAACTTCTTAACTAAACTCTACAAGTTTGGGAACATTTTGTAGAAGCTGAGCAGAGATGATATATATTTGGTAAGAGAAGTAGACAAGTGTCCTTTATCAAACATGGCAAAAGCTTAACCAGTTTATTAATGATAGCTATGCTCTTGTAATAAAAGCAGGAAGACAAGTGTTTCCATCTGATTATTCCTTGCTTTGGCTACAAAAACACAGGTACAGATCAGGGCTTCCACAAGGAGAGGACCTTTGCCTGGCAGGAGTCTGTCAGTAGTGGAGCTCACCAGAATCCAGAAGGAAACAGTAGTGTTATATGAATACCTCCATCTGGCAAGTTTCCTAACGTTCACTGATTACAGTCCCTATAGACTTAGCAGTTTTTAACAAAAGGAGGACAACAGGTTACTAGAGGCTCTGTATGAAGACTATGTTTTATCAGATTCACGGACTTTTTCCTCTGTCAGATTCAATTCTCTGAACTACGAAATCAGAATCAAGATATCCAAGACTGATGTCCAAGAAGAGCCTTCTCTGCATGCAGCCTTCTCTGTTCTCATGTGTAACAGACAAAAGTTGTTAAGAAGCTTGAAAAGAATTTTCATTTTAAAGTATATTTTTAAAATTTACTTTCAATATACTACAAAGGATATATATTTATCCTATCGGGAATTTTAAGAGAAACCACAAAGAGGGAGATGTATACTTTAATAAGCATCTGGCTGTCTCTTTGCAAAACAGAAACAGAAGAGTTCTAAGAAATAACTTAATGGCTATATAACTTGTTTTTGCTAATAAAATAAGAAGTAGGTTAGGCTTGGAAGAAATTTCCCTTTTACAGGATCAACATGCATGTAGTCCTGATACTTAACTGTTTTTTAAATACTTCAGAAATTGTAGCCTCATCACCATTATATCTGTTTTGTGCCTGCATAAAATTCTAGCTACTTCAAGGATATTTTGACAGTAATGTTCCTCCACTTTCTTGATCTTTTGTCTATTTTGTTGACCCAAAAGGGCTAAAAAGCATAAGAGAAACTTTTTGGAATCTGTTTATACTAAATTCTGTAGATTTTCCAAAAGTAGTCGCATATTTTGTTTTCTTAATTAAAACATCTGATGAAACAATTAGTGCTTACTGCAAAATCAATAAGAAAACATTGGAAGGAATGGTAGATACCTTTTATTAATAAAGTACGATTACTTTCTGAAAACAATAAAGTAAATTACTTAAACAATTTGTAAGCATGCAGAAAAAATATATGGTATAGATTTTGGACTATGACCTAAATATTTCTGAAGAACTCCTTAGAAATTGTCATTACTGCATACCATCATGGTGGGAGGAGTGCTTTGTTGTAGCTATCTCATGACTCCAAATGAATAGGACGTTGCACATCACGGAGCGTTCTACTCAGAAGTTAATACGTCTCTGGCGCTTTCAAAAAAACCCACATCATACTTTTAAAGTTAGAAATACTAAACTTAAGAAGCCGAGTGCCTAAACAACTGTTTGGGAACTTCTTAGGAAACAGATCCTGTTGACAGTGAATTAAGGATAAGCAGTTGTCTGAATTCTCTCTCTGGATTGCCTAAGGGCCCATAAGTCGTGTTGTCACACAAGCTACAAAGCAACACAAGTGGGTCAGCACAGGTACCCATGAGAGTCCAAAATAAAATTTAGAATTGTACTCTGTATGTATTCTAAAGCACATATCTGTGCATTAAGATCTTATTTAAGGATGGCATGTGCCTCCTCATAAGTGAGTCACTCAGGGTGTTGTCTCTGCAGATTAAAATATACATGAATTTTCTCTTAATTTGGTGATAAAGCCTTGTTGCAAGGAATATAATGGCCAATTTCATATGTAGCCTACAGAGATAATTTTTAAAATTATTATTATTTGTGGAAAAAAACAAACCAGCACAAGGGCCAGAAGAGAGTCTTTTGGTCCTACTATAGATAAATAGTATGATAAATACATACATAGTGGAATTATGTGTTATTTTACTGTAGCTAATGAAAGAAAGTAAGGTGTGGGTTTTTTTCTCTCTCTCTGTTGCTTCCAGGTAGTTGTTGCTAGTTAGTCCATACAGTTAAAGGATTTTTTGTGCATCAGGTGCTTACAAGGGCAGGAACTTTGCTTTGGTACACATTTGTAAAGTGCTATGTGTACTTCTGGTCCTTTAAAAAATAAACAACACTAGCATGCTTCATTTAACATATCTAAAAATATTTTTCCCCCAGGAACAGCAAGCAGGCACTCTGTAGCTGGCCACAAGGCCAATAAAGTGTAATGCACAGAGGCACTGAGAATTGTCTCTCTCTACATCTCACTGTCCATTGCTATGATCTCTGGCTCCTGCTTAAAGCTCTACCACATTGGGAACTGGTTACTCCAGTAATTAATAATCAGTATTGGGTACTGTGACTATATATATCTAGACAAAGCAGTAGTCATTTGGACATAAAATAGCTATTTAACTTGGTTAAATGCGGTCCTTTGCTTAAAAAAAAAAAAAAGAGAAACATTTGAAATTACTTTTTTAGCCCTCAACTTGGTAAACTAAAGAAAAATACACAGTTGTATATAAAAGGCAAAAAAATATATAGAATTGTATGTTGTGTATAAGGATAACTGCTTATATACTTTTTTGACACAGAACATGCCAAAACCAGTATTGTTAAAACATACCTTCCACAGTTTCCTTTGCTTCCTTATCACTGACATTATTTGCTGCTCCTTCAGGGCACCGTCCATTGGCAGAGGCCGGCTGTGCCATTTGTGAACAAGAGATTCTCTATACGGCCTCTCCTGAAGAAAGTTTGATCATCATTGACAGTTGCCCTGCTGCTCTCAAAAACGCCAGGAGGAAGAGCTGAGGGGCAGACAACTTACAGATACAAAGCCATTTCCATAAACGATGGCCACAAATCCTGCCTCTCTAGAAACACACGAGCAGTGCAACATTTACAGAACTAACACAGCTTTTGTATGAGGAAGACAATGTGTGCTTGTTTATCATCAATTTTGCGTCTCAATTGCTTTTGTTAGAAATTAATTAGATTTACCTTGTGACTGGTTTTGGTTTGGTTGGGGTTTTTCGTTTTTGTTTGTTTGTTTTTTGTTTGTTTTTTTGGTTTTTGTTTTTTTAAATACATGTGTTGGAAGACTTCTTCCTATTTAAACTACATGTTTTCTAGAAGAAATTTTCCTGCTATTCAGACACCACCTAGTCAGGTATCTGCAATAACACAGATCCCCTTACTTGTTCAGGAGACTGTTTGAAACAAAAATCCAATGTAACTAAGCTAATGAATAGAACTGCATAAAGACGTTTCAATTATACAAGATACGTTCCACTCACCCTGAGCCATTCTTAGGACTCACAATTACTCCTAAAGGGAGAAAAACATAGAAGGTTTTGGTTTTTTTTTTTTTAAATAGATCAAATGAGAAGAATCACCAAGAGACTTCCCTGAGAAGTCTTCAAAACTGGACGTGGATTCTCCATGAGGAGCCACTCAATAGGAAACAGCAGGAAATGTCTACTTCAGATCTCTGAAGTACATCAGATATGGTCTACCCTATTGCTAAGTTTGTTTCAGCTATTTCAAATGGAATGGCAATGCACTGCAATCCTACCCTTAAAGAAGGCAAAACCATATGTATCCTCAGTCTCAGAGCAACAGCATGGCCATGTAGAGCATAGAAGAGAGAAGTGTAATATAAGAGTAATTTTACCGGGCTTTAGTAGTAGTCAAACTACTAAACCTATATACCAATACAAAGGAGACATATGTAAACCATAATCCTGTAATGTGTGTCCTGCAGGTGAACTGCTGTTCAAACATGGATCTACCTTGACTTCTTCAGGATTCTTTGGGACAAGGTAAAAGTCTGTCATGTTACAGATCCTATGTCTAATTTTTTTAGACCATATTTATGAGCTCAATTATTAATTGTTAAAAATATAGCTAAATTAATAGAGCAAAACATGCTGTATATTTGTCTTGACTATACAAGTAAAAGTTTATTGAATTAGTATCCAGGAACATGTTGGGGACACTCTGTCCCATATACTAAGATTATTTGCTCACTATTGTTTATTTTCCATTATTACCAATAAGTTACCCACCAAACAACAGATAAAGGTAAGCATTTGTTTGAAATAAATGTTATTTCAATTTTACACAACAGGAAAAAAAGTACAGGATTAAAACTATTTTCACTAACCTCCAGGAAAAGCGGTTCATGGCTTTTGGGTATTTAATGAATTAAGTCTTGGTTTTGTTGTTAAACATGATTTTTAGCCACATTGAAAATTGTTTCTTGGTAATAATAGGTTTTCAACAAAATGCTCTTTTTCCTTTTCTTTCTCTCATCAACTGCTATTTTGTTTCTCTTTTTGTCTCCAGCTGCTCATGTTATTACTTGCTTAATTTTTCCTTTTTCTCTTTCGGTCTTCCCTCCCTCCAGGTGTTTCAGTGCTAGTTTTCAACTATTCTATTTTGTGGTAGATTTCTCAAGCAGGGATTTGTTTCCATCGTGTCGGTAGGTTTGCGTATTTATTGTTGCTATTTTAAATTAAAATAATCTTATCAGATCATTGTCATTCCTGTTAGAGTGATTTTTTTATTGTTTTTGTATACATATACATGAGATTAATGTGTAGCTGAACACAGCTTCATTTTACAGTGTAATTTCAGCTTTCTATTTATTAGTTAGAATCTCAAGAAAACATACCATCAGCACATCAAAATCAATATATTGTTGGAATTTATATTCAAGAAGAATTACATTTAACATTCACTCTCATTCTGAGTTTGCTTGTGGGCTTTAAAAATGGTAGCAAATAATTTTTCTCTCTCTGCACATGTAAGTTGCAGGTGATCTGCAGACTGGAAACCATACTCATGTTAAATAAACGCCACAAACAGAATAAAAACTGCACAAGGTACATGACAAATAAAGCTGCTTTCTATAAAAGCTATTTCATCCTGTAGCAGTGGGAAAATCCATTCAGTAGCCAATTCTTTAGCTTCAGTCTAAGCCTACTTATGTAAACTTCCTGCAGTTTGGTACTCTAGGGAGCAATAAGGTCCAGCTCTGCAGTATCATAGCGGTCCAGCAGAACTTCTGTCGCTTGGACAGTTTCACAAGTGCAGTCAGTCATGGACTAAAATGAAACCACCTGCCCACCAAACTGCAATTGCTCTTAGAGTTATATGAATAATTATTCCCCATGCCAAATGTACTCTCTCAGACAAGTCGATAACAAACTGTTTATGTAGAAGTAATCTGATTTTCCAATATGCTTCTATTGTATTTTGCCACATTCTTGTGATGACACATTCACTAAACAGCCACTAGAACTTAACAAATTTCAGTGATTAAAATAACATCTTATAGTTAGAGTATTTTGACATCAATGAGAACCACAGGCACAAATCTCAGAACCTAATTTGACTGTTTGCGTAGATGGAAGGTTTTGTAATTGGGGAGCTACACAGGGACGGAAAAAGAAACCTGATCAAAGAGTGGCACTAAATTTGCATCCTTACACTGATTTTACACTTAGAATAACAGCATAACATTTTCTCATTTATATATATGTGAATAAAAATTTTAAAGGTATGTATTCATATACATGTATATATTCTTATGCCTTCAAATATGTATGCTTTTATAGAGAGAGAGAGATTTCTTGTACATTTCAAATGTTAATGCCATGAGGAATAATCTGTTGATAACCACATTTTTGTTTTTAGTTAATATTTCATGCTTACTTGGAGTGTGCTTTTTTTTTAAATTATCGTTCTCTAAGAGACCTGCTGATGCTCTTAATCATTTCCCCTTGTACAGGAAAGCCTCAAAAAACCACCAATAATCTCTGTAGATAAAGAATGTCTCTGAAGCAATGGGAATAGGAGTTAGCCAAAAATACAACCAAAAAAGCCAGCACAAATACCATGTGGATTTCTGAAGCAGATGCATTTGTATCTTCATACTGTCTGCATACCATAATCTATACTGAGACACCCTCAATTTTAATTCATCGGTGCTACCTTCTGGGCCAAATGCTATGACCATCACATCAAACAACTGATTCTTGCACTGAGATGCTTTTATACTTGTTGGAAAGTGATAAAAATAAGGAGTGTATGCATAAAAACCTAACTTTGGCACAGATATTTAAAGAAACAGTCAAAAGTCTTAATTCAGTAATTCCACTACAATAAGAATATGTTTTAGATAATTTACTTAAAACTTAGGAATAATTGTAGTAAATAAAATTTAACCAAAGTAAAAACGTAACTGAGATTTCAGTTTCCTCTACTTCTGTTGTTTTTCTTGGCATTACTAAAAAAGCTGATGAGCTTTCAGCACCATGAAGGTCTATCACCATCAGCTTGATTATTTCTCCATAAGGTTTTTCAGCTTTTTTTTATTGAGGAGATCATGTTGCAACACAGACAAATACGAGTCTATAAAAAGTTAGTCCCAAAGCCTCAGGACTAGCGACTCAAAAAAATGGTAGTCTTCAGTTACACTGCCTTAAATTGACTAAGGATACAATAGACATCTACTGCAGTCAGACTACATGAATCTTTAAAACTAGATTAAATGCTATATGCCTACATACCTATTTTACCCATCATTTCTTAATGGAGGGGGATTCACATGGAAGCATGTAACAATAGAAACAGTAGGAAAAACCAGTTGTCTAAAAAGCCCAGCTTCAGGAAAGAAATCCCCTCGTGGTCTGCCATGGGGCTTCCTCCTCTGGGCTGCATGGTGGTGGGGAAACAAACAGGTTCAAGCCTGCCATTATCCTACCTGGGATTCAGATCAAGATAGGATTACACACTCACTGTATGCAATTCTCAGTCTTTTCTCCTCTGCAAGCATTTATAGGACACAGGGTATCCTTTACCAAAGGAGAGAACATGTAATGATAACATATTTATGCAACTTAAATGGTTGAATTATTTTCATCCCAGTAGCTTTATGAAAAAGTATGAAACTCCATGAAATGATATAACTCCTAGGAATTATTACAATGCTTGTGCATTACTACTAATTCCACCCTATTAGATGATACTATATCTTTTCATAATGAAGATTAAATGCAGCAGAAACTATATAATGGCAGAACTGCTGTAGATCAAATTGAGTCTACCATAAGAAAAATGATCACTGATCCCAAGACGTTATGGAATAGTAAACTTAAATTGTGCTGCTTTTCAAGTTTATGTGACTATGATTATTTAATTTTCCTTTGTGCGTGCTCAAGTATAGCTGTTATGTGACTACACATGAGAGAACCTGAAATTAATTTGTCTGTATAAGATCAGTGACTGTACAAATTCTTATGAAAACTAACATGCCATGACAATAGTAATTTTGATAAAATTACAGCAAGAACTGCAATTCTCTGCCATCTGGCTGTCTCATCATAACTACTTTGATGTGCTTTTTATTACTTATTTACTTACTTCAACTACTTTATCAGTTGTTTCAGAGCTTAGAAATGTTAAATGCAGAACAATATTAAAGAAACAGCATTGCCAAATCTTAACATTAATTCCTACAAAAGTTTAAAATAATCTGCAATCATTTTTAATGAAAGACCTAAAAATAATAGATCTACTTTATAAAAAGCAGACACATTTCATATTTAAAAATGCAAATCGGTATCAATTTTCAGAGTATTCTGATTAGTTTCTTCAAAAGTCTGAATGAACTGTCATTTCCCTTTCATCTTCCTATATAAAACCTTTCAATTAAGTTTGGAATTGAATTACATATTTACTTAATATACGGACACAATTAACAGACTAACAGAGAAGTATATCTAAGTACATTTTTATAAATAAGGAACCCATTTACTTGAGGTCAGGGTATCAGTACTGTGCATTTTCAATTCAATCATATTTATTCTAAGGCAAATCATCTCTGGTGACTTCTTATGAATACTAACTAGCCACCATAATTTATTTTCTTTATAAGGGGTGGAGAATGGTGGAGAAGGTCAAATACTGCCTTTATCTTACTACTGCAAATTCGTTTGCCTGATAAAGGTCCTGATCTGCAAACACAGAACTTTTGTAATTTTATACTGTAACGTTTCAGATTCAAATTCCTGAGATAAAACCCAGCATGTCCAAAGCTCGAAGAATCATTCCTCTTTTCCAGGAGATATGGCTATTTTCCACATCCATTAGAGAATTATTAGATCATAGTATGGAATATGGTTCAAAACATGTGCACACTAAGTATCATCTAGTACATGATACTTTAGCACATGTAGATTTTATAGAAATGTTAAACTTCTGAAGCCTAAGGCTAAAAAAAAAATTACAGAAGGTAAGCACGCAACTACCAACCTAGCAGCAATCTAGTTCTGGTTATTTTTTTTCATGTACTCTTTAATACTTAAGAAGTACTTTGATACTACCTGAGAAAAGTCAGTTAAGTATAAAGAATAGACTTGGTGAGATAAATAGATTCAGCGCAATTTCTAGTGAAGACTTGTATCATGAAACCTGCCATCAGACCTGGCACTATTGACATTCTTGTTACTGCTGACAGTTCAGTAGGAAGGTTGTGAGGGGTGAAATTCTGGTCCCACAAAGGTCAAAGGCTAACTAACTCACGTTGATCTTGGTCTGGTTATGATTTCACCCATGACCCCGTAAAGCCCACTTCCACTTTGAAGTGGTGGTCAAACCCTCACCTGGTGTAAGCTGCCAGTTCATTGAATTAGTCGAGTTCAGTGAAACTGTAAGAATTAGTACCAGGTTAGAGTCTAAATCTGTATCTCTAGGTCAGGGCTAAGACCTGTAATGGTGGAAACTCCGCTAATGATGCTGTATTGGCATTGTGAAGCTGGAAGTCTGCAAGGCTGTCAACTTCACCTTCCATGAGCTCTAAATTCTCAGAGAATTAGATTAAAAAAAAAAACCAAAACACAACAGATAGTGCTACCATCAGAAACTCCTTGCAGAAGGCATAAAATAGCTTAACTACAATTCACTGGGAGCTAATTTCAGTCATTGCTAATACATGCTGGGTAGAAAATTAGTGTCAAACAACAAAATGGCATGATTTTTTAAAAGCATTTGGATTCAAGTTTCAAATACCCTCAATTAACCAGTATTCAAGTTTCTAGATTCAAATCTCTCCTATAGCATTACACACTGCCAGCTATTCTTCCAGTTTTAAGAAAAAACATAGAGGATGTTGAACTTTATTCTTAGATTGCAATAATTAGAGCGATGAAACTTATGGCTATATAATACAGCCATATATTTATATAATGACTGGACAGATATAGCATTTTGCTAAATGTTTGCTTATTTGAGTCTTTTTTCTCTGCTGAACAGTGGAATGTTTCTGCACAGAAGTTTTCCTTTTGTTCTGTATTTGATCCCTCTGTAGCTTTATTAGTAGAGACCTGCCTGAATAGGCCATGCTACCGAAACTATGGAGACAGAACATGCAATTCAGATTTGTTTCCCTGTGTCCTTTTATTTATTTTTGTAAAAAGCTTTTTTACTTTTTAATCTGAAGACCTCCAAACTAAAAGATTATCAAGTGCACCATAAACAAATGTATCAGACAATCTGCAGATTTATTTCAGAGACAAAAAATAGACTTACTGTAAAAATACTTCTAAAAAGCACCAGACCCACTGCTTTGGAAACACGACATATGAAGATTTAAGCAACATTCATGGATGATATTTTTATTTTGTTTTCAAACTTCATAGATTAATATCAAATTGAAACAGGCAATAATGGACATGTACTCTGTACATCTAAGATGTTAAACTACAGTTTGTATCTATATAGAGTTAAGATTGCAGTACTGTTAATTCTACAGGGTTTCTGAAAGTCAAGATGTAATTTTTTTGGATTAGAAGGTGAAAAGTTGTTTGCAAGAATAATGGATTTATTTTTAAAAAACCTGTAGGTACTAGTAAGAGTGAAGCAATGGGTTGCATAAAACTGGAGGCAGGTACTTGACATTAAAAATCCCACACAATTTTTGCTTTCTGTTATTGTAAAATTAGAGAGCTTTCTGATTTGCTCTGCACTTACACACATTCCAAAGCTTGACCTGTATTTAAATATACCAGCCAGAACATATAAGATAGATGTACAGAAAAATACTAAATGCAAAGGCCAATTAAAGCTAAAGGAACTGACAATTTCATCTGTAACTTTCTAAGACCTTTTGAATATGAGACCTTTTACATTAATCTTTAACACCAGTATTGTTGTTCCATATTAAAACTCAGAGCATTCTCAACTCCATAGTTTAAGTGAAATCTCTATTAGGCTTTTTATTTTCCTCCAAGCAAACTGCGGAAGGATAAATACTCATTAGTTAGGAAGCCAAAAGTGTTCCAATTCTAAACAAAATAAATTATTTGTAGTGTGAGGTTTTGTTATGAAAATAATAATTACATGGCAAAAACCTCCAAACAATTATGCTGGGACAAAACTATGACTTAGGAGATAATAGATAGAGCCAGCAGGGATTAAAATGTGCAAGATTTCCTGGTCATTTACTCACTGGAAGATTTGAAAATCAGTTTATTCATGGAAGAAAAATAACCTATTGCCATCAGTCCTTGATCATAAAACACCCAGAACTTTAAACTCTCAGTGCAATATTGAAAGGAAATAAATGTGCATCTAATCAGCTTTGCCCTTCGTAGCAGGTATCACTTTGGCAATCAGGAGCACACTGTGGATAGCAAAAATAATGGGAAGACAATATTCTGAGTGGAAAAAAAGACCTACACATTTTTCAAAATACACAGAAAGACTGTAAGTACAGGTGGCTATTTTTGCTGACCTAAAACAATTCCCTAAAACAGTGGCTATGATGCAGCCAGAACATGAAGGGCATGTTTTCTTTTTAACTCATGCATTCTTCTGGAATCCTGAGGTCTGAGTAAACTACACCATCCCGAATAACCCTTCAAGATGCAAAGGAAAGCTCACACTGACAATCCACAAAGAGGGTGCATTAAATGACTACCTCTTACTACTGAAATCCCAAAGAACCATTTTTCTTTACATGTCTATATCAGGAATTTTATTCACTTCCACTTGAGAGAAACCTGACAAAATGAAGCACCCTTACTGAACAGGATGGTAATTTTCATAAAATGCACAGTCAAACTGGTAAAGACAAAATCATCTAAATTCTCCAATTTTTACTTCAATTTGAAATAAAATAATGTGAAATATAGTCATTGTGGGTTTCTTATAATAAGAAACATTTTACAGGTACTAACACCAATAAGTAATGTATATGAATAATTTTTTTCTGGCAATTCTGAACTGCTTGTCTTTCATAGGATTTCTTATGGCTATTTACATTTTCACTCAGTGAAAATCAATTACCTTCCTGCAATAAGCCTCATTTGCTACCTTTGAGTATAATAGAAACACCATTAGGATGATGACATTACCCAAAAGAAGGGCACCACACAGTTGGTAGACATAAATTAAGGACCCTTTCACATATGCATTAGAAATACTGCTGTGACTGAAATATGCATAAAATCTGTATCTATTAGAGCTATTAGTGTGTGCTGGTGATGATTTTGAAGGAGGAGGGGGAGATTGTGATCTACTACTTTGACAAAATTATGTATTTCCTTTTTTTCTCAGTATGTGCCACTGATGCAATAAGCAGAGGCCCCCAGCTGAGCTGCATTTGGAAATGCCACTGAGCATGGTATACGCGCTTCACTTCCCTTTGCTGAAGCAAGACACTGTCAGGAATAGAGTGCATGTGTGCCGCCAAGCCCGCTCCTCCTTCCTCACCCTGACCTCCGCTGCTCTGCGGATGTATGCCTGGGTGAAGGCACCACTCATGCGGAAAACAGCTCCTGCAGATCAATTCATAGGATTTAGGGACATTTAACTTCCATCAAGACCACATCATCTTATTGATATTTGAAGACTAACTTCTTACCGAACGTTAATGGGACTAACATAAAGGGCTGTGTGTTTGCTTAGGGGGGAAGAAACTAATTTAGAGATTCCTCCCTTGGAGTCTGTTAAGCAGAGGGAACTACTTCTGAACGCAGTTATTTTTACCTGGGTTCTTATGAGCTTAAGCAAAACAAAATTATAACGCAGTATGATGATGTATTATGTACTAAAAGTGTAAAATGCAATTCCCTCCTTCCTACTTCCATATTCGTTTGACATACCAATGAGCCCATTATGAATAAGCAAAATACTGGGACGCTGTCTCTCTTACAAAAGGATTACTGATCATATTTGTCATGTGTTAGTTAACAGAAAAGCTCTAATTAGCTTCTCTTGTGGACACATTAAAAACTATTTCAGTTCTACCAGTACTTAGGAAAAAGGCAGGTTTTATGCTCGCTCTTACAAATCAAAAGTTAGGATAGTCTCAGTCCTACAGCAGACATTCTGCTGACAGTGCTATGAATATAGAGTTAAATCCATCAACCATCCAACATAAATGTATAAAAACTTGCTTAATTAGCAAAGACAGAAATATTTAATATGCAGAAAGGTGATCCAAGACTCCTGACATTCCGTAACAAAAAGCCACATTAGCAATACAACAAAAGTAGCAACCTGGGGCTCCTCTGGCTTGTAAATTAGGCAGATGAAGGTGCGTGGGCAAAGGCAAGCGAAGGATAGAAGAATCAGATCTAGGCACTGTTTTCTGCAGTTAGAAGTTCCCTGTATTTTGAGTCTCCTTCTACACTGCAGTTCTGTACTCTGACAAATCGGAGATAGCAGTCCTACACAGACTGCTGGATACTGAGCAAACAGGCATCATTAAGCAAAGCAAATGTGTGCATCTGAAAAGTCTCCCTACAAATCAAACATTAATGCCGTTTGGTTAACCAGATGCATAAAGGTTTTTCTATATTTGAAAAAAAATGCTGAGAATCTTCAAGGTAAAGCCCACAGATCAATAGCAGGGTTAGTAAGATTTTTCAGACACAAGATTACCTTGCTTATAGTAAAAACAGGATTTTCCTAGAATGCAACCTATTTATACAATTATTCTTATGAAGTTGCCATTAAATCCTGAACTATCATTGTAATCTAAATATTCAACCACACTGGAACAAAATGAACATGGAGTATTTCCTAGGTAATTTTCCTTCTAATATATCTCATTTCTCTGTTATGCGCAAAAATAATGTTTGTATATGTTGGCTATACCTTATTTCCAACTAAGCTTGAAAGTAATAAGGTGTTACTGAGTTCTCAAGGAAAATGCAGTAAGGAACTAACCTTTTCTATATTTTTTCCTAGAAAAAAAAGGCTAAGTGCGTAAAAAAAGTAATGTTACAGTATGCATGTTATATATTTTACATTAAAAATGATGATTAGTAGAGGAATGCTCATCTCTTCAGGCATTTACATTGCTACAATGTACAGTAGAAAATATGCAGAATGGATGCGGCTTCAGATTAATCATTTAGACACTATACATTTCATAAGGCTAAAGGTCATAACAGTTGAGCAAACCATTTCCATCAACATTTTAAATAAGAAGATTATATGATACATAGAATTTTCATTTAAACTAACTGGAGAGAATCTGTGCAAGGTATTGTGGCATTCCAGGAAATTATCTGTCTGAATGAAGAAGACAGTACTGTAGAAAATAGAGCAGTTTTTTAAATATAAAGCAAACAAAAAACCAATTCAGCATTAGATTCTTTTTTTCATTGTCTCAGAAGTAATTTTTAAAAATTGTTTCATTTTAAGTACACATAAAAGTGCTGCATCTATTCAAACCTTAAACTTAGGGTTTTTGAACATATTTGAACTTTTTTTTAACATATACATAGGGTTCTTTAAAAAGCACATTTAAGCAAAATGTGAAAGGAATGTCTTCTCAAATAAATTTAAGAAATTAATAAGAATTTGGAATTACAATAAATTCCACTATTTATTGCAAATACATGTATCTAGGTACAAAACTACAGAGCGCACTAAATATATTGCTTTTCTTCCTCAGATAATTACATTGTTCTGATCTTTACTATATAAATGTATGTGAAGAGAAACATTTCTTGTTTTCCTGTTACTGTGTTCTTTTGCATCTAATTATTAGCAATGCTTAATAAAGTATTTGATAAATGTCTTTACTAAATGACTGATGGATCTCAGTTTTGAAATTACATGATCTAGCAAGGAATCGATTTTTTCTTGTGAAAGTTTCTCTCTGCGTAGAAAACCAGGACCTTGTGAAATGGACGCCTTTGTTTTCCTGCTTCTCTTTCATCCCAACCTCCCATTCCCCAAAGTGATGGGATTAGAAGGAGGATGAGTAAAAATTCTTTCAGATTATGAAATAAGCATTCTAAGAAAAAACTTACTCTATCACAAATATATTGCAAAGTCCAAAATAAGTATACTTGATACCAAAATCAGGGAAGAAGGAAGGGAATGCCCCAGGAATTGAATCTTTCCAAAGGGTTTGAAAGAAGAAAATATGTCTTGTTACATTAACCCTAACTTAAAGCTATACGGAGTGTTGAAGCGTCTGGTATTATTAGCTTGCTTATTGTTGCTTCATGCTGAAAGGGAGACATAAAGAATTAGAATGGGAATTAAAAAGGGCCTCATCCTTCTCCATCGCACTGCCACTTTTCAATTTCAACCAAGAACTATGCCCAGTCCCTTGAATTCAGTCAAGTTATACCACAGAACAAAAGTAAAATGCCAGAGCAGTCTTGATGCAAGCATCCAGTGTTCCAGTAATGTTGGGTGTCCCCAAGAACCAAATTCACCAGCTTTACAACTGTTTTGCGGTACCAGACTAGGCTAGAGCAGAAAGAAAAAGACTGAGGTCTTGGGGTTAAATTTTACTAGGATAACACTAAATTCTTGCAAGGTTCATATGTTGACGTAAAATGTCATCTACAATCTATGAAAAATGAATATTTTGGAAAACAAGACCACACAATTAAACAACTAACAGTTAGGAAACTAGGGCTGAATCTGAATTCCAACCTTCAGCTCCTTTGTTTTATGTAACTTATTTTTAACCTTATTCATTTATAGTAATACAAATCCTTCCCAATCTCAGTTGGAAGACACCAACAATAAGTTTAGTCTAGATATTTTGATTACTTAAATATTGCCTCCTTAACTTACGTATCTTATAATTTTTCTGGCACTTTGGATGTGCTGGAGGATTTGGATTCCAGGAGGTTGCCCTGCTAGTCCTGTAAATCTACTACTGCTCATCTGACTGAAGTATTTCCAAAACACTAAACATTGGAGCAGTCTCTTTGAGAGGCTGCAAATAGAAAGGAATATTTACAGCGATGTCTCGTACTACCCCTCTCCTATCTCCCATTAGCACACCTCTGCAGATCACAGCCATCACAGTTTTAGTTTAACTAGACAGTGCAGAGATACTTCTTCTGCAGTTTACCAAACTTTATCATCCTTATTAGACCAAATCTTCGTACATAAAGGGGAAAAAAACCAAAAATAATTTTTTTGTTCTTTGCTGAGACTTATGCTTCTGTAGAACATTACCTTACTGTGTTCTCTACAGCTTTTGTGATTATTTAGCTCCAGTCGCCTGCTGAAGAACAAGATATTGCAATAAAAGAAGGCCCTATGGAAATCTCATCTGCACAGCAGATCAGTGTCAGGACAGCAGATCATATTTTAAGCATTATTAGAAAAGGAGCATTGAACAAAAATGAAAATATCCCTATGCCACTGTTAAATCCATGAAGAATCAGCATCTTGAAAAAACACAAGCAGTTCTGGTTCTTGCCATATGAAAAAGAATATAGAGAAAAACTAGAAAAAAGTGTGAAGAGGCACACCAAGTATGAACGAACATGTGTAGTGGTTTCTAAGCAAGGAACAGAGTAGAATATGATTCTTCAGTTTGGAAAGAGAAGGCAGGGAGTATGATGGAAATCTAGTAGATGAGCATGGAGAAGGGACCGAGGGACGACTGTTCGCCGTCTATTTCAATATAAGAAGTAGGAGGTCATCAAATGGAGCAAGCCATTACAGGTTTCAGAACAAAGAAAGGAACACTTCTTAATAAACGCCTAATTAACCTGTGGAATAACTTGACATATAATGTTGTAGCTACTAAAGGATTACACTTTTTGAACAAAGTCACAGAGTAAAACTTTTCTTGGGCTTTTAAAAGTCCGTGCTACCTTCATTATGCTGATAAATCCTTGTAATGGTTCATTTCAACAATATGAAGCAAATCGAAAGATATACGTTCTAACACATACTACTGTAATATTCTTTTGAATGATTTCTACTGTGGATTCATTATGTATACCACATAAGATTTTTTTAAAAAATTCTTTTTAATGGACTGGAATAATCATAATTGTCACCATGAAGAAACGCCACCATCTCCTCAAAAATCCAAATACATTATCTTCATCTGCCTCAAAACATACGTATACACTGTAGTTCAAGAGACTGCCATGGTATGGTTATCTCACATTCAGGGTACTAATAGGATGATGGTATTTGTTCCTGGGTCAGCGAACAAGCCAAAGCTGCCTAAAGTCAGACTCAAGCTTCAAGAGAAAAGAAAGAGGGTTTTGCCTTTTCTTTTTTTTTTTTTTTTAGAAGAGGAAAGTGTACAGAAATGGTTAGTTTTTACTGGTTCCACACTGTTTCATCTTTGCATGCTCTCTGCTTTCTGTTTCAGCATAGCTGTGCCAGTAATATTCTTGCCTTCAGGCCAGAAGGTCAGAGGTTGAAGGACAACATAAAAATTTAGGCTCTAATTCAGCGATGACACGGAGGCATAGTGCTCGTAGGGGAAGAGCAACCATACTGTCAAAGGTGTCTTCTTTGGATGAAACACTGAACAGAGGTCCCTACTGGCAAAGTCAAATGAAAAAGGAATAAAAGCTCCACTGTGAAAAATATATTTTTAAAATGACTGCCGCAGAGTTCAGAAAGAAAGATAAAGTTCTGATGGTTTTGTTATTTAGCTAATAAAAATTTGTTTTACATCCATCTTCAAGATTTATGGAGGTCTGGCAAAAGAAAAATATTTCTGTTATCAGTTTCATGTCTCGTTATCAATTCATATTAGAATAACTGGAATATAAAATCTGTATCTTATTTAAAATCATGTGGCTTTGTATAATACAAATCAAGGTTTATAACTGAGTAAAAATTAAGTAACTTTTATTTTTGCTTTTTTGGAACCAGATTAGAAGGGACTTTAAGTTGTCACATTTTAAAATTTTTAACTTACTGTCTTCATGTTGGCGGTGGGTTATTAGTGAAAAAGTGTTTCAGTTTGTAAGAAAATTATTTTAAAAGTGTGGTGAAAGATATCTAAAAATGAATTAATTCAGTGAGCACTAAATTAAGAACAAAGCTTATCTGAAAGCAAACAACTAGCATTATTTTGAAGTCCATAATATTAAGCTGAAAGAAGAAAAAAGATGGATGAAATACATTAAGTAGGAAATATACCAGTAATCATTCTTGCTGATATATTTTGGGAAACATATGCAGCAGATAGAAGAAGGAGCAGCGCATGACAGTTCAGGGGAGCTTGAATAGTTATATGTAGAAGATAAAATGTTAACAGGAAAAAAGTCAGAACAAAAATCAATCTGATCAACAGAAACAGTGAGACATATGCCACTTACAAGGGATAAGTCTTCTATAATTTGGATCTGTATTTTCTATGTGTCTTGAAAAGTTTACAGTCCTCTTCAGGTGCCATAATGATATTTTGAAAACGCCCTACTGGCTGTCTTTAATGAGACATTTCAGGTTTTTTTTCAAGTGGGAAGTGGTTCTAAGACATAAATAGAGGTTACATCCTGTGAAATGCGCACTTCCCCATACATCCTAGAGAACCTTGGAAGTGAGTAACCAGATTGAAAAATCTGGATTAGAAGATTATAGTTTAAATTCATAAATCCTTGCTTGCTTATAAGGATGTATGAGTCTGCAGATGCACATTGCTTTTGTATAGACTTGCAAAATCTGGTCTCTATGCTATTGCCTCCGAAGTGACAACATACAGGGAATCAGCAGCTGATGGACCAGATCCTGCAGGATTCTGAGCATCTCCAGGGAGGTTTTTGGTTGCGGGGTTTTGGTTTTTTTTTCCCCCCCCGATCAAGCCACCTACGGTGACAAATTATTACAGGCCTGGCACTTCATATATGCACACTCACCCATACACCCAGAAATGCCAACGCATACACACACTTATTTATTTTAACAGCTAACTTTGTAAATGGGTGAATCCTTTAGTATTGGGTTTTTGGACTTTTTTATTTCTAAAAATACCACGCTAACTTTTAAATACAATTCCATATTCTAACAGTCAAATAAAAGTGGATCTGAAAGCACAGTTTAACCTTTAATACATTTATAAACAGCTGTAATGATGTTGGTCAACAACAACAACAACAAAAAAAGAGATGTTGAAATCCCTGAAGAAAGTTGGTGAAAATCTAATATTATTTTATAGAAGGAAAAGAAACTAACAATTTTGTTCTCAATTTTATTCTATGTAGTACAGGCAAATTTTTAGAGTTCTGAAAAATAAAACTATCAAAACAATCTATCCACTGACTTTATAATTTCTGAGTGTTTTCGTGTGAAAAAACGTTATGAGTAATACCATGACTCAGTACCTGGTCACCGTCAGACAAGCGCTACTTAGACCTCTCTGTCCACTCTACCAAGAACAGTGATCCCTGTGATCTATAAGACCACATCAACGCTACAAAGTTCTGCCAGCATAGTCAATTACTCAAAAATTAGAAAAGGCAGGATCTTTGATAAACACAGCAACACTGAAATTAAAACAGAAAATATGCTTTCATCAGTACAACTTTTTACTTGAGGGTGGGGGGAAATAGAAAAAAGCACTGCTATGTTGACACAAAGCTTAAGTTAGTTGATACAAATATCAATAGTTGATATTCCTAGTGTGTTTGCACTAGGAATACTGTCCTAGTAGGTGCAGGACTCTCACACGACATAATATTGATAGAAAACCAAGATGTGTTTAGAACAAACTCTAGTTTAACTGGATTTTTTTCTGTCAACATAAAGATGTTATTAAACTGCATTAGAACAATAATATATTGGCCCAATAATAAGGAGGTGGTACAAGTATTTGCCAGTGCTTACCATTTACCTTTCGCTTTGAATAGAATATAAATATTTAAGACCCTATATTGGCCTTATTGAAAGCTCATTAAAGCTGTGCATAAGAGTGTTGAAGCCACTTCCAAGTACTGAATTTTGGATCCTACATTTTCCAAGCACATTTGGAAACCTCAACATAAGCTTAAAAAAATCACTTGCCATTAAGGCTCTGAAATGCCAGAATCACCTCTCAAACAGGCTTGTAGCTTAAAACAGCCTCAAGAAAGTCATGTGAGTTGGAGTGCAGAAAAAGAAGTGGTTACAATATTTCAGAGACCAAACTTTTTCCTGGTAAGCACCCTTGCAATGAAGTATAAGATTCCCCTAGAACTGAGGTGAGTCAAAGTAATGTGAGGAATTTAGAAAGATGCATTTCTCATTTAAATAGGCTAGCAAAGTAACCATGTACAACTTAACTAAGCTTCACCATTAAATCAAGTGGGATAAATTCCTATCGAAAATATGGGAAAGGTGCAAACCTATTTGGTACAAAGGGAGTGATGGGAGTAAATTGAGCAGACAATATTTTTTGGCTGAATGTCAGAAAAAAATATTCCTAACAGAGAGGACTACTGTTATACTGTAGAAAAGACACCCCCAAGGGAAGTGATAGAAGTTTCATTCCTTCAGTCCTTTAAAAACGAATTAGGTAATGCACAAGACGAAAGATACTGTAGGAAACAACTCTGTCCTTGTTGAGAGATTTTTAATATGACCTATTACATCTTTCTTATCTCTAATTTCTGTCATTTTATGAATATGAATGGAAGAGAATAGACCACGCATAGTGAGGAGGGAAATCTCAGTCTGTCATTGGTTTTCCTCCCTGCTGGCCTCCCTGTTTCTTGCCATTCGCAACCATTTCCATCATCTACAGATGGCTAGAGGAGCAGGGGGGAAACACACAATTATAAATTAATCTCTATTATTGTTGCAGAAGCCTGGAGTTGCACTCCAACAGCACATAGATCTAATTTTCTTGTCTTTGGGAGTGGGAAGATTGGTTGCGCATTTGTCAGTTTTATTTTTGTCAGGGGGGTTGTATGCTCAGTATAATGAGATAAGTGAGTAAGTAAAACAACATTGCTCAGTTTTAATATCCTAAGACTTTTCACTGACATGAGGATTACTGGCATGAAGCTTTCTTATAAAATTCTTTTGTCACATACTATATTACAAATCTATCAGATTCTCTCCATTTCAGAGTCACTGACACATTGTCTAACCTTTCTTAACCTTAAGTCTCAGGATTTTCACATACTACCATAAAAAGAAAAAAAAAAAACGCCAAAAAACCAAAACCCACACCACCCCGTCTGTTGCATTTAAAAGCTGATCTCAAAAGAAATTCAGCCCAATTCTGCAGATACAACAGTTTCACCATGACTTCCAGATATACCTACTTTTAGCAAGAAACAAGGATTATGTAACTATTATTCAACCTAATATCAATTACTTTGTCCTGTAATTTAGGATAAATTCTCACCTTTTACCTTCATTAATTAAATTATATTTGGATTATGAGATATGATTGATTACTTAAAAATATAAGCTAAGAAGAAACATGCTTCCCTTTCTCTCTTCACTCTTGTGTATCACTTTACCCAGAAATAAACTTATATCTTGAAAAAAAACCCCAAACAAACCACAAAACACCCCATACATGCCCCCACCTCCAACCCACACAAAACCAGCAAAAACAACCCACAAAACATGCCCCACAAACAAAAAAAACACTCAAAACCTACTACTTGTGACAGAAAAACCTCAGGAGAGTGTCTGTGCACTGCTTTTAAGTTTCTTTACTATTTATTTAGTTCTTTTGTATTCTGTACAGCCCATCTTTCTTCATAATTAAATTTCTCCAGTGTTTTCTATGCCATCTCTATATCTTTGGAAGAGGTTTTTTTGGAAAAGCAGGATTCCTTTAAATGCAACTAAATAACTTGATATTGCTGTTATTCATTAATGAAGTGTCTCAAATCCAAGAACGGGGTGAGGAAAGAAAACAGAAATCATGAAACCTGACTGGCATGGGCTAAGAGGCTGTAACTCACATACGACAAGACAAGACCACGGTTAGATTGTTTGTGAGCTTATTTCCATTCCATAATCACCAAAGGAAAATAGCACGCCCTTTCAATTTTGACAAATCGGGAAGGATTACAACAGTGGCTCAATTTATACCTGACACACATTGGCTGTCTAGGAAACTCTTTTTTTTCCCTTCTGTCTCCTATTCCAGTATGTTAAGCATTAAAAAAGCAGCAACCTTTGCTAACCATAGTTATGTTGTCAGTGACTCAGTTCCTGCTGTGGTCTTGCTCATTCAAGTTCATTAACGCATTCAGTTTGTTTTTATTATCAGTTGATAATAAGCACTTGATAAATACATGAACCTGGATGAAGATAGGTGTAAGCTTTCAAGCATAATCTACCTGTAAAAGCTGACTTTTTTTTTTAAGAATTTCTTTGCCTATTTTAAGCTAATTTGAAAGAAGAGTACTTCACACAATTTAAGTAAATTATCTCTTAACTAGCAATTGTGAACATGACGGAGCTCTGTACAGAACTGATGAAAAATATTTTGAAGGTTAAAAAATTGAATTGTTACTTAATCAAGTCATATTTTAGTTTACGCAGACTTATACACTTATCTATTGGTAAATTGGATCCTGTAAAATATAATAAATTGCCTATGTAAGACATGTCATTTTGTTAAATATTACAAATTTTTGTGTGATTTCACTCTCCAAATTTTTATAGCACCTCAGATTCTACCTTCTTCATCATTTTCTTTAAAATACAGGAAAAATGTAAAGCTAGCATTTTATATGAAAATATATGTGTATACAATGTAGATATTTGCCCAATTTTTCCTGAGAAAATAAGTGTGTCCTTATAAATTTTTCATTGAAAACTTTCATTTTCTTTAAATCCTTCAAAGTTGACTGATCAAAGAGGCAGTTATTGCACTATCTTGGGAATTTAAGATCAATTTATCACTTTTCAAATAGCTGATATTTTATAACTGGTGGTTAATTATGAGTGTTCTGTTAAGACAATGATTGCAAGCAACAAAAGTACATGAGTAAGTGTCCATCTAGCCAGCAAATAAAAGTTCCATTCATTTTCCCTTCAAATGCATTATCTATATAACAATTTATTGCTCATATTAAGACATCATATTAAAATACACTTTTTGTTTCCATAAGTCTATTGAACTCTCAACCCAAATGAATACTAAAAAGCTCTGAAAAAGAAGGGATATGGCTTCCAAATGAAACTCTGTCAAAATGTGCATTTACTGACCAATTCCTTGCTGAAATAAAGTTTTTGACAAAGACATATGACAAATTTAAGAGAAGTCCTCACTCTTAAATTGCAACAAAAATAGCGAACATGCTCAAACCCAACGGGAGTTGTAAAGAGACCATTAGTTCCCAACAAGGGTCTCTGTACTTTCTGGCTGTGCTGCACTCTACATGCAGGCAATGTCCTTCCTCTGGGTCAATCAGCATACTTCATACAGCAAATTTCTCCCTAAAGTCAAGTTTAGCAATTCCTCAGAACCAGACAAAACCTAAAAATCTACAACCAAGTAACTAAGATGATTGTACTAACCAAAACCAGATCCTTACCAAGATACTGCAAACTACCTAGCAAATTAATTGTTCTGAATTTCACCTTAGAAAAGAAAACAACCCATAGGAGATGGATTTTTTTTTTAACTGGTTCTCATTAAATCTTTTTGAGGAGGATGAACATACCCAGAAGACTGACAAATTTGAAACCCTTTTCTCCAATTAAAAAATCCCAAATTATTCACTTCTCCAATGAGGTATTTGAATCCCCGAAAGTCTCAGGCTAGGGTCCTAAAATCCACAGGCCTTTTTTTTGCCTTGACACTCAGTGATGAATACATCACTTATGGTATATGTATTTTGCTTTTGCAAGTGACACAAATAAAACCAGTAACATTTTCTTGAAAAAAAGTTGAGACACATCATCTCTGCAACTTTGTCATATGTATTAATATACAATTATTATTTTTTAAACAATAGTTTAGTGAGAAAAATAACGCCTTTAATCTAGCAAAGCTATCAAATGCATACAGAGATACATATAAATATGATAGCAGGGCAATGTCTCTGCAAAGAATAAGCAAGTTCTAGAATCTGATGGATATTTCTGTGCAACTCCATGGCTTCAATCAATATTTAAGTTTCTCTATGGCATTAACACTTGTTAAGAGAAATAACAGACTTCAGTGAGTTTGAAAAAAGCTCTTAGTGGCACAGCTTTCACTTACTTCCACCAGGAAAAGTAATGTATAATTTCAGGTTTTTGTCAACACATTCACCTTCCTTTCACAAATGTTTTTAGAGCTGAATAGCTTAATGCAGAGGTGAGGAACTGATTAACTGCTTCATACAATATAGAGAAATGCTGTAAATTGCAAGTCTTCTGTGGACTGGCCTGCATATTTACCTAACCATAATAAAAAATTGTATTAAATCATTAGTTTAGTTGCAAGTGTTGCTGCACTTCCCAGTTTGTGAAGTGTGCTGCCCTGGTGAGGGAGTCATACAACTGGGATGGGGTACAAGGCATACCGACCCTTTCATCATATCCAGGAGACACATACTACATGGAGGCATGAGAGAATTAACAGTCGAGATGCACTGGTCCAGCAGGTACCAGACAGGGAACTAGAGCATCCTTCAGAGCACCCTGGCTCCACTAGTCACTGCTAAACACACCCAGGCAAGGTCACCTCCTCTCTCTATGCCGGCATCCTCTCTATCTAATCCTTGTTTGCTTTATGTATATAAAGAGATTGCATATCTACTCAGAGAACACACAATCTTTTTCTACATCCTCAGGAAAGTAGGATCTCATTGTGATTAGAACAGCAGCACCGACATTCAAGAAAGTGCTGGGTTTGGGTTTTTTGTTTGTTTTTTTACTTATTTCATGTTACACGTGTAAACATGGATTCAGAAGGCATCTACAATGCTTCTCTGAACTATATATGACACAGTAGAGCGGTCTGAAAGGGCCAGCTGAATCTGCCAAATCAACAAATGGTTACGGGACTGGTGCCACAGCCAGGGGTTTGGCTACTTAGACCATGGGACTTGCTTTGAGAAACCTGGTCTACTGGGGGCTGATGGGGTCCATCTGTCGGAGAAAAGGAAGAGCATCTTCGGTCATAGGCTTGCCAAGCTGGTGAAGAGGGCTTTAAACTAAAGTTGCCAGGGGACGGGAACGTCAATCCCGTCATCCCACTCCTGCCAGTTTGATGCCAGTGCCAGCAATAGATGCCCAGAGCCTGGAGAAGGACCACAGGTCAGCTGGAGAGGACCTGAAGAGAAGCACAAAGGAATTCCAGCCAGTAAGTTAACTTCATCGAGGGTCCAACTTAAATGCCTCTATGCAAATGCACGTAGCATGGGGAATAAACAAGAGGAGTTAGAGACGTGCGCACGCCTGCAGGGCTATGATCTTATTGGTATCACGGAGACGTGGTGGGATGGCTCCTATGACTGGAGTGTTGGAATGGAAGGATACAGGCTCTTTAGGAAGGATGGGCAGGGGAGACGAAGAGGGGGTGCTGCCCTCTATGTCAATGACCAGCTGGAGTGCATGGAGCTCTGCCTGGGGATGGATGAGGAGCCAACCGAGAGCTTATGGGTCAGGATTAAAGGGAGGGCAGGGACAGGTGACATTATGGTGGGGGTCTGCTACAGGCCACCCGACCAGGAAGACGGAGCAGATGAGGCCCTCTATAGACAGATAGGAGCAGCCTCACATTCACAAGCCCTGGTCCTCATGGGGGACTTCAACCACCCCGATATCTGTTGGAGGGACAACACAGCAGGGCATAAGCAATCCAGGATGTTCCTGGAATGCGCTGATGACAACTTCCTTCTCCAAGTGATAGAGGAGCCAACGAGGAGAGGGGCTATGCTGGATCTTGTTCTCACCAACAAGGAGGGGCTGGTGGGGAATGTGAAGCTGAAGGGCAGCCTTGGCTGCAGTGGCCATGAAATGGTGGAGTTCAAGATCCTTAGGGCAGCGAGGAGGGCGCATAGCAAGCTTGCTACCCTGGACTTCAGGAGAGCAGACTTCAGCCTCTTCAGGGATCCGCTTGGTAGAGTACCATGGGATAAAGCCCTGGAGGGAAGAGGCGCCCAAGAAAGCTGGTTAATAGTCAAGGATCACCTCCTCCAAGCTCAGGAGCGATGCCTCCCAACAAAGAGAAAGTCAGGCATAAACGCCAGGAGGCCTGCATGGACGAACAAGGAGCTCCTGGACAAACTCAAAGACAAAAAGGAAGCCTACAGAGGGTGGAAGCAAGGACAGGTAGCCTGGGAGGAATACAGAGAAATTGTCTGAGCAGCCGGGGATCAGGTTAGGAAAGCCAAAGCCCTGATAGAATTCAATCTGGCCAGGGACATCAAGGGCAACAAGAAAAGCTTCTATAGGTACACTGGTGATAAAAGGAAGGCTAGGGAAAATGTGGGCCCTCTCCGGAAGGAAACAGGAGACCTGGTTACCCAGGATATGGAGAAGGCTGAGGTACTCAATGACTTTTTTGCCTCAGTCTGCACCGGCAAGTGCTCCAGCCACACCGCCCATGTCACAGAATGCAAAGGCAGGGACTGGGAGAATGAAGAACCACCCACTGTAGGAGAAGATCAGGTTCGAGACCATCTAAGGAACCTAAAAGTGCACAAGTCCATGGGACCTGATGAGATGCATCCACGGGTCCTGAGGGAACTGGTGGATGAAGTGGCTAAGCCACTATTCATCATATTTGAGAAGTCCTGGCAGTCCAGGGAAGTTCCCACTGACTGGAAAAGGGGAAACATAACCCCCATTTTTAAAGAGGGGAAAAAAGGAAGACCCAGGGAACTACAGGCCAGTCAGTCTCACCGCTGTGCCCAGCAAGATCATGGAGCAGATCCTCCTGGAAACTATGCTAGGGCACATGGAAAATAAGGAGGTGATTGGTGACAGTCAACATGGCTTCACTAAGGGCAAATCGTGCCTGGCAAATTTGGTGGCCTTCTATGATGGGGTTACAGCTTCGGTGGATAAGGGAAGAGCAACAGACGTCATCTACCTGGACTCGTGCAAAGCATTTGACACTGTCCCGCACAACATCCTTGTCTCTAAATTGGAGAGACATGGATTTGACGGATGGACCACTCGGTGGATAAGGAATTGGCTGGATGGTCACAGTCAAAGAGTTGCAGTCAATGGCTCGATGTCCGAGTGGAGAGCAGCGACAAGTGGCATTCCTCAGGGGTCAGTATTGGGACTGGTGCTGTTTAACATCTTTGTCAGCAACATGGACAGTGGGGTTGAGTGCACCCCCAGCAAGTTTGCTGATGGCACCAAGCTGTGTGGTGCGATCGACACGCTGGAGGGAAGGGACGCCATCCAGAGGGACCTTAACAGGCTTGAGAGGTGGGCCCGTACAAACCTCATGAAGTTCAACAAGGCCAAGTGCGAGGTCCTGCACATGGGTTGGGGCAATCCCAAGCACAAATACAAGCTGGGCAATGAGTGGATTGAGAGGAGCCCTGTGGAGAAGGACTTGGGGGTATTAGTGGATGAAAAACTGAATATGAGCCAGCAGTGTGTGCTCTCAGTCCAGAAAGCCAGTCACATCCTGGGCTGCATCAAAAAAAAGAAGTGTGGCTAGCAGGTTGAGGGAGGTGATTCTCCCCCTCTACTCCACTCTCGTGAGACCCCACCTGGAGTACTGCATTCAGCTCTGGGGCCCCCAGTGTAAGAAAGACATGGACCTGCTTGAGGGGGTCCAGAGGAGGGCCATGAAAATGATCAGGGGGCTGGAGTACCTCCCCTATGAGGATAGGCTGAGAAAGTTGAGCCTGGAGAAGAGAAGGCTCCGGGGAGACCTTATAGCAGCCTTCCAGTACTTAAAGGGGGCCTACAGGAAAGATGGGGAGGGACTCTTTATCAGGGAGTGTAGTGATAGGACAAGGGGTAATGGCTTTAAACTGAAAGAGGGTAGATTTAGATTGGATATTAGGAAGAAATTCTTTACTGTGAGGGTGGTGAGGCACTGGAACAGGTTGCCCAGAGAAGTTGTGGATGACCCCTCCCTGGAAGTGTTCAAGGCCAGGTGGGATGGGGCTTTGAGCAACCTGGTCTAGTGGAAGGTGTCCCTGCAGGGGGGTTGGAACTAGATGATCTTTAAGGTCCCTTCCAACCCAAACCATTCTATGATTCTATGATAATTGTGTTGTATTTGCACATCTCCTGTTCACCAGAACGTGTCTTTGCACCACTTTTAAATAAGTAAGGACAGAGGATTGCACTAGTGATATAGCAAAAATGGAGCAATGATGGGACCTGTTATTGTGTATATCTAATGGCTCCATCACCACACAATTAGGCAAGAGACTGTGACCTGTATTTAGATCATGTTGCATGCTGGACTACAGCCCTCAAAGGAACCAATTCATAAATCTATATGCTCAGAGTTAAAATATTAATTTCTTTTCCCTTGCATGTGAACGCTATCAAGTATAGCTTGAACTTGGAACATGAAACAGCTAAAGAGAATGAGCAAAAATGTGTAAATATGAGAAGACAAATTTAAGGTCCCCAAAACCTACAGCAGGAAAACAATTAGCACAAAAAAGATTTCAGCTTCAGCATGCTGTGCTTTCAGTCTAGTGAGTGAAGTCTTTAATATTCAACTCCTGCAAAGCAATTTGTAATAACTTGCTCCAAGCATATTATAACATAAAAGCAATAAGGTATATCAACCGTGTAAAATATTTACACTTTGTTAAAATAGATAGCTTTACACTTTGTAAGTTATTGTGTTAGTCATTCATTTTTCATAAGTCACGATTTCAAGTTTTTCTTAACAATCATCTTTCACAAATCAGCTAAGAACTCTATTATGAGAGCAGGCATGCCTATATTTAACAGTCTCCTAGCTGAAAATGCTAATAATAGTGTGAGCGAAGTTATCCAAGATTCAGCACTACTGTACCAGAAAAGACATGCATACTTCGGTCAATCTGGAAAAGGAAGCAATTGTTCCCTATAATACTAAATAAGTGGAGGGTGGGGGTGTTTGTTTGTTTTGTAATATATCATTTAACCATGAAAAGCTGCCTAGTTTCATTGTACAGTGGGTTATTTAAAATGTTAATACCAGTAGACTCGATAATTCACTCAAAATAGTTAAGTATGACAAGATATTAGGAAGGAAGGGTACCAACAGACATTGAACACTGCTGCAAGTTATGTAGATAAGATAGAATGATTATAGACATACTTACAACAGATCTTACATGAATATAGAGAATATTTTCATTTACAATAACCAAAAGTTCTATTTCAATTTAATTTCTTGTTTTTAATGGTATAAATGCCAAGTAAATCATTAAAAGAAATGTCAGCTCTATCAGTGGCAGCTGCTCTTACTACTAAAAAAGGAGGGGAAGTGTAAGAGCAGGGCAGCCAGCAAAGCCCACAGCGGTCTGCAAAGTCACTAGTGGGAAAACAACAAAGGCCTTTCCATGCAACTAACACAGATGTGCCCATAGCCAAACTGTCAGAAACAGTTACGATGACAGCTACTCACAGTTCATTATTTGCTTCTCACAGGTCACTGGGTGACAAGCTGGGTCACCATGCTTTGTCGGCTGCTACAGTTTTCCCCACCTCCCCTCACCCCCCCAGTTCTTATTCCATTTAAATAAAGGTAAGCCGCTCAAATTGGTATACTAAAGTAAACAAATATCTTCAAATGCTTTCTGCAAATGGGAATGTAATGCTTATTATACCTTCCTTTCATTTTCAGATGGATATATAACATTTCCTCTCTGTGATGAGCGGAGAACTGGATTTGTATCTGTAGCAGATACAGCTATTAGAATAATTTTGTCAAGATGTGACTAAAGCAGATAATGAAAGTTAATATGTCACCAATTCAAAGCTTTAACCTTTAGAACACTTACATGGCAGATACATCATGGAAAATCATTGCAACTCAGTGAAAAGATGTTTTTCTCACAGAGGAGTTTTCACAAATAGAAATCTGAGGGGGTACTTAAAATGAACACAGACTTTTTAAATGCAGAAAATACAGTTTAAAGCACTTTTTTTTGTGGAACATGTATAAACAGATTTTTAGAATAATCCAGCCGTGAATTAATCTTTTTAATACATTCTCATCTGTCTTCATGGAGTAATCAATTTACAATACAGATGTAGATTATGACTTTTACCTATGTTTTGCTCACGTGGAATTTAAAACGAATCAACAGTGTATAAAGAATCAAGGTCAAGCATTTGCTTAGCTGTTACAAACGATTGTACCAATTCATAGCTGTGTCATTGACGGAAGTGGGAGAACATTTCCATCTCCTTAGGGGTATTCCTTAGTCATTTTTTCCTACATTAATAAGTCTTATAAAATTGTAATAACTGAATTTGTCCAAGCGATTCAGAAAAATTAAAATGAAACCAGCTTTCCCAGATGCGTCTTTCTTAGTATTAAATATGACAAGGTCATAAGCATTCTGACTCAGATCCAAGAATGCTTGTACCTAGCATGTACTTAACTTGGAGCATACTTAAATGCATATCTGCATTGGAGACAAAATATTCAGAAACTTGTGAAATCAAGCTTACTTATGGAAGCAAAGTGATCCAATAAGGCCCGAAACCAAAACTGAATTAAAACAGGTGATTAATTTTAGAAATGTGACTAGTGCCTTTTAAAGGGACAATTCACAAACTGAATGTACTGCTAGGACAGCACAAATCTGTTACAGTTGATGATACAAGAGCACTCTCTTACTTTCCTAGTCGGGCCCAACAAGTAAGATCATAAAAATGAGAAAAGTCCTTTAAAATGCTGTCAGAAGTTACAAGGGTTACATTTCCACAAGGTAACACCCAAAACATTAAGTTATTACCTTGACCCAGGCAAAGATAATACTATGTAATGTCTTTCTACAAGTGTCCATTAAAAAAATTTTTTGAGTGAAACGAGGCAATGGATTTGTTGTTTCCCATACATCAACAGTGAGGATGAGAATAAGGATGGGAAGGAAATTAGTGGCCATTAGTTACTTAGTTAAGTCATTAGTTCTTGTGCACTGAGGGAAGTACATAAATCACAGTCATACAGCTCACCTCTCTACTCATCCTTATCCTAAAGGCCATGTCTTCTCAGCAACTTCAACCCTCCATGTCTAGCAACTAGCTTATGATTCGATTTTGGTCTCTTTGGGGCAATACTTGTCATTTAGAAAGGATTTTTTCCTCAATGGTATTTGCTGGAATGGATAAGGTTTTCACCTTTCACCTAGAAACTCAGGGATTCAGTCACGTAAATCAGCGATGAAGTTCAGGTTTTCACAGCTTACAGGCATCATGTATCATGTAAATTGGTAAAAGTATGAGACGCAATGAAAAAACAACATTGGAAAGAACACTAAATAAGGTGTCCCCAAAGATACTAAGGACTTGCCAAGACCACTAAGATAGGACACACACACAAAAAAGAAACAAGCTCATTTCCTTGTTGTCTTTACTATCACGTATCATAGGACAACGTGTAACTGGCTAAATAATATGCAGGAAAGAAAGGGGCTGACTGCAGCCTTCAACTGGCAAAAATAAATAAGGTTAGAAAGTCTAATTGTATGAAAATTATTGCAAACAGACAAACTTGCAATCTAATTAACCACATTCTTTAAAAATTAGCCCTTTTCATAAGGCTCTTCCTACAACATCCTATAGAATAAGTTTTTTTTTCCATGTGGGGCTGACTTCATGCTGTTGTGGCTCACCATGAAAGTGTGACTGTTTCTCAGAAACCAAAGCAGAAAAACATGAAGAATGACAGCTCTGAAATGCATATTCCTCCAAAACACTAAGCTGGAAAAGGAAACATTTAGGGCAGGACTCAATAGCTTAAAAATAGACACTTGCTAGTATTTGAGACTGCTAATGTACCCAAAGGATCTGCATAGTTCTCACAGATAAAACACGGGACTGGCAGGAGACTTGCAGTAATCTGAAGCAGCTGGAAGCTTGGTGATATACCCCTCAACACCTAAAAATTACCCTAAACACCTATGTCTGGGCAGCTGAATCTCCTTTTAGAGACACAGTTCCCCTCCCTTCTCAGTAAGCCAAAGTTTTAAAAAAAGTCTACAAATGTGTTGAGCAGGGCAGTTAACCAAAAAGAGTTTTATAAAAACCAGTTGAATTTCTTAGGAGGAACAGTGATCATAATCTTCACTTTATCGACTCATATAGCCGGACCAACTCCTGAAACAAAAATTCTAGGACACAGAGATATAGTTTCCTCTACTAACACACAATTCATACCTAATTTACACTTATGACAGTTTTTCATGTTATTTTGTAAAGGAAGGCAAATTTTATTGCTACTTGGAAATTGAACAGCTTTTCAAATCACAAAGGATAAATAAAATCCTGTCTCCTACTTCTCACATCACCTTTCAGGCACTGAAAGCATTCTACAAACTACAGAGTGGAATGTGGCAGCTATTTAACAGAACACATTAGTGTTTATCACAGTCTAGTGAAAAATGGCAGCAAAAGAGAATTTAAATCACTTAGTACCTCTCATAATGGAGGTAACTGCAGAAGTTTTGGATTAGTTACCATTGCTATTTAATGGCAAATATTTCTGACAGTAAAATAATGTTATTTTAGTATTAAAATGTATTTTTTCTGTATTTAATTCTAGTTCAGGAAAATGCTTTAGACTGCATAACTCCACTTTTGGTGGGAAGGGATACATAAAGACATAGAAAGTCAAGCATTCAGTGCTTAAAGGCTATCTTGACTGCAGATATCTTTCTAAATCAAATGTCTGTGTTCTGCAAGAAGAGATTTTTAGCTTAATATTTGTATAGTGTTATCTGAGGCTAAAAGCATGGACATTTAGTTGAAGAAATTTCACTTATCCCATTGTGCTTAAATGAAGTGAAATACTTTGTAGTGACCCTGACATCACATTGCATATTTAGAGCATAACAATTCATACTCAAAGCAAGGTGGAGAAAAAGATCTTGTATAAACCTTCACCTTACATTGCAGAAGGCATCTTTTGAAAGAGCCAACATAAACAGTATTAACTTTGGTACTTTAGTTTATGTTGTAAACATACAACAGTATTTACTAGTAGTTAAATCATTTATGTTTAACAAAGCTTTAAAGTTATTTGATTCATCAAAAAACAAAATTACCCAAAATACAGGTAACCTACCTCTACCTATGCTGTTCTCCAAAAACTACGGATAGCCAATACCTCCAGATACCTCAGTCATGTCATAGTCTTGAGACATATTTGAGAAATATTTTGGATAGTCAAAGACTAAATATTTGCAAGAAAATATTATAAATGGAACACCAGAAATACTAGTCCTTGAAGGAGGACCAGAGGAGCAAATCTATGGGTTCTCTAAGGGTAATACTTCCAAGGGATGAGTTACAATAACCTAGATAAACCAAATCCGGTTGTTGCTTGCAGTCACCGGTAAATTAGTGTTATTGACTTACTGTCGGTAGTAACAAAAACATTAACTAGTTCAACTTTCATTCTAACAGCAAGTGATGCCTCGTGGTCTTTCATCTGAATGGGATGTCCATTTTTAAAATGTTTTGATCTAAAAATACCCAAAAGCTCAAAAATAACTAGCCAAATGCCATTTGTAAAGGAGAGTTTCAGTTATTTAATGAAAGGCAAAGTCTTCTGCCTGTTGTAAGTAGAAGCAATTAAGAACACTACCACTTATCTTTTATTGAAATTAAAATACAGTCCTATATTGAAAGTGACTGCGTCACTTAGTATTTTGGCTCAGCATGACTTTCAGGTGTCTAACAAAACCTTTACCATTTAAATTTAAGTCTTGTGGCACAAAATGTGTCACAATGTTGATACAAGTCCTATTTCTTTATGTAATTTGCATGATGTGAGGTTTGTAGATAAAAAATAAAAAGTAAATTTGCAATTACTACCAAACATCATCCACATCAATCTTCAAAATAATAAAAAAAAGCACATAAATGTCACCCCTTTTCATTAATTTTGGTCAAAATCCCTGTTTGCTTATCAGCCAGAGGGTTTCTGAGATATTTCAATAATATCCAGGAAATCAATCTTACATGAAACTGAAGGAAAACATCTAATGTCATTGAACAATAAATATCAGTTCTGTCAGTGGCTTACCTTTGAGCTGAGGCCTTAGGATGTTTCTCTTCTAGTTTCCTCACCAGTGCCACTGTCAGCTGTGTAGTCTCCCCTAGGGGATCTGCAGGCATTAAATGGGCGTCCAAAGGTCCTGAAAGTTGTTTCTGATTGGGGTTGCTGACATTTTTTTGCAGAACCTAAGAGATGGAAGTACAACCATGTAATTCATATATTGCTAATTAAAATAATGTGTGTCTACTTTTTCAAGTAAGGCTGTTGATTAGCAGAAAATGTCAGAAATACAAATAGCTATGTCAAGATGCATCAAGAAGCACAAATCTAGAGATCTAGTGATTTTTTGTTTGTTTCCCTTCCTTCCTTGAGTTTTTCCACATAGGAAATAAGAGTTTTCAAAAATGTGTCCTACATGGGCTATAAGCGTAAACTATTCTGAGACACAAATATATATAAATTTTTATTCATTAAAATCCTGTATATGACCATTATTTGTCTCATATATAAATATCTAATTAAATTAAGAAATCAAATGAGGTTATTTATTTAAGGAAATAAGTTGACTTCCACACTGATATTTCTCTTTTCAAAATGTGTTTTTGAAAGGACTGTCTCTGACCTGCCTCTGGCTTAATACTGTGACCTCTTCTGCTGAGCTGCTGTCTGTCTCCTGACGAGCTGCAGACCAGGCCCCATGGTGAATGCAGTTTACTGTCTGGGTCACCTCCTCTCTTTCATTTAGTTCCTCTAGGTAGGTCAGGACAAACTCAGGGTAAGCCTGTAGGAAAGGACAAAGGCAGAGGAATAATGAAGAAAAACATCAGCTACATCAGCAGAATCACAACAGTCTAAACACCAGGAACGATGGGAAAAGCGGTTGTTGATGTACGCAATGTCACAAAAGTTGCTGCATGTAAATAACTTTGTATTTCACAAAGTTTCCAAAGTCGGTGTTAGATAGTGACCTTTTCATAGGCACTAAAGCGAAAAACATAAAAAATATTTTAATATTATATATCAGTTTAAGAATAAAGACCAACAGCTCTCAAAATGAAAATTCTTATACATAGGAAGAAACAAAATTTTGTATCCCTGTCTTTAGGTAGTGTTTAAGTATAGGTGACATTTAGGTAGGCATTTCCATGTAATATATTAAAAGAATTTAAACCAGCATATTTTGAAATCAAGGCACATCACATACAGAAAAAGCCTTCCTGATGGTTTTGAAACCAAAGAAAATTTTACTGCTTTAATTCATTAATGAAGTCAATTTTCCTTCTTAATACTCTTTTGATCCTTGCTTACATGGCAAAATGCCCCAAATAAAAAATACAATCACAACTTAACGATTACATTCTGTTGAATTTGAGACATTAACATCTCAGCTACTTAACCTTATAATATGCAGATCTTGTACCACAGTAACATGATCAATTTTATTTCTTTAGCTCAGTCTGTGAAATGACTGCATGGCAGTTTCTCAGGTGCTACTTCAATTCAAGCAGGAGTCAGTCTGCTGTCCTCATGATGAAATGGGCAGAATCTTCCTTTATATGAAATATTTTTTATTTATAATTAAAATTGTAGTTTAAAGTTCTGTGAGCACCTGTACTGTTTTTAATAGAAAATGTATAGATATTAACTACACTAAATTAGACCAAAAATAGGAGCTATTCAAATATTCTGACAGTCAACACTTTAACAAATTGAAATCAATAATCTATTAAACCCTTATGGTTACAGAGTGAAGTGTCTCTCAAGTACAAGAAAAGCCATCTTTTTCTGTTCCATCACTAGTTAGTGTATAAACATAAGCAATTTCATTTATAAGGCAGGTAATACTACAGTATTTAAGCACTTGGGCATATTTTCCAAAGCCAGCTCTGCATGGACATCCCACAGATTCAGTGAAACTTCTAAGCTCAAGTGGAAGGCAGAATACCAAAACTGAAATCTACCCTCAAGTTCTGAGAAGACTTTTTTGCTCATATCTTAACAACATTTTATAATATTAAAATATTTTGTTGTTTTGATCTTGTATTTTACTGGACATTCATAACAATAAAGCTCTGGTTTTAGCTTCAGTTGCATCACTTTTTCTTTAGACTTCTGTCAGACTTTTCCCATGAGTGCAGATATTTTCAATTTAGGACCACTTATATTTTACTTTAAAATAAATCCCTTCAACAGCAAGAGTACAACAAACAGTGGGGTGCTTTTATTTCTTAAGGAAAAAAATTCTTCACCAATCAATAATACTAACTCTCCTGCTGTTTATCACCTTGCACAGACAATATATTATGAAACTTTTCTCTCCTGTTTTACAGTTCCATCTGCAGTTTAATTCTGATGTAATACACTAACTTACATTTCTAGTATATTTTTCAGACTTGGCTGCATGAATAATGAGCTAAGATTCCATTTCTTTAAATAACAAATTCTCCCTCTACAAGCACTTCACGCTCACTTTACTTACCAGTGCTGCTAAGAAAAGTGATTCTGGTGTCTTTCTCTCTCACTTTTCACCTTTTCTGCCTGACCCCATGCCATCACTGCTTCTGTGCCAGAAGAAAGCATTTGGCAGCCATGCAGTGAATACGAGCAGAGAACTGACCTAAGTTAAAATTAACACAGTGAAATTATAGTTATTACCCATATTTGTACTCAAATCCAGTTCACCATGTGGCACACTTGTGCCAGAATGCCAGGCAGCATGGAAGCTGGTGTGGGAGTCCCCGTCTCTGCTTGATTCAGCTCAAGGGCTATAGGTCTGCATTTCCTTTATGCTGAACAACTTCTGTAGGTATTCCAGGGAACCTCTCTTCTTTAGGAAAGTGAAGAAACAAAACAAACTCCCAGTGTAGAATGCGACAAAAGCCTCAAACCTTCCCAGGACAAGAAAATCATTTCCCAGCTAGTTCAACCCTTAGGCAAATAGAATACTTTGGAAAGTTTTATTTCTAGTCTGAAATGTGTTCCATCATGTCTGGGATATGTTTTGCTTTCAGTGCATACCACTCATGCTGAAATCTATCGTGAAATACATGTTCAAAACTCAGAGCATGTTAAAGAGCACTATTAGCTTATCTTGCTTACTTTCTAGAATTGATAATTGATTTATACTTTTATTTACTTATACTTTTATTTTGTATAAGTTATCCACAAGGTTTGCATGAATAAGAGTACATAACTTGACCTATCACAAATATGAATATCATTAAACATTAGTCTATTAACTAAAAATGTAAGGGAAAAAATATCAAGATTAATTTGTTGTTTCTGCATAAGAATAGTTTGGGAATCAGGAAAGCAATATCAGGATTGAATTATGAATCAACATCTTAAAAAACACTTCATGATTTCACTGTTTTTTCAGAACAAGCTAGTATTCTCTGACATAAGAAGAGTAAACCATACCTTGATTGCATAGGGGAGAGTGTATGCGTAGAGGAGAGTATGTTAATGGCAAACACAGTAAGTAGTAGGTATAAATTCCAAGAAAGTGAGTTTCCTTCTCAATCTGAATGTGTCACATATCATTACACTGTACTATGCTGCTTTCCTTCATGTCAGTTTTTGTTGGCCTACATATGCTGCAACTTAAAATAACATGACACTATAGATAAAGTGAATGCGATAGGAAATATATAGAGAAATACACCATTCTCCAAAGAGATCTATTGCCAACTACTAGTATTTTTTCCTGATAAAAAGAAATACAGGCTAGAACCTAACAGTGTTATAGTTATTAACTCTCAGAAACTTTAGAAACCTCTTTCCTCATGATAGACAAACTACAATAATTTTTATATAAATAACAATCAGTATGCATAATGAAATAAAGAATAATACAGCTGACAACTGTATTTTTATTCAATGATGATCTGAATCATTCTAGCATAATTCCAGATAGTAGACAAAACAATGGGAACACGGTCTCCATTTCATCAGACTGTTGGAGTTGTGTGAGTAACAGAACGTAATCTAATGTCCAGACAAAAGGATGAAAAAGGAGGGTTGGTGCTAGAGAGGAGCGTCTGGTATTGACTTCCTACTGGACAGTGGTTCTCTGCAATTTTCCCAAGGTTAACAGTATATAACGCTGGAGACGTTCCCAACATTTCTGTGAATGTCTTCAAAATGTTCAAATGCTCAGAAAAAGGTACAATTTAAAGAATCTTCAGAGGCATGAATCACTAGATATAACACACTGGCATGCTAATGCAAAACCACCTCTTATTGATTTATTTGAAGAGAACAAGGTTGCTGGGGATGAAACCACACTTCTATGAGTACTCCACCACCCTTCCATTGCTGTCCATGGATTCCTGACAGTAACTTGTATGAACCAGCTGACCTACAAAACATCAGACTTCAAACAAGCTGCTGACCGAGATCCCTGGCTGTAACAAACACAAATGAAGAACAGCTCCTCTGTCAACACTGTGCACTGAAGACCATTGCCCTCGCACCATCCAGATTTTTGTTGTCATTCAAAAACTTGATCTGACCAAACTTACTAGAAAGGAACCTCTCAGTAATATATATATACACTATAATATATAGTATATTCCAGGAAAATATATTTTGTTTTAATCAACAATCTATTTTAAAAGAGCTGTTTTCTTTAGCTAAGCAAGAGTAAGCACAACCAAACGGTAATTCAATACTATTTTGAAAAAACTTCTGCTGCAATTACTTTTTCTACCTCGCTGGGGGGAGTGGTGTTTCTAAATTTGGCATTTCTGCTTAGACCTGAAGAGAAAAAAAAAAAGTGTTGTTATTTAGTGCTAGTTTTTAGGACACCTGCTTTGACAGAGGATTTTATTAAGACTCATTGAAATTCATCCATAACAACATTAAGGACTGTATTTTAAAATTCTCCCCACAGCACATTAATTTTGCACAAAGGTGTTGCATGATTTGCAATAAAAACAGGACGCCTCTAACTTCTTTAATCAAAGAACATTTCACTATTTACTAAAGTTTTTGCCATGTTTGTTCTATAAACAATTTCTTTGTATTTCGTGCTTGTTAAATGTTAATAGAACGTGTTAGTAACATATCAAGCTTGAGCTTAAAGGTCTTAATTTCTATCCCAGAATGTGTTTTAAGCTTCTGTAAACAAATTTATATAAGAGCAGTGAAGCGTACAGCTCATTTTAGATGCCAATTGTTCTTTAGATTTCTTTTAGAGTTGTCTCATTTCTAAACACTGACTTCTAGTTATCACAGGTTACTATACTGATTAAAGAATAAGATCTATTTTTACTATATAATTGAAATAAAATAAACGTGCACTACAATTCAAGAAACAAAGCATTAAAAACAAAATAAAAATCAAAATTCACATGTAAAATCATGAACTAAGTTCCATTAATTTTAAAAAGGTTTTAATAAAATACAGTATGTTTCTATTCACTAAATAGAAAATATTTATACAAATAACATGAACAGGAAATAATGTAGTGATATCACAGCATCAAAATAGCAAACCTCATTCATTGAAGGTTTCATATAGAAAAAGGGAACACACTGAAAAAAAACCAAACAAAAAAACCCCAAAAATCCAGCATTCAGCAAATGCAGATGTAATGCCATACTTTACAGTAGATGGAGCCATTATTTCCTAAACCCACTGGTGACAGATGCTGCTTTTGTCCCTGTTACAAAATGAGTAACTCAAAGAGTTATGTCTCATTTTACCAAAACACAAAAATAAATTAGCAGAGAAAATGGCATTTACACTTCAAATAGCATGATTTTGCAAGGGAAAAACACTTGATTTCTGAAACTAACACCATGAATAAGCATCTAATGGAGTAAATAAAGATGTGGAAAAGAAATAACAAGTCTTCTGCAGCTTATTCTATTGGATAAAAGGAATGGGAAATGAGTCATGCGTTAAGACTTTTTGAAATGAAAAGAAATGAATTTATTTTTATAATAATGCAAACTAAATCAGAAAAGCTACCTCAACCAGAACAGTTTTCTAGCTCTATATGATACCGAGGACACTGGAATTTTAAAATCAGATTCCAAATTATTACATTTCCCATTAACATTTAACAGCATTTGAACCCAAACCACATTCATTAAGAGAGAACAGATTTCTGAAAATACTTTGTCTTTCTATCTAGAATAGAACAGAATATTTCAGTTGGAAGAGACCTACAATGATCATCTAGTCCAGCTGTTTGACCACTTCAGAACTGACCAGAAGTTAAAGCATATAATTAAGGGCATTGTCCAAATGCCACTTAAACACTGACAGGCTTGGGGCACCAACCGCCTCTCTAGGAAGCCTGTTCCAGTGCTTGACCACCCGCTCGGTAAAGAAATGCTTCCTTATGTCCTCTCTAAACCTCCCCTGGTGCAGCTTTGAACCATTCCCACACGTCCTGTCACTGGATACAGGGAGAAGAGACCAGCACCTCCCTCTCCACTTCCCCTCCTCAGGAAGCTGTAGAGAGCAACGAGGTCGCCCCTCAGCCTCCTTTTCTCCAAACTAGACAAGCCCAAAGTCCTCAGCCGCTCCTCACAGGACGTTCCTTCCAGCCCTTTCACCAGCTTTGTTGCCCTCCTCTGGAGGCATTCAAGGACCTTCACATCCTTCTTAAATTGTGGGGCCCAGAACTGCACACAGTACTCAAGGTGAGGCCGCACCAACGCTGCATACAGCAGGATAATCACCTCTTTTGGCCGGCTGGTTATGCTGTGTTTGATGCACCCCAGGGATGCGGTTTGCCCTCTTGGCTGCCAGGGCACACTGCTGACTCCTAGTGAGCCTGCTGTCAACCAGCACCCCCAGATCTCTTTCTGCAGGGCTGCTCTCCAGCCACTCCTCTCCCAATTTATATTTGTGCCCAGCGTTACTCCATCCCAGGTGCAGAACCTGGCATTTGGACTTGTTAAATTTCATCCCATTAATCATTGCTCAATGCTCCAGTCTATCTAGATCCCTCTGCAAGGCCTCTTATCCCTCAAGAGACTCAACAGCACCTCCCAGTTTGGTATCATCAGCAAACTTGATAACGGTGCATTCAACTCCTGCATCCAGATCATCGATAAAGATATGGAACAGAACTGGTCCTAGAATTGAACCCTGAGGAACACCACTGGTGACCAGTCACCAGCCAGATGTGGCCCCATTCATTTTCTCAATACATATATAGATATATATTATTTTACTTGTGAATCCCAAGCTACATATCTGTATGTACATATGTAACATATGTAATTTTATTTCACTAGCTGTATTAATAAAATACTCAATAAATAAATCAGAAAGTATCATATTTCCCTAGAATAATAATCTGAACCTGATTTTCAACCTCAGAATTGCCTCCATTTCTGAAGGTTTACAAAAAAATATTATAGAGCTTTGAAAGTCTGTTGCAGTTTAACCCCAGCCGGCAACTAAGCACCACACAGCCGCTCGCTCACTCCCCCTGCATTGGGATGGCGGAGAGAATCAGAAGGGTAAAAGTGAGAAAACTCGTGGGTTGAGATAAAGACAGTTTAATAGGGAAAGCAAAAGCTGCACGCTCAAGCAGAGCAAAACAAGGAATTCATTCACCACTTCCCATCGGCAGGCAGATGTTCAGCCATCTCCAGGAAAGCAGGGCTCCATCACGAATAATGGTTACTTGGGAAGACAAACACCATCACTCCAAATGTCCCCCCCTTCCTCCTTCTTCCCCCAGCTTTATATGCTGGGCATGACGTCCTATGGTCTGGAATATCCCTTTGGTCAGTTGGGGTCAGCTGTCCCAGCTGTGTCCCCTCCCAGCTTCTCGTGCACCCCCAGCCTCCTCGCTGGTGGGGTGGGGTGAGAAGCAGAAAAGGCCTTGACGCTGGGTAAGCCCTGCTCAGCAGTAACGGAAACATCCCTGTGTTATCAACACTGTTTCCAGCACGAATCCAAAACATAGCCCCAAACTAGCTACTATGAAGAAAATTAACTCCATCTCAGCAAAACCAGCACAAAGTCTAACATATTGGAATGTAAAGCCTTTGTAGTAAGGTTCTTGAAGTCAGTCTGAATTTTTAGCTATTTATAGATTAAAAAAAAAAAAGTTGAAACTCAGCTCGTGACTCAAACTATATAAAATTAGTCAACTGTCCCTGACTAGTTTCTTGTGGTCACTTTTTCATTACAACCAACCTTTCTTTACATATCAAAAGAGAGACACTGAACAACATTTTTATGCCAGACGTGAAAGCTGGGAACAACACATGCTAAGAAGGAAAGGAAAAGTTTGTGTTCCTGTAACTAAGACAAGAACTGCAATCTCCCTGTCAATCTGGCAAGCTCTACATTAGATAAACTTTAAATTATCTTATCTATATTAGCTGAACAAAAATCAGATAGTCACAACACTTAAATTTACATTCCACAGGTAGAACTGCTAAAGTTGTATCATATAAAGATAACTTTACCTAAGTTTCATACAAGTTTTTGAAACTGAAAAACAGCTTCAAAAAACAAAAGGCACTGCGCACATACAGAAAAAAATTATGATCCTGATGCTTAAAATGCAGATTATATTGCTACTTTCTCTGAGATTTAAATAACCCATATAACACAGTTTTTCCTTGAGCCTTAGGGGAAAATGTTCATGTAAAAATCTTTAAATTCATCGAAAGCATAATATTCCTGGCAAATTCAAAAGTTGAAATTTCAAATAAGTTTTAGTTTATGTTGTTTTGTTTTTCTTAATTTCAGTTTTCAAAATTTCTTCATTCTCTATTAATTTTGACACTTTATAGTGGTCTAAATAATTTATTTTTAATGTGACAGTTGAACAGAGGTTGCTTAAATAGATGCATTTTTATCAAGTCTTGAAATAGAAGCTGTTCCTGCTCTGTAGTTTCAGGGTGTTTACAAAAACACATTTCTGAAGTAGCGTCCTACATCAGGCAACAAAGAATTCATCGCGTGCCAATATACAGGCAGTTGCTTAAGGATATATCAGCCAGCCAGGATCACGCGTGTCTGACTTGCATAACACTTGCTTTAAACGTAAATAAATCAAAACTAGGTTCAGTACACAATCTTATTCATCTGGGACATGTCTTGGGAACGTCTAGCAGAGGTAGGGGTTATTTTTCCCCTAAGTGTCAGCGAGTGACAGATCTCAATGACACCCCATGCTATTTTTCTACAGGGAGTACCAAGAAGTAGAAATATACAGACTTACTACAAATCTTGACATCTCTAACAGTCCCAGGGTATTCCATCAGCCCCTTTAGGTTATTTCAATTTGATCTACATATCCATGAAAATGAAAATCAATGTGCCCAATGGTCTAGTAAAACATTCACCCTATCCTATGCAGTCATTTCTTTTCTGTGAAGTCCAGGCGTAAAAGGCACAGTGACCCTCAGAGCTATGCCATTGGGAACATACCCATCTTAGCAAATGATCTCTCACGCTGAACAAGTTAATCGGTATAATCTATTAAGAGAACTTTCCCCTTGATTCTTCTGTGTGGCCTAGGCCTAGTTACAGCGAACGTCGTAAATATTTGCAGGTGCTTTTACAGGAGCCATGTAGAAAGACAGCAAGTGGATTCTTTTAAGGCTCTTGAAGGATACAGAAGACTATAATCAATATCTAAATCTAATATATACCTTTTCTGGTATAATCTCATCACATCATAGGGGTTTCAGTTTACCAACAGAGAATTTCAGAACGTTTCCATGACTGAGACAAAAATATGGATTGATAGTAGGAGAAAAGGCTTCAGTATTGAATATTAGATCCACCATATTATTCGCTGTATGGGGCCTGGGTTCCAAAGCCCTCTGAAATTAGCAAATATTTTTTCTATTATGTCAGTGAAGTTTGGCAAGATTTACAAATCTTATGAGGGAGTGAGTCATAGAAAACATAGCATAAAAGAGAGACAGCAATGTTGAAAAGAAACAAAATATTTATAACCTGACATATTGCAGGTATACACAAATGTACTCTACTTATGGTTAGAAGCAGCTAAAACAGCCCTCCAAAATGCAGCTTACTCACTGTAGGGCCAGAGTAAACTTGAAGCTATCCAGAATATACTAGGCAAAAAAACCCAAAATAAACACTGCTCTTTTGGTGGGGAACAAAGAGAAGAAAAGAAACATAGGCATGGGTCCTAATCTGAGATAAGATGGTACACTTCCTCTAACTTCAGATACTTATAAGATCAGAGGAAGCACTCAGGTCTGGAAACAAAACGCTGTACACTACATATAACCCCTTATTCTTCTCATATTTTGAAGTGGCAAAATTCTTAAAATACATAAATCTTTATCAGCATTTAAAATATTTAATAGGTAAGGCATTATGGTTCAATTGTAATCTAGCGACTAGTTATAAAATTGGAATTTAATTCCAGTCAGAATTTAAATATCAAATGTCAGCTATAACATAATATGGATTATTATAGCATGGATTGCTTACTACATCAGATTTAACAACTACCAAAACCAAACAATATTGCAGATATTCCAATATTTTCCAAAATACATGCATTATCTTATACACAGAAAGCTAATGCAGATGTAGAGTATCTTTCCTGTATACTTTAGTTTATATTCGTCTACAGATGTGCCACCACCACCGATTTCAGCTGTAATTGGCTGACCAACAGCAAGGCAGCTCTGTACCACAGCTCAATTCAGAATCCTTCCAGCCTTCCAGTGAATGGAGAAAAAGAAAAAAAGGGTTTGAATAAGTTAAAAGAACCAGAAAATTCAACAATGTGTCACAAATAGAGAGGTCATTATGCCTGGATAACCCAGGATATTAACAGTTGCAGAAAGTGAAACACTATCCACAACTTAGCAGTCAATGAGCCCTGCTCAGAACCAGTGATCTTCTGTACAACAAGGGTGGCATTTTACAGTTCAGTGCAAAATGGAACAGACCCTTGATATCTTCATTTGTCCTTTTTCTGTGCATATTTCACAGTGCAACGATTTAGGGTCCATAACGTGTCACTTGTTATAACTACAGAGTTTACTTGAAATATGTATGCACAGAAAAAAAAGTTCAGTGAACTGCAAAGATTGCAACAAATCTATAGTCTTTGAGCCAATATAAAGTTTTACTCCAAGTCTGAAACAATGCTGGTTAAACATACCAAAAGTCCAGTTTGAACTGCTTTTGCTTCCAATGTGCACATTTACTACAGAAGCAGATCACTTAAAGCTTTGCTAGAAATCAATGCCTCAAAAATATTTTTTCGTTGAACTCCATTTTAAAATAGCAATGGCTATATTAAAAATATAATTAAAGTATTCTGTTTTCAACATTTTCCTACACTGGCTATAGGGTAACAAAAAATTAGGAATGGAGAGATTTGTTCTATAAAGGACATTGTCAGTTACAATGACTGTCATCACTGCAAATTTCAGTCCTTAAAAAGTTACAGTAGAAAATGCCACTAACAGCTATTCGAGATTGGGAATATTGATAGGTTTTCTATATGTATTACTATGAATGTTTTCCGCTTGTACATCTTTCTGCACAACCATAAATAATCATTCTGAATCACTGATTAAGAGGTAACATTACAAAAATATCAGTCTGCAAAGACGGTTTATCATTTCTAAGAAAAAACTGCTGTATGAATATAGCTTAATACCTGGAAATGTTTCAGACAACATTATGCTACAGAACAGCAAGAGATAAACAAATAATAATTGAAGTTTACCTGTGTACTGTAGAATGTCAGCAAAACATTATTTGGTTCAATTAAGCATGAAAATAAATGTTTCAGCAGCATATCCAAAAACTGGACTGAATGATTTTATAAGTTCTGATGAAGTCTTGTATCTGAACTTTCACAGGTGTGGCATTTTCTTCTGCTACCCGAGGCCAGAAATGGGAACACCATGAGATAAGTTTTTCCTGAATTGCTGGCTTGACTGCAACAGAAAATACTGGAAATCATAAAAATGCCAGTTTCACGAGCTTTCCGTACAAAAGCATTTTTAGGTGGATTCAAAGGAGCTTTCAGACTGCCGTGTGCTTGCTTAACTGAACTTCTGAGGGTCCTGTGTTCAATCTTGGCTTCCAGTTATGAGTTTCATATATGGGTTGCTTTTCACAACTCAATAAATGAATGTTTTCATGCAAAAAAACCAGGTGAACCTCAGCTAAGCAGAATATTGAGATGCAAAGGGAGATTTCTGTGTCTTGAAAGAATGAAAAAAGAAACAAAAAAGGCTTTTAAATCACAAATATTAGTATTTCCATTACACAAAGACCATTGGTCCTTACTCAAATACGGTAAGGATAGTTGGAGAATGAATCGAGGCATTATGCTGTTTATCATGTATCTTGGAACCATAACAAGACCTGTATTACAAGACAAACTCTTACTCAGACAAATTTATATGATAAGATAAAAGGTCCATTAAAATGCGTTCAATTCATTTTGAACGCAAATCAAAAACATCCAGATTTGATAGGATTATTAAAAACTAATCCAGTTTGCTTTTACATGTTTCAAGTGTACTGTGAATCTCTCCCATGAGACACAGGAAAAATATAACTAAAAATAGTAAATTTAGAAAAGGCATACACTGAGATTTCAGGAATGGACACTGGACAGTCAGTTATGTAGGGTGAACAAGGAGAAGGTTTCCATTTAGGTGTATCAGTAAAAAAGATCTATGAATAGCAGAAATAATGAACTTTGAGTTTAACTAAACTCTGTAAATCACTTAGACACATAACTTAAAGCGTAACCCCCCAGAACGAGCTATTTGTATAATTTGTCCTGTAATTCTTGACAGAAATCAAAACTCCAAATAATAGTTAGTGTAACACTATCCCAGGCTAAACCAGCTAACTGGGTAAATACTCCTGCTGATGGAAGGATGTGCTACTTACAGTATCACCATCTCCTTTCAGGTAAATCCACACAGTGGAAGTAGTTCACACTTAGCAATAAAGCTGGCAATATGCTAATGTACTTGATGAGCGTGGAAAGGCTCTGTTGTCGCCATACCTTTGACTTGAACTTGATAGGGCTGATTTGGCATTCAGCGACTGGTTACATTCATCAAGAGGTGAAGCTTCACAACAAAGATAATGTGGTGGAAGCAATTAGTCTACAGAACATCAGTAATAGGTCTTTGGCATGTGACTGTGGGCTAAGTAAGGCTTTAATAATATCTGGTATGTAATACACTTTAAAAAAAGCATATCACAAAATTATTTTAATTTTATACTGAAATGTCACCTGTTTTTCATGTAGAAATATTTTAAAAATATACTCTAGGTTTTTTATTTAATCCAAGCTGTACTGATCTTCACAAGTACATATTCCAAGACTTTTCTAAGCTTTCTAAAAGGTTAAATATATTTGTTTTCAATTAAAGTGCACAATAAAGTGGCAAAAGGCAGTTTTCTCCTTTTCTTCAGGAATTAGTTTGGAATTCTTAGCACTTGCAATTTATGGTCTCAGATTATGCTGTATTCTTCAGAAAGGGAGAGTCAAGAATAGGACAGCAGTAGTAGTTTCCCCCACAGTTTCCATCGTCTCCAACAGGATCCCTGCCAAGAAATAGAAGTATTACTCTGGGCTAGCCAATAACTTAGTATCAAAGACCTTGTCTCGACCCTTCTCCAGAATTTGAATATGAACTCTCATTTGAATATGCTCCCTCTGCTGTCAGTTAAGAGAACGGAAAAACAGGGATAACTTGACTATGAAGGCAGTCCAGTTAAAGGTATTTCACAAGGAGCTGTTTTACCCCATTTGCATTGTAGCAGAGTAGGAAGACCACAGTGAAATGCAGGATCACATCAGCTCCATTGTTTTTAGAAAATGTTTCATCAAGAAAAGGCTTTTGTAAGGCTTTGGTGACAAAGGAAAAAAATAAAAGATTAAGGCACAGAATCATTCATGTTGCAAGGGACCTTAGGAGTTCATCTGCTCCAAAATCCTATTCAGAGCTGACTCATCACTGAATTCGACCTAGTTTTTCAGTGCTTAGTCCTTTCAGGTCTGGAAAACCTCCAAGGATGGAGATTCCATAACCCTTTTGGCACCTTGTTTCAATGCTTAATCATCCTTAAAGGGAATATTTTTCATCTTATATCGTTAAACCTCCTCTTTCAATTTATGACTATTGTCTTTCATTCTCCCACCATGGACCTCCGAAGAGCCTGGATTCATCTTACTAGTAACATCCTTATAGGTATTAGAAGGCTGCTATTCGGTGTCCCGAAAGCTCCCTTACTCCAGGCTAAACAAGCTCACTTCCCACAGCCTCTTTGCGCACACTCCAGCCCCTTGACTATTTTGGTGGCTCTCCGCTGGGCTCACTCAACTTTACCAACTTCTCCCCTATATCATTCTTTGTTGTACGGTCTGAGTGCATATATAGCAGTTGCTACGAACAGTAAATCTCCCACACAGCGCTGCAGTGAAAAGGTATAGAAAAAAATTAAGAAAAATCCAATTCAATATGTGAAAACCAGATGTTAACTACATAGCCTCTACTGTATTTTTCTAAAACTTTTATGAACCTTATAGAAGTCCATATTATTTATTGCTAGCTAGCTATCTTCATACTACAAAAAGGAATGATTAAAACTATACAGATAACTTGTTTCCTGATAAGAACAAATTATTGTTACTGAAGTTTCAAAATATCACTTTGCTAGTTAGGAAAATTCCAGACTGAAAATAAGAGAAACTGCTACTAAATGATGTGAAAGTGTAAGAAAAAAATCTAACCTATATTTTGTTTTCCAATGAAATATGAGAGGAACATAGGGCTGAATCACAGAGGAAAAAAATTAGAAATGAAATCTAACAATTGAGTCCTGATCTTGAACAAGAGATAGTTGGAATAAAAGCCTAGAATCAAGTGAAGTTTGCAGTGACTTATGCCTTCTCTAGGCAAACCTACTGACCTTGGTAATTTGCCAGAACATCTGGCATATGTTTTCCATACATATGTTTTCCAAGATAGTTGGAAAGGTGTATTTTAAGTGAATGAATTTTAAAGTTAGATAGGAGTGGTAACAATTTCAAACAGATAGCTTACTTGTGTTGTTCAGGAATTATCTGATATTCAGGTTTTTTTCTATTCCTTATAGTATTTACAGGGTATTGATAAGGACAATGAGTTACATTAAATTCTAGTATTATTTTCAACCATGCCTTTTTCAAGGAAAGATTAGTTAGAAGCTTTCAGTTGTGTCTTTACTTTTCTTATGACTACTTTCTGTCATCAGCTTATGCTTCCATGACCACAAGGCTTAGACACTATAATTCCTTCCAAGCACAGTAAAGCTTTCTCTGCCACTTGATAAGGGTACAGGGAAAAAACCAAAACCAAACACAAAAGCCAACTTCCCCTGCCCCCTCCCCTGTGAATATTGGCTCAGATTTCCCCGCAATATTTTACTTCAAAAAAATAAAAGTGAGAGGCTTATTTACACTAGAAGCATTTTAAGATTATTTTTTCCTCATGGTGACTTGCACGATCATTACATTGGCAAAATTAAAGAAACTAGAGATTATCTCCTAACAAGTAAACTAAGGAATATCTTTTTATAGTATATTATTTATGTTTTAGCCTGAGAGATTATTGTTCCTGCATGGTATAGATTCCCAGGTTATAAAATTCAATTCTCTTTGGAATTCAAATCAATCTAGCCTTTTCAACTTCAAAGAAGTACCAAAACCACTGTTGTTGTCATGAAGAAAATATTCAAAATCCAGTGAGAGTGCAAACACAGTGAAAGAAGAGTCAGCTCTCCTTACTGCCTTTCCACAGGCACTTTCAAGCCTTCTACAGCCCACACCTGACAGAAACATCAGAAGGACTGTCCTTCCTCTCATCTCCTCCTCCACACTTGTTGGGAGCAGAGATGGTATAGCTCCCATGCGTCTTGTGACACAAGGAAGATCAGAGTCGTTTTCATAAATGGCAACCCTTTGTTAGAAGTAACACTCGCACAAAGAGGTAATTGCAACAGATGTTTCATTGTATCTTCTTGCAGAATTAATCAGTGTTTGTAAGACTGACAGAAGGGACAATATTTCTGTTCAGGTTGATAATTTCCTGTTCGCTGTCCCAAACCGTAGCAGAACCTCTGCTGGTCAGCGCAAGTTGGAGCAACATGCATTATACAGAGGAAATTCAGTCTTCAAAAGGAAAGAGCAACTAGTTATGGGAAAACAGAATTAGTGAAGCTTAGTTTATTTATGGATTTATGACTTCAAGTTGGATTCGCAGTGTACAAGTAGGTAAGGTGAAAAACTGCAGTTCAACAGCTCAGCTGTGAGACATGGTTCATTCCTTTGTGGATTCCTTGGTACCTAATTAGACTTGTGCTTACGCTATACTCTTTCTACCATCCAATATATTTTCATGAGACTTGAATGACTTTTTTAAAAATACCTTACCTGTTAAATTTCACACTGAAATGACTTCATGATCTGTCCTGGTTTCAGCTGGGACAGAGTTAACTTTCTTTTTAGTAGCTGGTACAGTGGTGTGTTTTGGATTGAGTGTGAGAATGATGTTGATAACACTCTGAGGTTTTAGTTGTTGCTCAGTAGTGCTTATCTTAAGCCAAGGACTTTTCAGTTTCCCATGCTCTGCCAGCAAGCAGGTGTGCAAGAAGCTGGGAGGGAGCACAACCAGGGCAGCTGACCCAAACTAGCCAAAGAGATATTCCATACCATAGAACGTCATGCTTAGTATATAAACAGGGGGGAGTTGGCCGGGAGGGGCGGATCGTGGCTCTGGCATCGGTCAGCGGGTGGTGAGCAATTGTATTGTGCATCACTGGGGTTTTTTTCTTTTTTTTCCACCCCCCCCTTTTTTTTTTAATATTCCTTTTCATTATTATTATTGTTATTATTATTACTATTATATTTCATTATTATTATTGTTAGTATTATATTTTACTTTAGTTATTAAACTGTTCTTATCTCATCTCACGGCTTCTGCCTTCTTTCCCGATTCTCCTCCCCATCCCACCGGGAGCAGGGTGGGGGGAGGGTAGCGAGGGAGCGGCTGCGTGGTGCTGGGCTGCTGACTGGGGTTAAACCACAACAGTCCTTAAGGAAAAGATCTTAAGGAAAAAAAACCCAAACTATACAGGAATATGGAGACAGAGATACACTTTGTTCTTTGAGGAAATCAAACCAAAAGTATTTAATACAGTTCTTATGAAACTCTGATGAACTTTAAGCTTTTACAACATCCTACAAAATATGAATATTGTACATTCGCACGAACAATTCAGACTGCAAAGTGCAGTTCAGATACCCATACAGTTTACGTTCATGGCTGATTTTTCATGTTGTCACAAAAGAAAGTATCACTGCCTATGGGTACAATATCTGGTGATCAGCCATACATTAGCCAGAGGCCAGAACATCAGTGGTACTGATAGCTTCCAAGAGCGTTTTCTCTGGGAAATGCCATCATCATTTTCTCAGTGGCAAAGGCACAAAACCTTGGGATCAGCCTAAACCTATCAAAATAAATTAATGTTATTATACTTACAATTTTACTCTGGTAACAAAATCAAAGTATATCTGTTAATACAAAATGCACTTTGGACTTACAATGCAAAGCTATCTTTCTGTGTATACAATATTTTTTTATATAAGAGTTATTGAATTGGCCTATTTGCACAAGTGATGAAGAAAAATCTGTGAAGCATAGTAATATTAATGAATTAACTTTAGGTTAAAGGTTTTAACCTTTCAATATTTCATTTAGTCGTTGATCACAGACCAACTCCCAGGAATACAAAGAGGCATCAAGGTTGTGACAGTACCTAAAGAGTCAACATCATGCTCCTCTTATCCCACTTGAAATGTTTAAAAATGCAGAACCAGAAGAAATACCATCTATAGAAATGACTGGCCATTAACTTTCTTTTGGGGGACTTAAACTTTTTCAATTTATTTTACAGTTTGTTCAAGGCGACCAGCCCATGAGAGTCAGTTACAGAGGAATTAGCTGAGCTAGAGCAGTCAAAGTTGCAAACAAAGTTGCAAGTTTGTGAAGTTTGCAAACAGCAAGCAAAATTATACCAATTGTTTTACTGTGCTACACAAACTATTATATCACACATTACAGACAGGGTGCCTTTATCGCACTTAGGAGTTTTCTTTAAGCATTCATGAGACAAACACCAAATTCTCCTTTAATAAAGTTATAAAACTTAGAAATGCAGACAAGAGTACAATGCATCTAATAAAAGCCTACAGAATCAAACAAAAAACGTAAATTAGAGAATAAAAAAGGGTTTGTTCACTAGTTAGCTAAGTGAAACTTTGTAATATTAAAAATATTAGGGGGGAAAACACTTCAATAAAGAACGCCACTGCAGTCAAATCAATACTGTAGGTAATATAAGTTTTGTCCTCTTGGTTTTTATATTGACAAAAATTCATTCCAATTACTATGAATACTTTGTCAAACTATAGTTAAGGGCTAAAGCTCTACTTAAGGTGTTTAATTCATAAATGGGTCTCAATTATTTTCATCTGTTATGCTTTCTTCTATTCAAAGTACCTTGACCGAATGGTTATACACAACATGCAATAGCATGATGGAAAGTCAGACTTGAATTATCCATAAAACACTGAAAATTTCCCACTGTGAATGAAAGAAATTAGCAACCTTTACAGAGAAATTTAAATTGTTCCATTCTGCAAAAGATCAAGAACACAGAAGGGTACATAATAACTCTTCTAAAACTCTTAGCAGAAATAGACTGCTGAACTCTACAAGGGCAATACTTATTTGTCAAAAAATCCCAACAACAACAACTCTCCCCCGGCCCCCTCAAAAAACCCAAAACAGCTGATAAAATGCTGAGAGATTATATCAGTTGATGGTTGTCTATCCCAACTTGCTGGTTTATAGATGATCTTCCTCAGTGATAAAAGAACAACAGGCTGTAATTGTCAAGGTTAGCTACAATCCCAGGCTTATGCACAAGGATTATACATCCTGAATTCTCCTCTGCTGGAAAGGTTTTACTTGGCAATAAAAGATTAAAAGTAACACCCAGGGGCTCAGCTCTAATACCTAAACCTGAAGACATTTTTAAAGTATATACATCCAGAACATGCATCTGAGCCTTTTCCCTCTTGGTGTAATCCTCTTAGTGCTTTCTGTACCTCACTGAACTTTAAGATTCTGAAAACAAAAATACTGTATCTGGCACCTTTACCCTGAATTTAGCTTTAAAAAGTCCCTCTTGAAGATATCACATTACAATTTATAATATAGTGTTCATTCCAGATGCATAACTGTTGGATTCTTTCATCCTGTTTTCTAATATCAAAGCCACAAGATACAAGCACAATTTCTGGCTTAAAGTTTGTATTAGCTATTCCTTTCATTTTTATAATATATTTGTACTAGGAATATTCAGACATTCCTGATCATAACATTGCTTTGAGAGACATCAGATCACTGTGAGCTGATAAAATACAAAACCATTGCAAAATGAATAAACACTGTTTAAGTTGACTATTTTGAAAAAATTGTTAAGCAAATTACTATTCTGTTGCAAAAATGAAGTTGGGTAAAACTAAAGTCTTCAAGTCAGAGAAGTACTAATCTCTTCTGGCTTCTTCTGCATGCACCCGTCTTGCATCCCACCAAGAAAGGGAACTAACAGTTCCAGTGCTGTCTACTGAGTTGATACAGTAATGGAGTCAGATCAGGAATTTATCCAAAACTGATCGCATTGCAATGATCATAGTGGCAAACTGCTGTGTAAAGACCCTCTAACCAAAATTATTTAAATTCTTCTAAGACAAGTCAACTGGCTTGTCCACTGCTGAGTCAGGAATAGCCATAGAAGTGAGGCTCATTTCCGTTCTCTTTAGATACCTACATCTGAGCCAATCCAGCTCTATAGCCAATGATGAGAAATAAGCACCAATGGAGTGCAATTCAGGAAACCTATCTAGAAATTTACTTTACGATAAAATTAATAGCTCTTTACAAATGTACATTCACCTCAATTAACTATAAAGGTAGTCTAGATAACTCAGAGTAGATAACTACTTTATGCCATACGGGTTATCAATCCTAGTTCAGTACCTGCTTCTTAGGGATAAATTGCCTCTTTATTTTACATAAGTAAAAAGTTTAATTTGTACCTAAAAACCTAAGTATTCAGTTACTAATACATTTGATTTCATAAGCTAATTACTTCTGCATTGAGACCCTTTATGTAAAAAAATTATGGTGTATTGGGTTGGCGTGGCAAGGTTTTGGTAACGGGGGGGGGCTATAGGAGTTGCTTCTGTGAGAAGCTGTTAGAAGCTTCCCCTATGTCCCATAAAGTCAATGCCAGCAGGTTCCAAGACGGACCCGCTGCTGGCCAAGGCTGAGCCCATCAGCAACAGTGGTAGTGCCTCTGTGACAGCATATTTAAGAAAGGGAACAGAAGTTACAGGGGAGTAGCAGTTGCAGCAAGAGAGAGCAGTGAGAATATGCGAGAGGAACAACTCTGCAGACACCAAGGTCAGTGAAGGAGGGGGAGGAGGTGCTCCAGGCGCCAGAGCAGATCTCCACCTGCAGCCTGTGGAGGACCCCATGCTGGAGCAGGGGGATGCGCCCAAAGGAGACTGTGACCCTGTGGGAAGCCCATGCTGGAGCAGGCTCCTGGCAGGACCTGTGGACCCGTGGAGAGAGGAGCCCACGCTGGAGCAGGTTTGCTGGCAGGGCTTGTGACCCTGTGGGGGACCCACGCTGGAGCAGTCTGTTCCTGAAGGACTGCACCCCGTGGAAGGGACCCACGCTGGAGCAGTTCGTGAAGAACTGCAGCCCGTGGGAAGGACTCACATTGGAGAAATTTGTGGAGGACTGTCTCCCGTGGGAGGGATCCCACGCTGGAGCAGGGGAAGAGCGTGAGGAGTCCTCCCCCTGAGGAGAAAGGAGTGGCAGAAACGATGTGTGATGAACTGACCCAAACCCCCATTCCCGTCCCCCTGCACCACTTGAGGGGAGGAGGTAGAAAATTCAGGAGTAAAGTTAAGCCCGGGAAGAAGGGAGGGGTGGGGGGAAGGTGTTTTTAGGACTTGGTTTTATTTCTCATTACTCTATTCTGATTTGACTAGTAATAAATTAAATTACTTTTTTTTTTCCCCCCCCAAGTTGAGTCTGTTTTGCCCGTGATGGTAATTACTGAGTGATCTCCCTGTCCTTATCTCGACCCATGAGCATTTTGTTATATTTTCTCTCCCCTGTCCAGCTGAGGATGGGGAGTGATAGAGCGGCTTTGGTGGGCACCTGGCTTCCAGCCGGGGTCAACCCATCACATTGGTATCAGAATAATATTCTAAAATGCTATTTTATATAAATACAATACAAAGATATGCTTCCAGTATCTTTTCCTACAGATATGTTTGACATACATTCACTTCCAAATCTTACATGAAACAAATATCGAAAACATCTTTAACCCTTGGAGGATGTGAATTTATGGCACATCTGTAAAAATTAACAGAACTGTAACACGCCATACAAGGAAAATTTAAGATCTTAAATCGTAAAAAAAAGGAAGTGAGAATCAGGTACATAAAATAACTCTTAAGCAACATCAGTTTTATTATGTTGCAACAAAAATGAATACACTGTCTACTGCACATAACAGCTTTTCATATCAATCCTGGCCAAGCTGTGAAGTGCATGTTAGTCTGTACCCCAGATATTTTCTGGTAGTCCTGAACAAGCTTTCCAACTAAGGGTAAACAAAGGCAAAGAGATTGATTTTTAGAGCTTTGGCAAGGTTGTATTTTCTTAAGCTAGTGTTTTCTCATATAAGAATTCCATTTTGGCCTCATATTACTGTTTAGAAAACACAATGAAATGTACCAATGAGACATAATTGAAGTGTTTTATGATAGCATAACTAATAATAATCAACATAAAGCTGAAGTAAACTGAAACGATATAAAATGGACACAAGTTCCATGCCATCCTTCCAGTTGAACTGGAACAAAGAAAAAAAGAAATTATCATCTAATACTGGTTTTGCCCTGACCCCAGATGCAGCATAAAACAGTCCTCAAACTATTCCAAACAATCACAACAATACTGATTCCAGGGATTATGAGTATAGTGATGTTCCAGACATATTTTCTCTCTCAGCTTCTGATGTTTTCTCCAAATTGCAAGCTCTAGAGAGGAAGATAAAGATGGCAAACCAGTTTTCTGGCACCATGTTTCCAGGGGAATACAAGGTTTCCTGCAGGCTTGGAATTTTGCCATGAACTTCACTGATGGGCAGGTTGGCCCCCAGTATTTGTAACCAACATCAAGTGGTATACATTCCATTTCCTGAAGTTTCTACTATTTCCCTGTGAAAAGTTAATGCTATCCCATACTAATATAGAAACAGAAATAAAGTTCATCCTGACAGATATGTTCCTGAGGTTTTCATAATTATAGACTCAACTTGGATTCTGTACCCACACATGTGAGCCATCCTGCAGGAAAAACTGTGCACTCACAGTGAAGTGCCGCAAACCTTACTTATGGCACCTCAGCAAAACTGGGCACAGGAGAGAAGATGGAAAAGATAGACTATGACTAAGCAAACATTGTGACTACTTGTTATAGATGCACACAAGCATTATGTTAAATAATTGTATAAAAACAGAACTTGCTTGTGCAAACCTCAACTATCCTTCAAATAGCCAGCCGGCGAGCAATAGCAATGGAAGACTTGAGAAAGATAAGTGTAGGCTATTATTATTGTAGATAACTGACTTTCTTGGCTAGTACTTAAAAATCAGTATGTACATGTAATAATGGAAATATAGATCCTAATTCTGCAAAACACATGTCTGCCTGTTCTGACCACATAAGCATTCTCCTGAAACTGAGCGAAGCTAGTCGTATGCTTGATGTTGACTGCTTGGAACTTGGATGTGGCAAGCACTTACAGGATGAAGATTCTACAAGGGACGAAAGTGCACATAAGGCATGAAGAAACCTAAGCAGCTTCTGTTTTAGCATATTGGCATTTTTACTTAAGGTACATTTTAGCAAATGTCAAAACAAGTGTCCTTCATGTTTTTTTTCAATTTCCAGTAAGCACTGAATTGAAATAACCTATTAAACTTTTGCGGACAGGAATGGAGATGGTATTCCTATCTATTGTAGGATACATCCTGTTATAAGAAGGATGTAATAAATTGACTAATTTTTGTACCTATTCAAACCATGAAAAACTGGTGATAAAGTAATGTTCTGCTACATTGTTATCAGTCAGCACATTTCTAGGGAGATTGACAAGGCTAGCTTTTCAATGTTTTAATTTTTTTTTTTTTAAAGTCTCTTTCCCCCACTCTTTCTCTAAGCCTAATTATTTTATTATATCAGAGAACTTTGACAAAGTGGGAATTAATGCACTTGTCACATCCAATCAGCAGATAAACATTAGGATTCAGAAAAGTTTTATAAATAAACTGTAACACCACTGTTTTCAGCTGCAGTTGCTCTGTCAAAGGTCAACCTCAGAACACAATTTAAGGGAGATCTGGAAATAGAAATAACATCAAAGCTGACCTTTGAGTAAAATCAAATGGCTGCAAAGCCAGTAATGAGATTATAAATACAGAGCCAGTAAACATAGCAATGAATGTTCTGCAGAGTGAATTAAGGAAATAATAACACCTATATTGCATTTTTATATGTTGGACAGAAAACTAACAGCCACTCGCTGGTAGTAGTTGAGGTACTTCCAACTCAGATACTAACTCTCTCAGCAACCAGCTTTTTGTCTTTTTTAACCTATAGGTTATAGGGAACAATTCAATGTGATTGGCATCTTAGTACTAGATTTTATACTGGCACAAATAAGAACTGTTTGGAAAGAAAGATATTGGAACTATATGATTGTCTTTACACTGATGATAAAGGTGATGGTTGGTTACTATTCATGACTTATAAGCATTATAAATGTCTTTAGATAAAATATTAGGAAATTATGCATATTTTAATATTATTTACCTGAACTACAATGATGAAATATCCATTGAAGATTGTTACTGTTAGATGACCTGTTATACAGTTACATATCTGAAAGCAATCAATCTGTTAGAAAATAAAAGTAGGAACAAAGTATTCTCTTTTTATTAAAGGATATAAGAGACTTGTCTTAAAAATTCATTGATTATTTTCAGATACAAGTCACAGCTAGGATAAGTATTATTCAGATAAATTTGAAAAAAAAAATTGTGTATGTCTTTTCCTTCAACATTTTCCACTGTGTACACTTTATAGTATTTTGTGCATAAACAGTTTCCACTATGCTGGTATTTATTTTCCTGTTGTCGATTTGGGTATTTCAGGCAGATAATCAGAAATCAAGGTTAATGGTTTGGGGGCTTCTCATTTTTTGGGGGGAGGAAGCTTTTTGTTTGTTTTTAAATCCTCTTTTTTTCCCTGGGTTTATTTGGTATGTTTGGTTTTTACTGCAGGGGTATTGAAAAGGCAGCTCAACTTAAAAACCAAACAAAACTACTTTTAATTAACTCTGGTGAAATTAGCCAGTTTTAGTTGTTAGTTTGACTTTACAGTAAGAATTATTTAGTGGACTGAAATATAACTTCATAACACAGTAAAAGAAACACACACCAAAATATGTGAAATAAAAAATTTATAAGATGTATAAAACAAAACATATGTTATTTGCACAATGCATTACTGTCCTTCTAAGGAAATCCATCATAGATTGACTGGAGGTGGGGGGGGAAGAGTAAGATTGCTTTTGAAATCAGACTACTGTAACTACTGATTATTAATAATCATGTAATAGTCCACCTTCTGTTTTCCATTAAATTATGAACTAGTATATCTTATTGGTTTAAAGCTGGTCATTTGAGTATGGCTATAAGAATAGCCAAAGCAATCCTTTTCTGATATATGAAATACAGTCAAATTGGCTTATATAAAATAAGAAAGTAAAATAAAAGGAATAATGTATTTCAGTTAGAATCTTTTCTGAACAATGACTGGAAGATTTACCACTGAGTATTTTTTAGCTTACTTTCCAATTTTCATTGATTCTGAATTTACCTAGAGTATTACTGAACATAGATTTAGCACAGGCATTTTAAAAAAGCAGTTAGCTTGATCACTGGTGCAGTCAAACATCCAGATCACAGCCAGACTTTTAAAGGTAACTCATTGCCTAAGGATTTAGACAGGTGCCTAGTAGCTTTTTCAAAAGTGCATAGTCATTTACTACATTTAATTTAATCGGATGTAAGAATTTCAAGGTGATTCTGGGGAAAAAAAAAACCCAAACCCAGCAAGTGTCTCACCTTTTAGTACCTAAAAACCTTTAATTCTCATAGCGTGCCATTTTCATTTAAATGGAATACTCTACAAAATTATTTAATTTACTTCACTATTTCTTCTGCATCCTGAACTTGTTTTCGTCCAAGATTTTAAGAAATTAACCTAGCTTTGATGCTATTCTGCATTTTTATTTAGCTTCTGAGTAACAATGGAGATAATTAGTATATGATGCTATTTCAACTTAAGAATGCATTTTATATATTCCAGCCAAAATGTGGTTAAATAGTTTTGAGGCTGATAAAACATACATTTAAGAAACTAGAATTATGAAAAGTATTTGGGCTAACAAAATTGTTTAAACCTACTCTAACATTTAAAATTGGAAAAAGAGTGTTATTTCTGTATGGCAGAAAGGACATTCAAATCCATGTACAAAGCTTTTTTGACACTTCACAACTCATACTTTCACTGTAAAACATCACAGTCCTAACTTTCTGCAGTTTACTTATGATCCAGTAATATTGATAGCTTTTGATTTTTCCTCTAGGGATATGAAGGTGTCGTGGTTTAACCCGGCAGGCAGCTAAACACCACAGGATATTTTGGTATTATGTGATATTAAACAAAAGCCTATATATAACTAAAGTTCTCTTTCACTATTCCATTGACATATCACTTTCTTAAAGTTTTAATGATTTTAAGGTTTTTTTAATAAAAAATTACTACAAAACCAAAACCTAAATCCTAACTGATTGTAATTTAACACAATTTTTGTAAATCAGATTAGAGAATCTTAATAAAAAATAATCCTAAAATACTAATGCAAACAACAGTGAATTTATGAGTCTTCACAACTAGTTTTATACATGAGTCTAGAAGTTTCCTGTCAATATGCATAACTTCATGATACTTCAGCATGATCAAAACACATAGCACAGCAACGAATTGATAGTGCATACACATTTTTCCTTAGGAAATCTGTAATTCCATGCAAAAAAGAATATATCTAAGGAATTAAACACCCGCCAACCATGATGAGGATGTAACACAGCTTGGATGTATCCTGAGGAGGGAAAAGAAAAAGCTTTGGTAGGCCAATCTTTATAAAGCTTTACCAATTTAGCTTTCTTTCCACTCTTATTGGTGCTTAAGAGGTTAAGACTTTATTTGTGAAAACAGAGAGAGATAGCGGGGAATCATGTTGTCTGCAGCTTCCTAAGTCTTGCTTAAGATCCTTTTCAATTACCATCCATTTCTCCTTTAAAAAGGGACAAAAAAATAGAGGAGTGGAAACAGGTCAGGGCAGTCTGTGACAATGACAGTGTGATGGGCTTGGACCCCCTGTGGTGTTTCCATCTGCTATCATTAAGGTGACTATTCAGACATGAAAAAATCCCTCTTGCTGTGCTGACAGGCAGACATCAAGAACTATGACAAGGCATTAAGACAGAAAGTAGAGACAGCGATGTCATATTCCACAAACAATCCTGCCTCAAACAAGACCTCTAAAATTTTATTGGAATTTAAAATAAAAATCAAAGGGCTTTTACCTGGAGGTTATCAAACTTCCCCTCGTGTTAGTTTGACAGCGAAGATATTGCTGACAGTCACAAACACTTAGCTCCTACCTGTAGTCTCTACCATAAGAAACCCCCATTTTTAATTATTTTTTTTTTCCGCTCACTCTTCAATAAAAGTGGAGTTTTAATTTCCTGCCCTTTCTTATCAAAAAGCTGAGCGGGAAGACCGAGGCCCGACGGTCTGCAGCACGCTAAGCACCGAAGCCTTTGCCGAATCGCGCCAACAACAATGAAAAACAAAAAAAAAAGCTAACCAGGCGAACATCTGTGACAAACCGGTTTTACTTCATAGCAAGCGAAGCCCGAACAAACGGTAGTTAAATTCACGCGGGACGCTGAACGGAGCGTGGAACGGGCGCGGCGCTTAGCCCGCTGCCAGGCAGGCAGGGAGCGCGGGCTTTCAGCCGGCAGGGGGGGCGGCAGGACCGCCGCCCGGCCCGGCCCGGCCGCTCCCGCCCACGGCGGCCGGCCTGCCCGCGCCCCGCACTCTCCGTCGCTTGTGCTCTTGCCGAGCTCGCTCCGCTTTTCGCGGGAGAGCTCCTCTCTCTCCTGCCAAACCCTAGATGATCAATAGTTCGACGGTATACTGCCAGCCTCGTTTAACAAGCTCCAACCGCGTCTCTTAACTTGCCCGACGCAGAGTGGCCTCGATTAGAGCGCCTGTGAGCCTCAGGCGCGGCGGATGGCATTGTTTCTTTTTCAGGAGCCGATTCAGAACGTCGTTGCACAGGGTATTTCATTTATAGACTTCACCCTTCCAACAGTGGCATCTAGCTCTCCAGCACATAGCGCTGATACGCAATTTGCCATTTCATCACACTGTAAAGATGGTTCTGAATCTTAAGACCTCTTCCTTTTGCCACTCCCTTCTGACTAAAAAGCAATTTCTCTGCAAACACTACTAACTCTTGAAGCACGGTTACATATATTTTGGGTTTCTTCAGCCACAGTTCTGGTGCTAGCTCTCATCTCCCCTTCCGCTCTTCTCATATTTGTTCCAAACCCTTCACACATCTTCACTTTTACAACTGTTTTTTTAGCCATGTGATGGACCAGGCTAGAAAACTGATCCTCTGAGGTTTGGGTTTTTTTCCTTAAAAAAAGAGAGAACCAGGCAGTAATATGTGGATGAAGTGCCGAGCACAGGGACTGCTTAAACAGATTTGTCACTGGAAGAAACATATGTATGTAATCGTGCCCATCTTACCTACTCACACTCCATTTTACCAATGCATTAAATTGCCTCCTAATCACACCTAGCAGAGGCACATTAGGAACGAATGCTAAGGAAGGTCAAGGATAGTTAGGTAGAGCAATAGATGAAATTGATATATTAAAGTTCTCACTTGAGCTCAAGAATGGGAGGGGATTATATATACACACACACACACATATATATAGGCTTCTATATTTTTAAATAATCCAGCCACATGATGGTGGGAAACTAAATACTGGAAACGAACACTAGACACCAAACAATGTTTTCCATACTGTTATACCAATCGCCTTGGTATTCTGATACCTATGAATTAATGAATATTAATCAGTTCAAATCAATCTTTGAAGTATCTAATGACTACTCATAGAAAGATAAAGATAATACCCTAATAGTTGAAATTGCATTTATTGTTCACTTAATCTTACATGCTTGTTCAACAGTCTGTAGCAATATGAAAAAATGCATTTTATTATTTGAAATCTGAGTTTTTCTATAAACATGTTTCTAAATGTAGTTGAATCACTAATTTACATATCAGATATATATAGGAGAAGATAAAGTAAAAAAAACTATGTCTAGTGCATTTTCTTCCATCCAGTTACAGAAGGAATGGAGGCATGACAATTTAAATTTCAGTAACCACTACAACTATTTCAGCCACCAGTTTAAGAGGAGTTCTTGCTTCACTTAGAAGAAATTAGATTTTAAAAGTTAAGTCATCTAGTCTAAGCTAAGCTAGTTGTTTAGGATTTTTCTATAATCTATAGGATGAGATAGGCACCTACCTGGGGCAATTCACACCGGTTTTAGGATTAAACAAGACACTTCGCATAATTATCTATCTCCACTGACAACGTAACAGCTTAGACAACTAGCTTATATTAGGTATTTCATTGCTATTAAGAGACTAAAACCCAACCAGCCATCAGTCTCTTAAATAAGGACGACTGCAGCATGAATTTCAGTGCAAAAATGTAATTTCCATGCAAAACTACTAATTATATTTTGATGATAATGAAAACATTGGAATAATGAAATATCTATGCCACACATTACATACAGAGGCCACAGTCATGGTTGCCAATATATCTTATTATCAAATAATGAGGAGTTTTTGCCTTTGAAGTATCCATGCAAGGCACACCTGTGCCTCATCCTTCCTCATCTTTCCACCAGTTGAGCTTATCTGAGCTTATCATTTAAGTTCCCTCTTCAGGAAACTCACAACAGGCTCTAATGCATCTTGTAACACATTTTGACACGGAGATAGCCATCCCTACAGACATCTCAGCGACAAACAAACTATTTAAGAAACAGGAAAGGCATAAAAATACCCCTTCTCATGTCAAGATTTTGACAGATTAATTCTTAGAGATGCAAGGCTAAGGGGAAGAAACAAGTAGTTTTATTTGGGTTAAAATGAAGTCAGGAAACAAGCAGGAGAGAAATCTAGACAGTATCTATAGGTATACCCTGTGCTAAACAACAAAACAACCCACCTGTATAAGAAAGATCTACCGTAAGAGCTAGACTTCTTCCATGTTCTTAATCAACACAATTTCAATTAGAAATCCTTTCACTAACATTTAAAATGTGAAACATCTCCAATGGAGGCCACAGGCCCAAAGATAGGGACCATGAAAATCCTGAACATCATACTTAAGCAGTAACAGATACAGAGGTCTTCACAAACCTCTCTGGAATTTTGGAACCATTGAGTGTGAGGACACTGAACCTTTATCCGCCAGCACTTACGGGCAGAGGTCTGCAACCCTTACGTACGTTGACTGAGCTGGGAATGAAGCCATGTTCCCTTAACTCTAGCAGGTAGCTTACCAAGACTGGCTCTGAGACCTGAGCTGAAGAGGACTGGAATGCCAAGCAGGTCGCTTAAAGCTCCAGAGACATATCCAATTCATTATTGTATTCCTGAACAAGGTGACTGAAAAGAGGTGAAGAGGGAGAAATAAAAGATTTCCCAATGATACATATGGGAGGAGAAAACTCCCCAATGGGAGGAGGTATGGGATTGCCAAACGTCTCCTTGTCTCCCTGCTAGACAAACCTTACTTTTTCCACTGTGAATATAGGATTGAAGATGCTAAGCATTAAAGTGTTAAAAAAAGGAAGACGAGTTTGCGCAAACAGTGAGGGGAAATCAAGGCTATGTCAATAAAAGCAAATATACCAGCAATGAAATTTACAGGGAAAGGTAGAGCATGTTACATACAGAATAGTAAAGAAGCTGACATGAACTTCAAGAAACCATCAAGAAAAGATCAAAGTGTAAATAAGATCATAGGGGTCCTTTTTTATTTTTACAACTTGTTTTATGTGCCTTTTATGTGTGGAGGAAATAAATAAATAATCATTCGTTTGAACTTTAATCAACTCGCAGATTCCAGGAACTAAAGGGCTTATAGGTAGCAATCCCTGTTGTTTCAACAACAGAAACAAGGGGTTCTATCCTCAGAGACCCCTACAGTAAAATGTGGCATCATTCACCTACAAATAATGTGGGTTTCATTGACATTGAGTGGTGCATTGACTCCCCATATAAAGGAATGTTTAATCTAGCAGACAAAAGTAGAACAAATTGGGCATAATTTGAAAAAGAAAGCAGCATGTATTTGTTTTTTTAAATAAGTACATAGTAATATGATGGATTCTTTAATACACAAAAACTGTAAAGTGACCGGTATCTTTCCAAGGGAAAGATTGTACATCAAGTAGACATTGAGACATATATAGGAATCACTGGGAAAAATTCTGAGCACAGCCACCTTTCTTGGTTTTCTGGTCTCTGAACTGAGCATCTGAGAATGATGAACAGTATCTTAAAGGACCTAAATGTGTTCATATGAAAGGTATCTTTATTCATAAACATACCTTAACAATTTCACATCAATAGGCACGCTGTGCAAAGGTCATCACGTACTCTATCCAAAAAGACAGAGTAATTTAAGATTTAATAGTCTCTAAGCTATTTGTCACTGCCCTTCAACTGAGATATGATAAGCATTTGAGAGCTCTTGGTGGGCTCCTGTTCAGTGTGAAACAGGTTTGTCTAAGCGTGCAGACCTTAACATCATCGTCCCCAGCCCTAGCGAACCCAGCTGCCGTTGGCAATCAATAGCGGTAACAATCTAGCACGTAATGTTGTGTGTCATGCAACATGACTTTGAGCAGAACTACTTAAAACAAGCCTGACACTAATGGCTTGCAAGAATAGACTTCCACTGTTTCCAGTATTGATAGGGCAGAACTGATACTAACAGTGGCAAAGTTTAAAAATTTGTCTAGTGAAAGTCTTAGTAAAACACCATAGGGGAAACTGTGCTGCAAAATGAAGAACAGTGACAGGAACTGAACAATGGTGAAACATTGACAGAAAAGAAACAACTTTGGATTAGACAAATTGAATTTGACAGATATGTATTTTCACAGAATAATCCCTTGAAGCCGTTCTTGGATTAGCCTATTCACAAATGAAAAGGCACCATTTGTGAATGGAATTATTTCACCTCAGACAGGTTCTTCTTATGTCAACTTTGGACATAAAGATAGCACTAGCGGTGAAGCTCTCAATGGTTAATCTTAATTTAGAGAAATAAAATTAAACTACAGAAGTCAGTCATGTAACAGAAGAACCTTTGTTTACTAAAACAAGTATGGAAATACTAATCAACTATTCTACAAAAACACTGTATCAATCTGTCCCTGGATCTCTACTAGGTAGAAGTGTTCTGCCATAAACAAAAACGAAGGAACAAGCAGAATGAAACAAAAAGCTCCACTGGGGAAGGAACGAAGAGTACAAGACATCACACACAAATAGAGTATTTTAAAAGTAGCAGCTACATGTTCTTTCTGATGTTACTGCATATTTGTTGAATTCAGCAAGAAGCTGCTTTCAAATATCTTTTGTGCTTATTAGATTATTTTTCTCCTCCCAACAGATCTCATTCAGCGTACTTTGTTCATGATAATTGACGTAGGAAGTCTCACACGTCAGCTTTCAGTTTATCTGGGCTTTTTGTCAGTTGGAGTAACAACTCAGTATTTTGACCTGGCTAAAATAAATATTCCTATAGACACCTGATTCTGAAGGAGAAGAATGCTCTGTGAAACAGAACTACTGATAAAAATGACATTCAAAACTAGTTTATACAGGAACTTGGATATAGCCCTGAATGCAATTTAAAAATAAATTTTGAGCACATTTTTGTGGTTTGCCAGAAATTATCACCACTGAAAAACACTCTCTGAAAGAAAAGAGAAATTTGTCGCTAGCTTAAAGAGATTTTCAATAAAGAGCTCCAGGAATGGAGCCAGCTTCTACCAGCTGCTTTCAAAGCAGATGAATTTTCAACATATAACAAGAATGATCACTAGCTAGCTTTTATACATGATGGTGTTTCAATGATGCCAGAGCAATTTGATTCAAATTTGAATTCTTTAATGGATCCATTAAATCTATTTTTTTCAGTAGTCATACTTGAGCATAGATCAGATTGGTAGTAGATTCTACCAGGCTTCCCTGGAGCCAGACTATTTTACTGACATAACAATGATCTCCAGATTAAGGAAAGACACCTACTTACAGAAAATATGGAAGTTTACACAGTCTGACCAACTTTGTGACTGTATTGACAATGAATCTGTAGTTTAAAGACCTCTCTGCGTGAGAGGTGGGCTATAGAATAGGGACTACTATCAGAACTACCCTATAAGTTAACGTTCCCATCAAATTGGAAGAAAGTATTATAGTTATCATGAAAGTGTAAATCATTTGTCACTTTTGTAAAAGCAGTTGCCAGAAGAGGCACAAAAGAAAATGCAATCATTTTCAAAATTAAACACATTCATCTGGATAAAAAATTCAAATTAATTAACAAAGTGATATTATATGACCATCTGGTTAGACAAGGAATAGAATAAAGAGATTTTGTACACGTTGTTTTCAAAGAATATGCCGGCTATGTAAGGACTGAGCTAAGATAACATGGCAGGAGATAAATCAGCTGTTCTCTCACTCAAAGTTGCATTGATAGAAGCTATGCCATTATGTTCATTAACTACCTATGGAGTAGAAATGCCAGCGTAAGCTTGTACCAGGGCTTCAGTTCTATTGTCACTTGTCCTCTGAGACTTCTTCCTGTGCACCAGTGCCATGACTGTATCTCAGATGTCTGAGCACAGCGAGTCATGGATCCCTACCTGGCAAGTGTCCAGTTGCACAAGGGATATTGCTACCACTGTGATGCAGGAAAGGCCCTACGTATTGATCCTCTGTGGTAGTCCTAGCAGTCACCAATCAAAGCTGTAAAAGCCCAATTTTTCTGAGTAAAAACCTAAAATCATTTAATTCTGAACAATCTAATACTTGAATTAAAAGTGGTCATTTACTTACTCTTTTCATAATAGCTCTGGATTGATTCTCAAAGTAATTTCCCAGTTATTTTTCATTAATAAAGAAGTACTTGCCATGTGCCTTTGTCATCTTCATATACCTGAAAAACAAATACATGCAAGCTAAAGATGCAAAATAAAACAACAATCAACTCTCAGTAATCATTTGGATGCATCTACATTAGCATTTTAATTTAGATCTAGAGAAGCACCTTTGAGGCAGATCTCCCAGCCATCCCCACTTCCCACACTCCATTTCAACCAGCAGTCTTGGAACATGGAACTGGATTCCTTTCATATGAAGCCAAGCAGAACATTGCGTTGCAACAACACATCTGATGTTCTCCAACCGCAAATATGGCATTCAGTCTACAGAGCACACGCGAGCCAATCAAGTGAAACCTCCCAAATTGCACTTGGAGTGGTTCACGACCATCAGCATTCACTCCTTCGCTCTCTGGAGCCCCTGTGTCACAGTATTTGCTAGACATAGACATGGTCTGCGAAACTCCCGGTGTTTCTCTGACACTTTTTGCCTTAAAAGAAAGTAAGGAGGGATTTGAAAACTCCATAGCTATTGCTATCGAAGGCAAAAGGTGGCATTAAAATCTTCTTAATATTTAATTCACTTACAAAGTACTATATTACTGTATGAACAGTGGGAAGTTCATGACAGCTGCCAAACCTGAAGCCAATGGGTGATGCTACTGGACAACACACACAGGGCCCACACTAGTTCCTTCCAGCACCACTAAACCAACTGTTAAAAGTTCTGCCAAGTCTCACAGTAGGAGTTACACCAAGAGGCATTGAGCAGTACCCATTTCCTACATTACAGCTGAAACAACTCCTCACGCAGGTGCAGAGAAACTGAGAGAGGAACAATAACTCAAAAGATGGAGGGAATGAAAGAAAGATGAACCTGTGGTTTACTGCCCTTTGCATAACAAATGCAGAGATTAGCTCTTAAAAACTAGATGCAGAGGACTTTTGGAGAGCTTGAAGAAAACCACTTGAGTCAAATATGACTATGTCATTGCTACAATGATCCACATACAGAGAGCTCTATAACCTTTATCATTTAAGTTAATTAGATGATTCTTTTAAGAGAGGGGAAACAAATATTTATTCATTCTCACTGATTGAACTGTCCTTTCTACATCTCTATTTTCCCTTCATATTACAGCATCTGGGAAGAACAAAAACTAGATAAAAGTGAATCCATTTACTGCTAGACAGATCTTAATCTATTCAGAAAAGATTTAGACTATTTCCTATATTTTTTAATGACCACATGGTACAACAACAAAAATCCAGATATTTTCAGTGTCCTTTTTGATTCAGAAGAAAATTTAAGTACTTAACGCAGTCTTTAAAACATCCCTAATCCAGAGCATAACTATGTGTTTAATCCTATTCTTACAGAACAAATTGGTTTAAAGTAAAACTTGTTTAAGAGCCAGATTGGGATAGTTCACTGAAAAAGGTTTGTATGTAAATCACAACTAGTTTAAGATCAAAGTCTTAGAATTCATGTTTTAGGTATTTTTTTTAAAGAAATGTTAACTTCAATGAGCTCAAGTAAACCAGTTCAGCTAGTTGTTATGAACCAGTATGGAAGCTGCCATCTATTGCTTCCAGTTCTTATGGATCTTCATTCAATTCTCAGTGCTGGAAGCACACTGCAGTTACCTAGAACTGGTGCAACAGAAAGTTTCCATACTTGATGCAATACAACTCAAAACAGATACACAGACCACCCATAAAGTTTATCTCTAAAGTTCTCTCTGAAGAATAAAGTCAAAAATCAAGCCTGAAGAGCAGTTTACAAACTTCCAACATATTTAAGGACTGGAAAGTGTGAAAATGGGATGCAGAGAATTTCTTGTTTATTGTTTTAAATAAGTAAATACCACACACAAATATATACACACACACATTTATACGTGCATATCTATGTTTGATTTAAGTAATAAAAAAATAAATTAGAAAAACTGAACTCAGCTTTTAACTGAAAGTCTAGATTCAGCTATATGCTCCAAGTTGAACTTTTCACCTGTAATCTATGAGGAGAATCAGGCCATTGGTGAGAAACACTAATCAAAATATATAGTCAGTGCATAATTTCATCAATGAAATAATGCCACCTCTTGATGAAAAGTGGCAGATAACCAGTGCAAAGCTTGCTACACAAACAGCTAAAAAATTTTGTTACTATACCATCAGGTGACAGCTGGGTGTTTGGAATTCACCTAAACCAGCAGAATACACTGAAGTGTGTCATTTTTAGCATTTCTGTATGTATGCAGCTATAACTATCCTTTAATGTCATACAAAAGAAAATACTTTGTACGCAAATCAGAGCTAAACAACTGTAGTCTACAAACCAGGACCTATATTCCCTGTAGACATATGACATAATATCTTGGCATTCCACAGAAGTAAGAACTGGCACTTAAGAATAATCTGACCTGTGAGTGCAAGCACAGAAGGATTAAAGCAGATTGTGCTGCACAGCACTTATGACAAGAATGCATTGTATGTTGTACTCTTCGTTCATCTCAGTCTTTTTCATTTTTTTTTTTTTAAACCATGGAATATGCTTCTTCACCTACAGTATGGTTTGGTCATATATGATTTAATTAAGAGTCAGTCTGCACATATACAATGCTTGATTCAATGACAATTTAAGATGGATAGCCAGATGTGTCAGTATTGTGAAAGTGGTTAGACAAGTATTTGCTGGGTACTGGAGGGGAGGGTGGGGGAATGCACGATGAAACAAACTTTTTATCTTGCATCTATTTTGCCATGTAATAAGAAATAACCATGAACCAGTGAACAATAAAATAAAAAGCAACCATAAATCAGAGGTCAAAATTGCACCAAAAGCAATAAATAAGCATCTCAGCAACTCAGCTCTATGTGCAACCATATTTCCTCCCTTACCCCCCGCCCCCCTTTTTTTTTATTTAAACATTCGTTGACCCTTGAGCTGTTAAGCACTTGCATAATCCTTATATGGGACTTGCAAGGAAGTGTTCTTAATTTCTATGGAGGAAGTGAAAAAAAATCCTTGTCAGAAAAAAAGTGTTGAAAAAAATACATGTTGAGATTGATTGTTACAACATACAAGTCTGTTAGAAGACACTTTTATAACTGGAATGTATTTGAAGTATAGTTTTGATTGAACATGAGTATATACATGATGTTTCAAACAAAAGCTAGTCAAGCCCTATTCCTGCTCATACTAAAGTCAATAGCAGACTTCTGTTGTGATCTATGCATAAGTTCACAAGTGTAGTGCTGATGTTTGTCTGGAATATATTTGATTCAGTCTGGGCTTCTTATGCATAACATGAAAATATATTTCAGCATATTACAATGTATCCATCTTAAGTACCTCAAGAGAGTGCAATCCTAAAATAAAAATCAGAAATGTTGCTTGAAACAATCAATAAGAAAAAACCACTATCAAGTCTTCTGAAGATTAAAATGGTTCACAGAAACAAAAAAGAAAAAGTTTCTGCCTGCTGAAGTTACCTGTTGACAGTTAGTCTCCTTTTGCAGTTTTGAGATTAGAACTACAAGTACTCCTCCTGACAAAAAAAAAAGTGCTAAAATTTTCATAAGAATGTTCACTCCACACTCAGTCCAGATGTAACACAGAGTTAAAGACAGCAGTCATCCCAAATTTTAAAAAGATTCCAATACATGCTAACAAGCAAGTATTGCTCTTAACGAAATAAAAATAAATTATTTTCAGTGAATTGTTGATGGACTTCAAGTTAGAAAAAACATTTCTGTAACTCTCAAACTCATAACTTATTAGACAAGAAAAATATCTAGGCAGTGCTAAAAAAACTTTTCTTTCAAATATTTAGGAACAATATCAAAGCTTGAGAAAGCCAAAAAATTCAGCTCACATGACTGACAGTTATGGACTGAAAACATACACCTGTGGTATATGATTATATGCCTGCCTACAAGACATGTGGAATACAGTTCCACCACGCAAGGAGGTGGAATGGGCTTACTTTCACTAGCCATACTATGACTTACCTAAGAAATTACACTGCTTTAAGCAAATGGAATACCCAAAATATCTAAAGCTGCCTCAAAAGTTCCAGAATTTCCAATAGTGGCATAAAAAAAAACCAACAAAACACAAGCTCAGACTTTTCATTTAGTTTTCAGCAGCGCCTAGAGCCACACCTACAATAAGCATTCAGAAGTACTGCAATTCCTGAGGCAACAGATGCCCTGATTCTTGCTTGGTTAGATCACAAGACATTGGGAACAACTGCAGCAAATCAAAAGAGTTTACACAGCATAAACCTGAATGATGCAAGGTCAAAGCTTATTTTCTTACTGATTAATTCAGGAAAACATAAAAGTTAACTACCTACGTGTATAATGATAGGCAAATATTTTAGCTTCAGCCAGCAGTTCATTCTGAATGTTGCTGAAGAACAAAGTGTGATTATGGATTGGGTTTAGTTGCCACAAACATCCAAATAGGAAAGCATAGGTCTAATTCCCAGTCTGTACTGCTACGTAGGTACCATGTTCAATCACTTCACAAGCACATGGAGAACTAAGGCAAACATCTAACTTGCAACATCTACAAGCTCTAGTCCTCAAAGCTAATTGTTCCCAGGCTAGTCCTGGCAGGCACCATCACAGATTTCCTCACTTAAAAGTTTCTTACATCCAGAATATTGAAAAAAAAAAAACCAAAACAAAACCCAACTGTGATTGACTTTAATTCTGAGGAACACCTCACATGATATTTCACTCCCTATTACAGCTTGGATAGGGCATCATGGTCAGAAATAAAGAGGTTCTCTTCATTTTCTGAATGTTCAATATTAAACATCGGTCTTTGTAATATCTCCCCACTGATGTACAACTGAGCTATACATGCTTTCTAGGGACTTTGCCAGAAACAGCTGTCAAATGACACCAGCAAAATTTGACCTGCATAAAACTTGTTTTCTTCTCTGGCAAAGAAATGAAAAATATGAAGTTTTTTTCCAAAGCAAAGTCTGAAATTACCACAGTTTATAATATAGCAAAATGCCATAATACAAAAAGGAAAAATTCTGGGTTTAGAACTAGGCTTTCCTGGAAAAGATAGATCATATGGCAAGTTGATTGCTTGAGTGATACCAATGAACTCTATAGGTTTCCGCAGACGTATAACAAATGCACAGTACTCAGTACAACAGCTTGCCATAGGAAACAATGAATATCATCTGAAACTTCGATATTCACTCACTTTCTTTCTGTGGAAGAGTGAAGAAAGAGAAAGAAGACATCAGCTATGCTGTTATGTAACAGAGTTCAAGAAACAAGATTTAGAGTTAACATTTTAGCAATGAAACTGCTGAAAGAATTAAGGACAGGCTAAGCTGAAAAAATGTTAAGACAGCAAGTTTCAAAAGTGCCTCTAAGCTGTTCTAAAGTTGACCCAAACCCAGCAAAGTCAGCAAAGTGCTCCTACTCTCTTCATTTGAGCTTGTTAGACTCCATAATAGGTACCTAACACTGTTTTAGGCACTGTAGAGCAAACCTTGCTGTGTAAAAGTCATCCTGAATTATTTTAGTTCTCACATGGCGATCCACTAGTCAAAGTGGATATACATATCCAGATCTAAAGTGGATATGCTACTGATCAAAGATAAAAATTTTTTAGAATATTTGTCTGTTAAAGTAAGGTTGAGTATAGTTTAGAACAGGTTTATAGCTTAAAGTGCATTTTTCCCAGATATATGAATATCTTTTCCCATGAATACTATAGATCTTCAAGCAGTTCTCTTAATGCTCGTAATGTTCCAGGAAAATCTGCTAGGAAGTAGTGTTTAATTTCAAGGAATTTAACTTTCAAAAAAGGAGTTTGGGTATACATATGTTCTGCTCACTAACTTTCAAAACTAATTAGTGAAATGAATTTACAATTTCTACATATTTTAACAACTTTGTTTTAAGTTAAAGACTATTACAAACCAGCTCTAATCCCCTCCCCCAAATGATGAGAAACACTAATTTTGAACAAATACATTTCAGAATTCATAGAGGTATATACAATGTTACTGAGCAGAAGCCAAGATTTTTTTAAATCAAGATATTAGACCATAAAAGACTATTGAAACATACCCTGCTTCAGATACAGATCCTGCAATGAAATTCTGTTTGTAGGAAGCTCTGTTATATATACAGATACACAGATACAAAAGACACCCCTGTTCCTGCTTAGCCTATAATAGTGGAGCAAGTTTAGAGAGGTGACCTGTATGGCTTTGGACAGCTGCTTGTAATTCATCACTCAGCTTCCTCACCTGAACAGCTAAATTAGAATAGCAACGAGAGAGAGCTAATGTTGATGTCACACCTATCAGATTTTTCCTTACAAACCTACAGAAAGTATGGGGGTTTTACTGTTCTGAGTTGGACGGGACATATAATATGTATGTGTAACTTCTACATATCAACCTCTTTTTAATACAGATGTATAGGTATGTTTTTATGCCCCTAGAGAAAAAGAGGCATAACCATATGCAGAACCACATACAAGAGTGGCAAATGCAAGGAATAAACACAGTTTTCCTCCCCCTTCATTTTGCATTTTATGGACAACCACATAAATCACCAGTAATTATACATGTATAATGATCTCTAATAACTGGAAAAAACACATTCATTATTTCCATAATTTGTAATTTACAAACTCTGCATTAACAAACAAATGGCATACTTTAAAATAAAAAAGGACTACATAATTCTTTAACTCCCAAAGAAGTTATATGTATAAACTATACATGTTTCTTTGAATATATTTAGCACATATTCTTCCAGCTTTCATTAAAATATTTTCAATATGTTTACACGTCTTTCATGCCATATTTTCATTACAATAAGAACCAGATATATATTCTTTATGAATTTGGGAAGGACAAGAGAATGTCTCAAATCACGGAAGTATAGAAGAGGTCTAAATAAAGTAAAAATCATCCCTGCCATGCATTCAAAAATCAAGATTACCCTTACATGTCCTTCGAAAAAAACAAAGGTAGCCTTTCCAGTGGTGAAATGTTTATGTTCGACAGACACAGTAACAATGTAGTTATAGTTTAGAATTTACATTCTTGGAGCTGTTAAAAATAGCTAATCATGTAAACTATGTAATCATCACCATCATAATGTTAAATTTTGTAAACCATTAAGAAATACTAATGAAATTAGCCTTCAGAAAGGGCTAAGATCAGCAGGTTGCTCAAAAGAGGGATACTTCCAAAAAGCCAGCCCAAATTCTCTCAACCCTTTTGGTTTCAGAAATTTCAGGTTTCAGAATTGCAGTCTCACCAGTCATACATCAGTTATACATACAATTACAGAGTTATTTGGAATGGAAACACAAAACTTCATATCTTACTTGAAAATGTAAGCTTTACATATACAAGCACAAATAAAATACTGGGACCATAGTATGTTTGAGCTGGTGCCTCCAGCTGTCTCCATTTGTGTTCCCAACTTCATTTTTCATAAGTAATTGTGCATCTAACTTAAAGAAAATTAGATCACATATACCATTAGTTTTAATGGCTTAGAAGAAATAACCGGGACAGATTGTGCATGGCATTTAAAGAGTTATAGCTTTGTATTGCATGGGCAATCACATGATTTTCTTACTCTATTTTACTGCAGAGTATGTATGTATGCACAGAAAATCATATTCACACTATCAAGGCAGCCATGAAGTCCTGAATTGTATGAGATTTTTCAGTTTTATTTAGTCTGTCTTTTGTTTGAAGGACATTACAACATATATGGAAGGGGAAACGTTTTCCAACAGCTCAAACACAGATTCTTCTTCTTTATTACTAGATTATTATATCTCTTATTCTATTCCAGTATTGATAAAAGGTATCAGTTCTGAAAACACAAGACCTACAGATTCCTGCATGTTAAAAAAGAATATGAACATTGCCACATACTGCTGTATCCAGTCCAATCCAGTCCAGCTGAGTCTCTGACATTGACCCTTGCTACAGAAGAGATGCAAAACATCCTTCACAGAAGTATTACATGACTTCACATTACACATTTTTACCCCGAATTATGCAAACTTAGATTTTCTGAAGTAGTACAACAATTACCTGTTTATTTTTGCTTATTTTCAAACAACAAAGATACAGGACTCAATGATATCTTGCAAAAGTGAGCTCTGGAATTCATTAAGTACTTAGAAAAAAATGTAATGAGCCTTATTTTTGTTGAATCTCATCTGGTATATCTATTTTATGCAAGTTATAACTTACTGGGGTTTCTATTATGTTCAGTTTTATTCTCATTCCAGTTGAGCCATAGTCTTTTCATTTTTACTTTAAATAAAATATTGGTACTCTTTTTGAAGACAAAGCTTTAAGCCATTTGTATTTTTACTATAGTTTTCTTTCCTATCCCCGTGGAAAAAAAAATAAAAGACATTTCAGACGGTGGCATTATATAACAGGATTACAATATTTTGCTATCAATTTCTTTCCTAATTTTATAGTGTCAGAGTTGATTTCCTTTCATTACTCTCATTTAATCCAGCCTACAGGGATTCCTAGATGATTTTACTGAGCAGTAACAGACAATTTTTGAATCAGCAATTCTTAAATTGTATAAAGAATGCCAATGATTCTTTCCAATGTGTATCACATTTGATATTAACGTATTTAATTTGTCATCATAATTCCCATTTCCTTAGCTTTCTTAGGTTTCTCTGAACTTCTATGACCAATGTCCAGCCTTAGTCACACTTAAAGATTCTGTATCACTTGTGCATTTTTCTACGTCAGGATATTTTGTATCATTTTTTGCAAATATAAACAAAGCATAATGACATAGTAATACCTTTTCAGCATTACAAAAAGTGAGCAGTGGTGTATTTTAGAGATTCATACTTGCAAGTATTTGCAATCCCTCATGCACACATGCAAATGTATATATGTAAAAAGATGCCAAACATAATGCAGAGCTTTACGGTATAATGTTAACCTTTTGCCAGCTTAAAAGCATCTATTATTATTTCAGTCTCACTTCTCTGTTTCTCAACCAAGTTTTCTGTAGAAAATATTTTTAGGTATTAGAGTGATTTCATGACTCTGCATCACTGGATATAGAACATGAAAATACATCAGTAGACACTCTTCAATATTATTTGATTTTCCTCTTGCAAAGATATTTGTGAAAATAATATAAATATTACTTATGGTGAGATCTGGCAGAGCACTTTGTAACACCCACGTTTATGTATAAGTTTAATATAACTTTTCAAATTAATAGTCTGAAGGTTCTGAAGGATTTGTTCAACTTTGATGTATGATTTTCCTAAGAAAATATTTTAGGGTCTAGACCTCTATTATTATCAAAAAAATAAACATGTGAAGTTTTTTCTTGGAATATTTTTATGATTTTTCTTCAGTTAAACACATCCACTATAGTAGTAGGAAAATTTTGCTCAAGTCCCTTTTTAGTGTTTTTGTTCCTTAGGTAGCAGGTCATTCCATAAGGTAACCCTACAAGTGGCCCAAGTGAGATATATTAAAATCTAGTAATACAATACCCCTGGACTATTTTACATAATAAGATTTTTTTTCCAACTCCCAGATGTTGCTAAAGGACAGAAAAAAAGACCTGTAAAATTCTTCATCATGAATCTTTTTTTCTGCAAATCCCTTTTTTCCCCCTTTTCAAAAGCAATTCTGAATAGAGGTAAAAGAAGACAAAACTTGACCTTTTGTGATCCCAGCATTAATAGGTCTGTTCATAATTCAATCTGTGTGTGTGTAGAAGCATCCATGTGGAAACATGCAGGCCTGAGAGACATAAAGCCTTTCCCTTTAAACATTATCTGACCCTATGAGTCTTATTCACAAAAGAAAGCTTACGTACGCATAAGTTGAAAAAAATGCACGCTTTCATTGTGCTACAGAGAGCCTACACATTTTACTCCTCATTCTCCAGGAAAACTCATCATGGAAGTGACACTTGTACAGGAGTTGGGTGAGGGAATGGTAAATGAACACAACGTAGCAAAAAAAGCACACGCAAAGAATAAGGGTCATCTCCTTGGCTGGCATATAACAGGGTAACGGTACTGACGTGAGAGAAGCTGAGGTCCCCTCTATATTGCAGCCTTGCAAAATTCTACCTTATGAGAGAACCGTGGTTTTCTTGCTCTGCTAAAATTATTTTCTTCTTCCATAATCTCTGTCCACCAAGGTGAGGGATGACTGTGTCATTTGTACCTGGATTGGTAAATATTTATAATATAATGTTTATATTACCTTAAAGTCTAATGAACTGCTTATGACTATACAGTACATAGGTTTCAAGACAACTCTGTAAGGTATTTTATAAGTTAAAGCCTACTGGTGCTACTGCAAATCCACAGCAAATAAGAGTATCAGTTATTTTTATTATGTCTACACATAAAGTCCACCTATTATCAGTATCTCTTCATGCCTCTCCTGTTTAGTTTGGCACTGTAAAGTCAGCTGTCAGTTTAAATGCTATATTACTCAGAGTCCACTCATGTTATCAGAGAGTGCTCTAAGCCACTTTGCACTGAACCTGTCAATTGAAATCTGAACAAGGGGCAGGAGATATACAATTGTAAGAATAGCAATAAGTGTTCACATTTAGTGAAACAAATCCTCAGCTGGTATAGATCAGCCAAGCTTCAACAACTTCAGTATTGATTTATACTAGGATCTGAGCTCAGCGTCTGTAATTATTTTCTAAACCAGGCAAAACAAATGGCATCAGGGATCACGAGGAAGGCTTTTCTTAATGAGTGAAGTAATTCTGCAAAATGATGACTTCCTCATCAAAGTTTCCAGCTTTTTCACTCCTAATAGAGAGCAAATACTGCCCAGATTTTGAAAATCACTTTCTGTACCTATCTGCATCTTCATATGCCCAAATGCTTTCCAAATATGGCTTTGACAGCACTCACCTTCTAGAATCTCAGAGGAGGACTGTTAAGGAAGGAAAGAAATGGAAATTTCACGGACCTTTATTACTTTAGTTGTAAAACAGAAACAAGACTATTCAATAGGTAATCAGAAAAGAGAAAAAAACACCTGAGAGTAAGGCTGTGATGGTGCCACAATTAGTGATTTACTATGGGTGCAAATGTTCAGATTCAGCACCTTTTAAATAATATGAAAAATACCATGTACCCCAGTCATACCAATCGTGTTAAATAATTGGTCATTGTTTTCTACCTTGAACATCTAATTAAGTTGTTAGTGAATAAAAATCTAATCTTTGATTGACTAACTATATCTAAATTTCATTATTTTGCATAATACAGTTGTTAATTAATATGCCCACTAATGTGATACAACATCTTTTATTCGAATGACACTTAGAAGAAATTGTCTAGTTAGATGAATTACAAAAATAAGGAATATTTAAAGATAAAGCTGGATCATTTAACATGGAAGTATTACTGAATTGATATTCATGCTAATGTCAAGTGATATTAAAATTAATATCCACATCGAAGGACATATGAAATATTGACAACCGATTGAGTTATTCAAAAAACAAAATAAATGGGCCTACATTCTTTGAGTGATGGATGTTATAATTCCATGGAAGAGAACCAGAGAGCTGTGACTACACTCCACTCAGCAACCACTTTGCACGCTGTGCCACTTACAGTAGCTTCTCCCTTCCTCCTAGTTGCTTCATCGTTGTTCATAGGTTAAGGTTGCTCACAGGCGTAATGGTGAGTTCTGCTGTTCAGATTCAGACTCATTCAAACAGAAGCGTGACCTTTCCTGTACTAGGTGCTTGGGGACTGGGTGGTGCAGTGTCTGGCACCACTTCCATACTTTTCAGTGTGCCCAGAGTCTTTAGGGGGGTAGTTAAAACACCCTGCTGAAGATTAGTGAAAAATCTGAACGGCTATTGCATGTGATTCGCAAACATTAAAATAAATCAAGTGAATTTGTATATGCAGGGTACTCATTTCCAAGCTCTAAACAGAAATTTTAGTGTCTGTAAATTAACTGAATAACATGTACTGGAAGATCTTAAGCATCTAGAACCAAAAAGATGTTTAAAATTTTGCCCACTTAATACATATTTCTCTTGCTTTCTTTACATAAATTTTGTTGTTCCTTTTTTATTTTCATGGCCTTCTAAACATTTCAAGGATTGTTCTGGGCAGTATTTTTGTTATGGTAACAATAAATAATGTTTGTTTTGTATGTCCATATTTCTGGTAATAAGTGATGGGTCATTAAATGCTTTTTATTTGGTACGTGCCTTTCAGTGGACAGAGATAAAATTACCAAGCACATGGAACTGGAAAAGTTATTGATCCCAACCTTGGGTAGATAGTTTAGGACTTCTGACCAAGTAAGGAGCTCAAAATTGAGGGCTACATGTATACGTTATTTAGTGAGTCTGACTTATTTAAGAAAAAAATGAGTTGTTAGAAATCAGTAGATAACAAGGAAAAGTAATGTTACTGAAAACAAGTTAATGCCACACACACAAGTTATTGGTAGGAAAATGGAATATCATTGGTATAATTCTAAAAAGATTTTTAAGTATCCCAATAAATGAAATGTTAAGATATATTTACTGGTGGCATTGCAATAAGATGCATGTATTAATATTATTATATCTGAAGGAATAAGGGGGTTTTGTCATCCAGAAACCCACAAGGAAATCATTCTTCACTTTTACCTTTGCCGTCAACTTTGTATTAATATTTCATTTATAGAATACGCTGTCAACTTCATAGCATGAGCTATTGTAAGAAAAATGCTTGATTTAATAGTTTTTCATTATAATATTGCCTGCATAATCTTATGATTATCTTACTAAATCTTCACATGGTAAACTACACTTTTTCCCTAAAAGAATAGAATAGAGTTTAACATTTTTCTTTAGAGCAGCAACCCAGGTCTAACAAAAGCAAAGGAGTTAGTTAGTTACTTAAACTCTTAACTGAATACTAAATATTTTGCTAGGGTGAAAAATCTCTTTTAAATCTTGTCTTACTAGCAAAAAGGAATCGCATATTAAAAATGTAGGAAACAAAATTCAAAGAAAACATCCCTAGTTTCTTTAGAAATTTGCAGAATTGATAAGAAGTATGACATACACCAAAACTTCTATTGAGTATATAAGATCAATTTTTCATACTCACTGCAGTCAGGGAGGTTTTCTTTAGAGGAAGGATGAATCCGTCCTCTACATGGGGTCAAATACAGTGCTGGAGTCACACATGACATTAAACATATTTACAGCTACTATATAGAATGTATTGGAATATATTGAATTTTTACCTCATTTCAAGCTTCCCACCCATCCTTTGAGTGGGAACACCCAAACACTGGGGGTTTTTCCTTTATTCCAAACACAGCGGCAGAAACTAGGCTGGCAGTGATAAGGAGAGAGGACATAGTCTTTACTATACGTTTTCATCATGCAAGTAAAGGTACTGAAGTTGGCCATGAGGGAGAAATCATCTGTGCAAGTAAAAGGGTTGATGGAATTTATTTCTGGCACAATGAGGGAAGAGGTACAAAATTGCACTTGCCAAAATTCTGTTTGGGGGCAGAATAGATGGCTATGGACTGCTTCTTACACTGAACTATGAACTAGCAACTTTTACTTTTTTTTTAATCAATGTTAGATGTCAATAAAAAAGAATATTTGATTGTAACCATGGATCTTACTGACACTACTCATTTTTCGTTTGGTCATTGAGTTAATTGGAGCTAGAAGTTAATCTTCAATGTATTTGTACACTGTAGAAAACATGTAAATAGAAAGGGTCAGAAAAGAGAAGGAAGTTAAAGAGCCCATGTCAGACCCACTCAATATGGAACTAGGAAGAGAAAAAAGAGAAAAAAATTGGGGGGGGGAAATGCAATAGCTGTCTTCACAGAGAAAAGAGAAAATCAGTCACCAACCTTGCCAACCTAAAGAATTTACAAACACTTTTCAAGTTTTAACAGATACAGTGTTATCGATGTGGCCAATGCCTTATATCCAGAGACATTGCAGAATATGAATAATTTTTGAAAAAGATCATTCATGAAAGCCATCATTCATTGTAAAGTTTATTTACTTTAATAAGGACTGAGGTATTTTGTGCCAGTCAGTATCGATACTCACTTTCCAAGGTATTTATTTGTTTCTGATAAGCATGGTTGAATTTATTAATAGAACTGAATCATAAGCCAATGAGAGACTAAGTTTAAAATAGAATTTTATATATATAGGCATCCTGGAGACTTTTTTGTGTGTTCCTAAAGCCAATGCACAGAAGAATATCAAGTTGTTAGCTCTTGCCTAGTACAGCTCTTGCTCTGTCTGTTGGGAAAATTATCCTTTGCATCTGGGGATCACAATACTCCACAGAAAAAAGATGTAAATCTAAAGATTCAGAAATCTGTATCGTATATGCGTATGAAACTATTTTTGGCAATTACTTTACTGGGTCATTAAGAAGCATAGTGGTAGAAAATTGTCCCATTTTTATGTGGAGATCGAAATCAGCTTTAAATTCAGTTACAAAAAATAACTTTCTGTCCTTCAAATATAATCTTTATGGTCTTTGTTTCTCTTGTCAACAAAATTGCTTTATATAATTCACTTCCTTCATCTTGCTTTAAATATAATTCCTCTGTTACCATTGAAAGAATATCTAATGAATTTTCCCTTCTGAACACCAATAGCAAAATCCAACTGAAAAAGAAAAATAACATACTAAATGCACATGGATTAAAAATGCAGTATGAAGCATTTTCATGTAAAAATATATGGTATTTTCTTATACATTTCCATATAAGCATTCTTATGTACATTTTCTTTTTATTCTGCATCAACTTGAAAAGGCATATATTTTAAACGTCATTACCGTTGGCTCGGCCTGCAATATAATTATAAAAAAACACCTTCCTGAACAAATAACCTAAAAACTTCATACATCCCAAAGAGTTTTTCAGTGGTCAGTATTTTAAAGTTGGGAAAACAGTGTCTAATTTATATGCAGAGAGACAAGCTTAAAAAAAATTAAGACCATGCTACTTTTGACAGTAGTCAATTGCTTTTGTATGGGTTGTTTAAAACTCCCAGTCTCCAACTCACCGAGGGGGCCCTATTTAAATCGTACTTGTGCCCTACCTACGGTAGGGATTGGCCTCACATCTGTGTTTTCCTCTTCTGAACAGCAGGCATTCTACGATGTTTTTGCCTTCCTCTAGATACCTGTCAGAAGGGATCAGTATGAGAGGATTAGTTATTAACTTAAATGAAACCAGGATTTCATCTCCTGTCCCAAAATTGGAAACAATTAAAACTTTTCATCTAAGTGTGGTAAATGAAATCTCTATAACGGAAAAAGGGTCTGTATATGCTTGCCGTCACAAGGCAATTTGATTGACACCAGTACACCCACTGGTCTTCAGCAATTACAGCTGAAAGCAAAACCAGAACTGCGAGCAGATGGGTAAGCTTTTAAGTAAATATAAAAGTTAAAGATGATTACTGTTAGCCTTATCACAGAAACATTTTCTTCCTGGCACAAGCAAAGGGCTAACAAAGTTAGCTACACATCACATGCCTTTCATTTGACAAAAAATATTGTTAAAATTCTGATTCTAAATATATGAGAAAATGCCTGGCCACCTGCAAAGAATCTGAAAACTTTATTTTGACAAATTCTTACGGCACTACTGAGGATTTCAGAACACATAGACCTGCATTTTTATGCATAAGTAAAAATAAACTAAAACATCTTTAAAGAAAAATTAAACAAAAGTTTAAGCCAAAAGAGTTGTTTTAAGGCACAATTCTTTGCAGATTTGCATGCTGCATCTTTACTTCTGTTTAATGGAAATGAAAGATACAAATACAGTGTCCTATTTTTTCAGCATACATTTAATTTTATTCTTGTATCATGCTTATCACTGTCGAATGGGACTGTACTGACTGAAAAAATATTTAATCTGTTGGTTACATTTCAGACAGAAAACAGATATGTTTCTCCAGTCAAATGAGTGTAACTTGTCCAATAAAACAAATATACTTAGATAACTGCAACATAATGTCTTTCAAAGACCAGGATCTGTTCCTTATCATCCTTATTTGTTTCCCTGAGTAACACCTGAAGCTGTAGGAGAGACAAAAGCTAAAAAGCCCTACAAAGCTGCTGTTCAGAGATTTTCTGAAAGGCTTTGGTGGAGAAGGCGTAAGTCCAGGTTTGCATGTCACTCAATTAAATGAGTAAAAAGCCACCAACTTCAACTGACATCACTTCACTGCAGCTGAGGGTCTGTCCCAGGACATTCAGATACACAGGGGGAGGGACAAGTCAATTGTAAGTATGGATACGTTGAGATCACAGGAAAATCCTATGGATCTCTGGGTCTTCACAAAAGGCTACAGAAGCTACACAGAAGAATAGTTCTTCCTTTTCCTCCCCCGACCCTCCACAACCAGTTAAGAATGATGCTACTATGAGCTCCTGATCTACATCCACAAGGCACAGAGCGAGATACATAGAAGTTAAAGATAAGAAGACTGGCATTAATTTCTGCAGCAAGTTTCTGCGCTACACATGGATTTCTATAGAAAATACAGCTCTTTCCAAGTCCTCTTTGCTCTGCTTATACATGCTTTTTCAAAAGTATGCTAATCCCTGGTGTTCATATGAAAATGGAAAAGAGCAAAGACATTGAGTTAATTTTTTCCCCTCGCAACTTACCCACTAGGAATTTTTTAAAATTACATCTTTGGTAATTTTAACTAGGTTCTAGCAAGGCTTAGTGAACATCAGAATATCATTGCTGATCTCTTATCATAAATTATGTTAATATTATATATTTTGTTAATCAGATCTGCCTGGGAAGGATTAATGATAGGTGGAAACTGGGAGCCCATCTGTGCTAGCACTCCAAAAGGGAGCTAAATTATGTTAGGAAAACTACATTAAATAAAGAAAAAGGAAGTAAGTATGATAAGCAAAAATATTTTTGTTTGGAAAGCAAATTAAAGATTAAGAATTAAAAGAAAGGAGATACAAGAAATTCATACACAGAAGGTGGACAGAATACAAATTTGTAAAAACAAGGAATTACATGATTAACTCACAGAATTAGAATAACAAAATCAGCAAGTTTCAAGGCTGATGTTCCAGATCCGAAAGCCACAACTTACACTTTCCCAGTTTTCTTTTTATAGCCATAGAAACCTACACAAATCGAAAATCCACACTTCCTTAAATCTTGTAAGAAACACAAGGAATATTCACATGGATACAAGGGATATGACACCTTATTTCCTTCTAACTTGAGTAGCTTTCTACACAATTTATGTCATGTTGCAGTAAAACGCTAGCATTTTGCATCTGCTAGTATTTTACATTCTGTGCCATGGCTAACACAACTTCACAGGTGCAAGAACCTGGAGAATCAGGAGTAATGTGGTATTAACTCCATCAATTCTTCATTACATTTCTACATGTTTTAGTAAAATGCATTGAAAAAATACCTTCAGCAAAATTTTAATGAGCACTTAACTTCTCACGATGTTTTGTAACTAGCAAATTGCAGGGCTCAGTAGAACTCTGCAACCTTCTTTTGCTATATAGAAATTGTTTCTGCAACGCAGCTGTTGGACAAATGCAGCATCTTTTAAAGTAATATGTCTTGGTATTTAAATTCATTAAAAAGAAACCAAATACTTATTTACTTATTAAAGAAACCTCATAACACTAAAAGAGGACATAAGAAGGCTCAGTTTCTTTAAAATAAAATGTTGTGCATATATGTATATGAGGAATTAACATAAACAGTGTATCAAAAAATAAAACATAACAGATGACGTGCTACAACAATGTGCAAAAGTTACAAGATGAATTAACAGTTATTCAAATATTTGTTTAGTTGATCATGTATAAAAAATATCAGAAGAACATGTGTATGGCATATTACTTTAACAACTGGTGTCAAAAGGAAATAGGAATTTCTCAATAAAAAACCATCATGCCTATTAATTTTTAAAAGTTAGTATTTGTAACCAAATAGCAAACAGCTACTGTAAATACTTCTAAAATTATGCTTTATATACTTATTAATATAAATAATATCGTTTAACCAAAATCCTTTGACACTCAACCTTCATATATATGTTGACAAGATTCTCCAATGGTTTGTTACCATACAAAAGAGTGGGACAAATTACTTATTTATATATACAAAACATGCTTATAAAGGCCAGCTGCAGGTATTTTTTGGAAAGTGCATTTTAATAAGGTCCTATTCAGTGAGGGAACAAATGGGGAAAAAGTAGTTTGCACTACAGAGTTTAGTGCAAGAGCTTTCTCTTTTTCTAACAACGAAATCAATCATTTGTCCAGACTGTGGGGAGTCAGAGTTAGTTACTGAAAAGAGCTCCATATATAAACAAGTCAATAACTCATTGTGTGTTATTGTTGGACTGAAGAAGTCTGCTTTCAAAAAGCTGCCCCTGCTTCTCTGAGAATGAATGTCACTGTATTCAGAGAGTGAGAGAGGGGTCTTTTGTTTCTAGCTATTGCTGACTGCCATTTATGTATGGGAAAAGAGATGTGGCTGCTAGTTGTCTCAGGAAAACCATACCATTGCCACCGCACAGTCCTACATTATGGTTGCCCTGGACCTTACTTTTGTAAATGTACTTCTATAAGAGAACTCACACAGTTCATCGAGTTTCTGAATTCACTAGTAATAGTTGTAAATATTGTTTTCGTTTTAGAAAGATAAAATGGCTGAAGATTAGAGTAAATAAACATATTTGAGCACTTTATCTATGACAGTGTAAGGAATAACACTCTAAATATATTAGTCTTAAGGTTTTCTGAATAAATATCAATATGTTTAGTAACTCAACAACACATAAGTAAACTTCAACATGTCTTGTACTATTTCGTGTCTCTTCTTTAAAAGACAGTAAAACCCACCGTTGCTGAATCATCTCAATTCAGACTTGGGGGAAAAAAAAGAAATTAAAATGTTATTTTTGTTCACCTAGCTAAGATTGCTTCCTTACCCTCCAGCCCAACTAAGTAAAGAAAGTTCCCACCTTTGAGATTTAATAATAAAAATTGGAGGTTCTGCAAACAATATTGTCATTCCACAAGGGAACTCAGGGGAGTTACAGCCTTATCTGTTAAACTGTTCACATGTAGAAGTATTTTCAAGAGCATGCATAGATGTAGTCTAGATTTGACTATTGTTAAAAATGACAAACTTCACTAATTTTAAAATAATTCTTTTTTCATTTAAAACATTACTTGACATATTCTTTACATTGACATAGAAATCAAAATTTCTTTTTAGTTGAGCCTAATACAACTGGAGAAAAAAGTCATCATCCTTATACCATCCTGTGAATTAGCACAGGTTCACACACAAAATAAACTTTATCCATGTTTCAAAACATTTACAACACTTCCTTAGACTACAGAACATTTCTTAAGTAATAAAAAAATATAGAAGAAACAGCATCCTTTTCCCACCAAAAACATCGTGATGTACATTCAATATTTTTAAGGAGGCAGATCAATAGGGAAAGCCCAACAGGAAAAGCCCATCAATATAGTTTCAGAGAGTAAAATCACGATTGTCCTGTAAAATCCCACCTATGACACAGATTTGCAGCTCGCAGCCGATCTAGTCTGTGCAAACAAGCATGGCTTTGATGAGCACCATTGCACTTATTCTGGATTTTCAGAATTCACTGCTTTCCAGTAATGTGTCTCCTGCCTTTGAGCCTCTGTGTGGCTACAGGACAGATTCAGGTGGAGTACACTGTAAAGCTAAATTGTATTTTGAAATTTGTAATTTTGAGGAGTTTTTTATTATCAGATGCAGCTACGTTTACAGTAGTTCCTTTTGTCTGTTAAAGAGTAATGAGATTCTGCGTACTGGGGAAAGCAGGTGACCTCCTGGGTGAAAATAATCACTGAAGAACTCAAATAAGATACAGGAAATGAATCTTATAAAAGTCACAGCTACTAAAGCTGAGGATGCATTTAAAAGCTTTGTTAAAACCCAGATTTGTATACAGTTTTTCTGAGTAAAAACATAGAGACCAGATGTACACCTTAGCAGTGTTCTAAGAAAAATCTGTCTGCAAAGGAAGGCAGACAACGTCACATCAGCGTGGGCCTCTGACAAATAACAAGAGACTGAGTTTGGGTTCTGAACTGAGAGTGCACCTTCGGAAGTGTTCAGGAGATGTAACAAATAAAAGAACCTTCTGGGTGGTCTAGCTATAAATTTTTCCCTTCAATATTATTTACTTTATGGATACTGAGATCCTGTTTGAGAACTTGGACACTCTGCAGCTCAAGTCACTTAAACAGAAGAAATACTGACCTAACGCTGAATAAAGACCAAAAAGTGAATATGACAGAATAAGTCCACCACAGCTGAGCACATAAGTAGGTGTACTAGCTTATAGATGACAAACATTTAACCTCAAATATATCACACCTCAAAAATAATTCCTATATTAAAAAAAAATACTTATGTCACAGTTACAGAAGCTGATAGACAAAAATATAGCTCATTCTTTATGTCCTAGAAGATTTTCAAATGTGCCAGTTCAGCAAAAAAATATATGGTAAACTGGAGGGAAAAGGTAGAAGTTGCCTGAATTAAAAAGGAATTAGTAAGGGGATACTGGTAGGTGAAATATAATCAATTTAATATTCCTGTAGACATGCAAAGTCTTTCTGAGTTGGTAAGTCTGTCAAAAAACAATTAAAGAATAACAACTTATAAGATATTTCAGAAGGAAATATCTTGTACAATTAAGTGAAATAAGTTTATTTAAGGTGGCCAAGCAATACTAGAAAAATATACATGAGCTCCGTAATACAAGTAGGCATAGATTTTTAGGAAAAAAACTTAGGCCTGATCTTTGAAAAATGCATTTACTTTGAATGCGAAAGATACTAATAGTCATTAAAGAGACCTCAGGTAAGAAACCCGCCTGATGTGAATAATTTCCTTTATCAAAATGAAAGAAAAATGATAAAACATTTCAGTTATACAAACATTTTAAGTGCTACTTCTTAATACGATCGATTCTCATCATAGTGAAAAATTCAGATTAAAATTCCCCTGTGAAAGACAATCTGAGGCTATTTATTTACATATGACAAAAAATGCAAAAAGCATAAAGAAAAGCATAAAAACAGGGTATTAGGCAGAAAGAATCTCATTATTCAAGAAAATAGCAATTAGTAATGAATTGGTATCCCTTCTTTCTCTCGTTTCACAATGAAAAGGGACACTAACAAATATTATTTGTCATGGCTATTAAGCTTGCCTTATTAAAATGAACTAACTGCTTAGGACAAGATCCCTCTATAACAGATTTGTATGGCAGAGAATTATTTGTAAAGGTTGAAAACATAGCCAGGTAGTGAACTAATAACTAAGTGGTTGGGATAAACATCAACTAGTACTCGAACTCACTACCTGGCCCTGTTTTATTTATCTTAAATGATTAGAAAATCAATATAGTTGAGTTTTAGCCTTGCCTACTCCTCTCTTTCCATGATTTCGTATATTCCAGGAGGAAGGCACAAAATGCCAAAGACACGTCCGTTCCCTCTGAAACCACAACTCTCCAACAGGTACCTGAAGCCAGAGTGTGGTCTTTTTTTATTGCCTGAATATTGTAATAACCTATGATACACTACAGACTTTGGTGCAGGCATGATTTAAGGTTGCACAGGATAATTATCAAGATTTGATACTAACCATCTAACCTTACTGAAATGTAATTACCCTTCTCTGAAACAGAAATGTTTGCCCCAATATAGAAATCAGTATTTCTTATTTAAAGACTTTCTCGGCTAAATGAAACACCAGAAGCAGTGTATGACTACCTTACAAAGGACTGAGATAGATTTAAATGAAGGAAGAAGTCATTGAGTCAAATATGGGATAATTTCATGACCAAACACTTTTAGCTTGCTCTGCATGA